>NC_084855.1:1590844-2198469 GCF_951802175.1 Populus nigra | reverse complement strand
ACTTTTGGGGTGAAAGGTGGAGTGCCATTAGTGTTTGTAGAATGCTTATAGCTCCATCCGTTCATATCGGCCAGCATAACCCTTTCTCGGAATTTTGAAAGGCTCACACCTGCATATGTTGAATCTGTGTTTGTCATTGGAATTTTTTTCCTTTTGTATGGCTGGCAATATATTGCCTGAAGATCTATTGCGGTGGTACATGAAATGGAAAAATCAACTGCATTGCCAATCTGAGATTCAATTTTTCATGCGTGCTGTGTCAGGACTGAACGCGAAGGCATGTTGTAGATGAAAAGTGTCCAAGGGTTTGTAAATTCTTCAATAAATGCGTGTAGGAGGTAACAGTTGAACCAATCAAGCACATTCTGACAGGCATTTACTTATCACCTACTTACATTTACTACGTCAAGGCCTTAGCCAAACTTCTTCCAGCGCCATGGAAGTAAATGTAATATTCAACCTTCCAATCGTTGTTACATGATCGAGGTAAAATAAGTACATCAAACAATCTATTTATAGCAACTCTGAATTCCGCCATAGCCTCTGTATCCATTGCATAATTTATCTTACTCTGCCAAGCCATGTCAAAGGTTGTGCTTCCTGAACTCTTAAAACACTATTATATGTGCTTTTAAGTTCATGTGAAGTTTTATCTGGTACTCTTGTATTTACTAAGCATTGTCCCGAGTCATTCTCTGCTCACACTGACACTCTGCAGTACTTTTTCACCATATCTGCAGCGGCTTAAATTTTCTCTGTTATGAGTTAGAGAAAATACGGAGGAAACTGACTTCATTTTTCTGTGCAGAAAACTGTCGTGTCAGTGGAACTGCTCTGTTCAAAATGCAGGAAGAAGGTGATGAAGTTAATTGCAACAATAGAAGGGATAACTTCTATTGTCCTCGACCCGTCAAAGAATACGGTGACTGTGATAGGTGAAGCTGATCCAGTGAAGATCATTTGCAAGGTGAGAAAATTTAGAAAATCTGCAGCAATTACGAGCATAGGGCCTCCCAAGGAAGAGAAGAAAGATGACCCATATAAGAAAGACGTGATGAAAGACACGAAGAGCATGGTTATTCCTTATACTCCAAAGACATGTCAGAGATGCGATGTGTGGTATGTGGTTAATGATGATTTTTACAGTTATTGCACCATTATGTAAATAAGAAAAATATTGTTGTATGGAGCTTTTAGAGTGCTTAATGTGTTTTATTTCATGTCCTATGAACCATTTATTGCTGTTCATCAACCTGATACCGTGGCTGAACCACTGCTTCATTTGTTCTACAAAATCTATGCATGTGGTTCACCGGAAACATTACCGTTGCCATGCTTTCAACAATCTGCCATGTAACTAATTATGACAGAACTATCTGCTTAAATTTTTATGAATGGAGGTTGTATCCTTGTGTTCTCCCTGAAACATGAAGATAGAGAGACCAATTCCGATCCTTTTGATCCTCCAAAGTCCATAAGCAGTCAGTACGTGGTAGTTTGGATGATCTCAGTTCACAGAATTTGTATCGTAAAATGTTTACAACAGGCAGGTCAATGCGGATATTCAATATTACATTCCCACTGAATTTTATTGTGAGACCAATGAATGAAGCTCTAGATCGAGCGTTCTGGATTAGCCTGTTTTGAAAATGCAGTTATAATTGTTTTTTATTTAAAAATATATTAAAATAATTTTTTAATTTTTTAAAAATTAATTTTGATATTAGTACATCAAAATGATCTAAAAACACCAAAAACATATTAATTTGAAGTAAAAAAAAAATTTAATTTTTTTTAAAAGTATTTTTAAAACACAAAAACAAATAAGATGATTCTTTTAGTGAGCGTTCGGAAACGTGGTTGTACCTGTGTTTTAAAAAACAATTAATTTTTTTGTTAAATTTTTTTTTTTATGTTTTTGATTATTTTAATGTGAAGATTTTAAAAATAAATTTTAAAAAATTTAAAAAAATTATTTTAATATAAAAAATATTTTATTGGTATTCTCTCAGCCTTGTCAGGAATGTGTAATATTCTGACAATGATTTATGATACATTTACTGCATTAGCTACCCTTGCCTTGTCCGTAGAAGTTAGGACCTCATGGCATTAAAAAGAAGAGGGACCTTGTGTAACCTTCCTTGTTACTCAAGTATTTACCGCAGTTATTCGATATCATCGAGATGGAATCCATCCTCTTGAATTTCAAGACGAGAAATTTACAGTTTCTTATGATATTAAATCCTGAATTATTGTGAAGTAAAAACAACACAAAGCGATCAGATTATAGAAGTAAACATTCTCGTTTCATTCTAGTTCCCACTGTTATTTTTTTTACTTTGAATGAAACCTGACTTCTCGCTTCTTATCAATATAAAAAATTAATGAAATAAAATGAAAAGAAATCTAATTTAACATTTTAGCTTAAGTGAGCAAACTATAATAATAAAAATTCTATGAGATGTAATAGCAAGGTAGAAAATAATACGTTTACTTATACTATCTATTTTTGTTATTGTAGTTTATAAAGTTATACAGTAAAAATATCATATTTCTCATGTATGTTTTTATGTATTGATATAAAAAATAAAAAAATAAAAAATTTTAATATAGTTTTTAATTAAAAACATTTTTTAAAATCACATTGTACTCTAAAAAATAAAATTAAAGACCTCCAACGTGTGTTGTTGGGTTGACAAAACTTAGAAGGTGTGTTTGTTTTCCCGACATGGAATTCACTTGGTATTTGAAAATAGATGCATTAACAAGGATATTAGATAATCGAGTGAGTGATGTGTCTTTTCTTTATGAACATTAAAAGCTTATTTTTGAGGAAAAAGACTTGGAAGTGGTCGCACTTTGGATTTCTTCACGTTTACACAACTATCTATCAATAATTTATGATGCACCTAATTTTCTCTTCTTCACTCAATTTTTACCATTAAATATTTTTCACACCGAATCGAATCATTTTAGTAAGTGTTGTTAATGATCTAGTGAAGCCAACGGGCTCAAGAATCTAATTTCTTAACACTATACGGCCCATGTTGGGCCCAATTATCAATATAGGCCGTATCACTTGACCCTTAATACTAGACCTATCACAATATTCTCAACAAGAAATGGTAGCCCACAATGTACAGTCCACTTATGATCTCGTGTACTATGTTTATTTATTTATTTTATATGAATTATCATGTGAAGCCAATATTCACATATTTTCATCTCTTTTGGATTTGCACCGAGGTAAATAAATGTGAGGAACATGCCTGCTGAGGTAAAGTCTAGAGAGGTCAATTTTTTTGGGAATTAAAAACCGAAGCTATGAGAGAGTTCTGGAGAGAGGTTTTCCTATTCCCCCCTTCACAATACTCAAAATATTTCTTTCTCAACAAGCATGGCTCTGTTAGAAAGTTCTGGAGAGAGCTCTTCCTATTTGTCTCTTAACGGGGGGTTTTTTCTCCCACCAAGACACCAAAAATCTGCAGCAATAACAAGTTTTTATTGTCTTCAAGCTTTGACAATCTTACTCAACTAACAAGTAGAAACTATGTGGTTCTCGAAGGAGAGCTTGCCACGGCCACCACCTCCTCACTATGAAACTATCTTGTCGGTGGCAGCTTCTCTCACTGCCTCTGCCATTCTCTTTCGCTCTATCATAAACGAACTCTTTCCCGATTCTGTCAACGAATATTTGTCTTCGAGCCTTCAAAAAATATCATCCCGTTTATCATCCCAGCTCACTATTGTCATTGAAGAATCCGACGGACTCGTTGCGAACCGAATGTTCAAGGCTGCTAACGTGTATTTAGGCTCAAAGTTATTGCCTTCGACGCGTAAAATCAAGGTACATCAGCAAGAAAAGGAGGATGAACTAGAAGTTAGTGTTGATAAAAATCAGGAACTTTTTGATGTGTTTAAGGGAGTCAAGTTTAAGTGGGTTGCGGCGTCTCGTGTTGATGGGCTAGTTTCTTCTAACAAGAAACGCCAAGACAGTGCCTTTTCATGGTCTGAGGTACGATATTTCGAGCTAGCTTGTCATAAAAAGCACAGGGACATGGTTTTGAGTTCATATTTTCCTTATATTTTGCAAAAAGCTAAAGCAATAAAGGAAGAAAAAAAGACAGTGAAACTGCATACTATTGACTATAATGGTCCTGATTATTGGGGTTCTATCAAGTTTGATCATCCTGCTACGTTTGATACAATAGCAATGGACCCAGAGATGAAAAGGGAATTGATTGAGGATCTAGATAGGTTTGTAGAAAGTAGGGAGTTTTATAGGAGGGTAGGCAAGGCTTGGAAACGCGGGTACTTGTTTCATGGACCACCTGGAACAGGGAAGTCAAGCTTAGTTGCAGCCATGGCTAATTATCTCAGATTTGATGTTTATGATTTGGACTTAAAAGAGGTTCAATGCAATTCAGATTTGAGGAGGTTGTTGATTGGCACAGGCAATCGGTCAATGTTAGTGATAGAGGATATTGATCGGTCTTTCGAGTCCGTAGAAGATGATGAGGTAATTTCAATGCCATTTTTCACTTGGATATCTGAGTTCGAATATGATATATACAAGGAGTGGGGTGTCTCTCGAGTTGCGACCTTGAGACTGGTCGTGTAAGTTTGTTTAATGCTACTAACAAAGTCGTGTTTATGTCACAGGTAACTCTGTCTGGCCTTCTGAATTTTATTGATGGCTTGTGGTCAAGTTCTGGAGATGAAAGAATATTAGTGTTCACAACAAATCACAAGGACCAGCTTGATCCAGCATTACTAAGACCAGGGCGTATGGATGTCCACTTGCACATGTCATATTGCACTTTCAATGGTTTCAAGACACTGGCACTTAATTATTTGCGTCTTCAAGAGCATCCCTTATTCGGAGAAATTAAGGAGCTGTTAGAGAGAGTACAGGCTACACCTGCAGAAGTTGCTGGAGAGCTAATGAAAAGCGAGGATCCAGAAGTTGCACTTCAAGGACTAATCAAGTTTCTCCATGACAAGGAAACATCTGAAACTAGCAGGACTAATTGAAAGCTGATAAGCATTGGTTTAACATCTGAAACTGGTCGTGTAAGTTCCTCATTTTGATTGTGATTGTCTGCTTGATTGCAGCACTGTTATTACATTGCCGTATTTTCGCAGCCCAGCATCCGGGCAAATTGTTTATCAGGGATCCTACCTTCTCCCTCTCTTCCTCTTGGTCAATGTTCACATCCCTTACACTTCCCTATCTATATGTGAAAAGACTTCAGGCGTAATTTTTTTTATAATAAACAAGGCACAACGCTACTTGCCCAAATAATGGCCTGTGCCTACTGGTGCAAATTCTCAGTAATAAACACTACAGGCTTGCATTTCAATTTCATGTAGAATAGACAAAATGCCAGGAACGCGCTTCTCTTTCTGGTATCTTCTCTTAACAGCAACACGCCAATTAAGCTACAATTATCAACTTATCTCACGAAGGCAAACCACAACAGGAGCAACAGCCCCACCCTCTTCTTTATGGATGCCAAATTCTCATCCAGAGCAAATTGGAATATTACCTCGTATATCTGTGGAAGATTAATTATGGAAATTAACGAAGGTATCAACATAAATTCCTCCTGTGCAGAAACCTCTTCACCAGCAAAACTTCTTTTTCTGCATCAGGCAGCCAAATCCTTGATGTCAGTGAATGAAAAAAAGTGGTGCTTTCGATCTGTGCTTTTAAAATTCAGATGAAAGATTATACTCTTACCTGAAAACTTGCCTTTTCACAACCATCTACATATGCAAGAAGTTCTTCTAGCCTGATTAAAGCTTCGTGCAAAGCCTTTGAGTGAGAAGCATGATGGTTAGAAATATGCCACATGGACCACAAGTACAAATTTTCTTTCCATCCAAAGGTTCACATTATCAATTTCTGATTAAACAAGTATTCCTAAAAATTATAGTTATTTGTCAAATGCAGAAAACATGGTGGCGAAGAGCCATCAGAAAAATGAGGTATTGGCATCAAACCTGTTTAGCTTGCCCAACACTCAGATACAACCCCACTCCATCCCATTAACTACACCCAGTGAGATTCATGTATCTAATAGCTTCATATTCAGTTGGTGAAGACTTAATTCTACCAGAAAAAATATCTAAACAAGAGAGACAGTTACCTTTTTCGTTGCAATTAGCTCTGCTTCTAATGCATCCACACGATAGACAGCAGCATGAAGTAGCTCCTCTTTTTCACAAGGCATCTGGAAAGGTGTTGTCTGTAATGTGTCAACCTTCTGCTCAAGTTCACCCAGCCTTTTCATGACAGATGAAAGAAGGTCTGCCTCAGTAAACCCTGGAGTGGGAGAAGGGGGTCGGAATTCCTCCTTTGGCGCCGATTCAAAAGTCAGGTCAGTAATGTCACTGGCAGAATCAGATGCAGAGTGTTTCTTGGCCTTCCAAAATGCCATTGAACGGAAGAAAGCAAGAAGGGTTATGAAGACGGCCACAAGCACAGCCCAGGTACGAGCAGAGATTCCTTCTGAAATCTTCTCTACACTTAACAGAGAAGGTGTGCCTGCAACCAATTTCATTAATTTTGTTCAGCATCTGATATAATATCACATCAAATAACATTTACTCCAACTTAAACCAGTGAAGTCCTCGTGAAATCCAACTAGTCATGGTGATACCCCTGATCAGAAAAGATAATTTGAGCATGAGCCAGGCGAAAAAGATCCATGACTTGTCTCTTACTTAATGTTCTCCCAAAACAATAGGGAGACGTCTGGATCTCCATATAAAGGCCCTGAAAGTGTATTGTTTTTATATCCAAGTATCATAACATCCCACCTACTATGATTGGTGTTTTTTTAATTTCCCCAAAGGAAAAACAAGGAAAATGGAACTCTAAGGGTGAAACTACAATAAAAGTAATTACATTTAACTTCATTTCAAAGTTCCCTTCTCAGGGCTGCCACACCAAGGAGGCAGCAGAACCAGAAGGCAGCCACAATCCTAGGATACCCTATCTCTATCTATTACAACAAAATCCATCTACACAAGTTCTGCATACATCGACCCTAGTCACTAACAGTTACCAGTCAGAATTTATCCGTATTATAGCGTTGAATCTTGCTAACCTGTGGAAGGAGATGAATCTTGAAATTCAGCATCCACTGTCTTGTCAATTATAGGTATATTTCCATTGTTATCAGGGAAAATGGCAGCACTCGTCTTACCAGCCACCCTAGCCTGTATAATTTAAAATATTAGCATTATATATACACTCAAAACCCACAGACACTTGAATTTCATTCAAGGAATGCATTCTGTTGGAAGATACTTTTAATGTATCCATCTTCTAAAGTGAAACAACTTCAACTAAACTTCACATAGACTCGTACATATAAACTTTCAGAAAAACTTACTTCTTCAGAGACAGGAACCAGGCTTGGCAGTAAATAGCTCCCAGTTGGCTTCGGAGAGCCAACATCTTCCACTTCAGATCCTGACTCTGCATTGGAAGTATCACTTGTTTTTATCTGGCTTAGCCAAAAAAAAAAACCAAGTTTAGAGAACATGCAGTTGAGTATCGTACAAGACAGAAGCTTTCCCGAGAGAGTTTACCATTTGATTGAATGGCTTGTCATAAGCAATTACCCTGCCCCCACTATTTGAAATAGTTACTATTTGTCTGGAATATTGTGCTTCACCAGTGAGAACCATCTGGACGGACAATTAATCATATAACATGAACATATTAGAAAAGCGCTTTACCAAAAACAGAAGTCTGAATAATGGTGTTTCAACATACAAAGGCACCACATAGAATTTAAAGTAATCACCACACCTTTAAAATGTTTGGATCTTTCCACGGCCCCTTGTCAGATCTCATACAGCCTCCCTGATCAGTACAAGTACAGCTACCACCTAAAAACTCGGGCAACTCACTGAACAAATTCCAAGATATTTTTAAAAGTTTTAGACAGTTTGTATAATTGAAAGGGAAGATAACTAGCAAGGAAATAATCGTAGAATTTTGTTACCTAGAGCCTATTATTTCAAGCAACTTGCTCTGGTACTTGTTACCAAGAACCTGAGTTAAAATTCCAAAATCAGCTAGTATACATCTGTCAACTGTAAATGTTAGGCAATTCAACAAAACTGAGGAAAGCACTACTCACATAAATCTTGGAAGCTGTGTTGGGATCGAGAAAAGATTTCACTGTTTTCCAGAGCAGCTTAAAACCAGGACCAGCATTAATGACAAACATTCTGCAAAGTGTCTGTGCAAGTTTCTGTTTTAGCTCTTGTAACAAAATAGCTTCCCAACTTGATTTTTAGGCATAAGAGTCAGTGTTAAAGAAAAACTTCTATGAAAATTGAGAGCAAAATCACATACCTCAGGATAGTTGTCACCATCAATCTTCTGGAGCTGAATGATGAGTTCTCGCGCGGACTTGGTGAAGTTTTTTAAACCCTAGAGAAAAATTTGTTAAAAAAGAATGCAGAATGTAACAACCTCGAAGAGGTATAAAAAAAAACCCGATATTAATAAATAAAACATACAAGTCCTTGCACATCCAAAATAGTTGTACTTGAATCTATGTGTCTCTTTGCGGCAATGGAGCAAGCTGGAAACTTAATCGCGAATGTCTTTTCAAACTCCTGCACGTGATATCTCAAATATCTTTCTAAAGTGGTCACTTCCATAAGTTTGCTGGAATCAACTTTTCCAAGTCTTTCGATGTAAACGGGTCTCCCATCCTTATCTACACCATGATAACCCTGAGGGTAGTAATTTAGAACTTCTTTCAACTCACTGAACTCGAAATCCTGAACAATGCCACTAAACTTAAGAATAGGAGAAATTATTTACTTCATAGACTAAGTCTACCGCATCACTCATAGACTAGGCGAAGATAGATAGACAAAATGATGTGGAATGCATACATCAACAAGCGGAGACCGCTGTATTTTATCCTAGTGTCTTGTGTTTATTGGATCAGTCTATGAGTGAGGTGGTAGACTTAGTCTACCTAAAAATTTCTCTAAGAATAGCCACCATAAAATGAAGATGTAAGGATACAGAAATGAAGAAGGATTGTGTTAGTGTTACCTCCAAAATTGTGTCAGTACCGAAGTCTTTCCTCCACTGTAGCATGTTGGCCCACATCTGTTTGGCTTTCTCAACATCAAACTTCCTTGCTTTTAAGAACCTGCAAAAACGAGATTCTTGAGTATTGAAGCTGCACAAAAGTTCTGCTAAGCTGAACCAACTATTCCTCATTTTGAGCATCAAGAAATATGTGAAAATAGAAACATTAATAACAGCTCTCACTTCCAATGTGTACACGATCATTGAACCTCATAAAAGTTTACTTAGAAAGACGAAATCTGAACATGAAACAACCACTGTAAATGCTCATACCACAGCCTATATTTGATTGATTTGAAAACCAAAATGAACAATGCAGCTATCACTGTTAATTGGCGACCCTCTCATCACTTCTGCAATTGAAATTGAAATTCATAAAAGGACAAAAAAAAAAAGAGCTAAATAATTGGATGACAATCTAACCAGGTGAAGTCAAAGGGGAGCTTCAAAAAGAAAATCAGGAACACCACATAGTCAATCATTTTCCCATTCGTCTTGCATCATAGCATTGAAGACTTCAAGCAGCCAATCATTTTCCCAGTTTTTTACAGGCCAATCTCGATTTATTTATTGACAAAGCAATTGGCAAATTACATAATCAGCCTCTGAATAATATTTGAAAGAGGAAAACACCTAAAAACCTGACAAAACCCATTCCGAATTTACTGAAGCAAACGATTATTTAAATAATCAATAAAACAAAGGACACGGGCTAACAAGCAATCAATAAGAGAACATTTGATGAATTAAAATAAAAATGACGAAAGCAAAGAAAATATTTTATCAAGACCGTAATCAGCACTACAAGCAAGCAAAGAAGAAAAGGAACCTCAATAACATATGATAATCATCATGTCTAGCAGGAAGCAAATCGTCCGCCATAAGTAACTGTTTAAATGAATCTACAACCCGAAGCTCCTCAACATCTCGAACATCCTCAATTGCAGCAGAAACCCCTTCGCCACCAGTACCTTTTTTCTTGCTTTTCGTGAGAGAACGCCTGAGTTTACTAGACGCCTTCATTGCTTTCCTTTTCAAACTCCCAATTCTAGTCTTCCTTTCTTCCTCTGAGTTCTCAAAATCCGATTTCCTCTCTCTTTTCTCTTCATTACTAGAGAACCCCTCAAGACCTAAAAACATCAAATAATTAAAAAAAAGTTTTTAAAAAATTTAATTCCATGGTTTTAGAACAAGTCATTACAATTTAAACCACTATTTTCTTTCCAAAATTGTTAATTTTCACAATTTTGATAATCTAGTAAACTGTGATTTCTAAACAAAGATTGTTCCGCCAAAGAAAATTAAAAAAAAAATTTGGTACAGAATTTATGACAAAAATCAAATTCAATAATTAAAGAAAGAGAGAACTTACAAGGCCTCCCTAAGCGATCCGACGGACTCGACATGTCAAGAATTAGAGATCAATATTACAAAAGAATAATAATAATTAAGGACTGTGGTAACTGTTGTATTGCTTATTTGGATTTTTTTTTGACGGAGTTCAGAAGAATCTTTTTAAACTGCCATGGACTGCTTCTGCTGGTAGAGGAAAAGGTAGTGGTGACGGAAGGAGAAGGAGCGTTACGAAATGGAAATTGATAAACTGAAGAAAAGAAGAGGAGCAGTAGTAATTATCTGTAAATGAGCGAATAAAAAGTTGTTTTTTAACTGAAGAAGAAGGAAAGGCGGAGAGACGGTGCGTATAGATGCGGCTGATCTTTATTGCATGGCTGTCGAGTGTGCTGGTGGGTCCTGGAGGCTAGAGCCAACGGCGACAGTTGGTGGAGCCAACTGGGGTTTTTGCTTTGGCGGGAGTTTTACAAGCCGACACCGCGTGGTTGTTTCGTTTTAACTGCCTTCTTGTCATTTTTTTTTCCCGTCTAGAAACTGAAATCAATTTGGATTGAGGTGAACGGGTGATGCCCCCGGGTCACCGACCCGTCAATTTGACCTTTTGTTCGGTGGCTCAACCAATCGGTGGTCAACCATTGGATTCCGACCCATCAATTTAAACTGGATCGTAGGTTCAAGGTTGCATCCATCATATTTTGTTTTTGTTTCTTTTTTATTAATCAGAATTAATTTATAATATTAGTAAAATAAAAGGTGACATGTTCCCAGGACCAGCCGATTTCTTGTTCATCCGCCCAAGACTATCCATTGTTTCAAGTTTAGTGCTGATCCAACTTGGTCCAGCAGTTTTCCAGACCAAAAAGTGTTGCACAATTGTGCCAAATCCTTCTTGTCATTTTCTATAATCGCCTGTGCTGTTCTCAAGTCCTCATTGATAATATATAATGCTGACCGTATTTGGATGAGATTAAGGAAATTCGAATTTCAGCCTCGAAGCCATCAATCCAGACTCTTTAATCGATACGTAACTAGGCTTGGCTGGAAAGGAGAGAGACGTTGCTGTTCTTGTAATCTACACTTTTCGTAATTCCAAGTATTCTGGGCACCACGAGAATTTTAATTAATAGCAAACGTCTCTCTCACTTGTTCAAATAGTCCCAGATTTTAGAACTTGTTTGCTCGGTTGGCTTTCTTACCGGGACCCAGTCTTGAGGGACGATACATGCCCTTCAAGAGCTGAGATCGTCAAGATTCACCGAGTTTGACTTGTAGCAACTGGACAGAGTTGAAGTGACGATACATGCCTGGAATCCGTACGAGCACATGATGATGACATCTGTCATCCGGTTTCCTCCGAGAGTTCCCTTGAGAAGATTGAACTTCTCGTTTGGGCGGAAGTGAACAGAACAAAACCATAAAAGCAGCACCTTGCAGGGTTCACAGTTAAAAATCTCACATCATGTCATGCTGCGTTTTTCGAGCATGGCCTTGGTCCGAAGATAATTAAGAACGCCATTCCAGGTGCACTAAAAGCAGGTTAGAATAAAGAATATAAGGTCAAAGCAGGTTCGGGCCACTTTAGGTTTTTGGGCTTTCCATTATTCGAGAATCCCTTGCAGTGAAAAGGCAAAGAACTCCATAGTTAAGAAGGGGAAAGAGATACAACTAGGGACATTCTTCGTGGACTGGTTCTTTGCTTTTCTCCCTCTCTAGTTTTGGTGCTAAAGCGGGGGCAGTGTCAACTCAGGCTAAGCATAAGAAGAAAATATACAGGTCCATGGCAGCACAGCAATTCAAAGAACGCCCTTGAAATAAAGGACCACGCGGGTCTATCTAAAACAAAAGGGGGGAGAAGACCAAGTGGGTCAAGCTGGAAATGCCCTCACTTACCATGCAGAAGCTGACAGACTGATATCTGACGTAGACATCTAGAGCCGACGAATATTAAAACAAACAAAGAGAGCAAGTCATCTTCACTATTATTTACTGGATTTCAATAATTTACTGGGTGATGTGATTTTGATACTCTTCCAGACATACCTTTGTAAAGCTATAGAGCATAAAGCAGCAAAAAGCTTTTGATGCAAAGCCAATCCCTTGCGTGATTAGATAGCTAGAGGGAATTGCCTTCCATTCAAGAATAATATGCGGAAATCAACTATCGTCAATTGCTTCCAGCATTTCATTAGCGAAGTTTATCTATACATATATTCACATACTTGCTACATACATAATGATAGAGTGGAATGCCGCCACATAATCACTTAATCCCACCATCATCACCACCTTTCCAACAATGGTTTATATATACAAGTTTTAAGCAGTGAGAACTGAAACAGCCAAGAACAAATAATGCGTTAGTAAACCTTTGTTGATTGAATCAAATAAACAAATTTCTTTGCACTGAATCACTGATTGGATTTGCACCTGTCATGTATATTTCTTCAAGTTCCTCTTTGCCCGAAATTGACCAAGTTTGTCTCTCCATTGAGCTGTAGCAAATCATGAAAAATATAAAGATGTGAAGTTATTACAGCATTGAAAATAACTAATTAGCATGACAAAAAGTAAAGGCTTTACAATGCAGTTGTAATAGACTAAGGACTACTTCGGAAAATTTTGAACCAGACCACCCAAAATGATAAGCAGCAGGGAGTTTTAAAATTTAAAGTAGCTTATTACATTGACTTTGTGTTTAATCACAAGAAGTTTATATAGACTGGTCAGAGCTGTGATTATCAGCAAAAATCAATCTGGTTTCTTTCAAATTGACGATGGATATTGGCTAAATAGGCAAAGGAAGCTGCTGAAATAGAAAGCACATAAAACATGCAGGCAAAAATGAGTGAAACATACCAGCATCTCCATAACGTTCCTCGAATGCAGCTGTAAACATGTTGCGCACAAGATTAAACTCCTTGGTATCAAGACAAGGTTGTCCAGTGGGCCTGAACCATATCAATTCCAATTAACTCCTCTTTCCCAAAACCGAGGCATAATTAAGATAAATTCGAATTCTTATTTTTCAAATTATTATTAGTTAACTTTAGAATCACAGACAGCAGACATGTTCTTGAATCTAGGGAAGGCCTTCATCCCTGAACATGAATTACAAAATATTGGCTAAATAGTATTTGAACTGATGCACACCTGCTATTGGGTAACAATCTTCTTGCCAGAGAAATCCAGCAACTTTTATTTTCACTACTGAAGGATAAACAAATGAAGGAAAGAAAATATCTAAAGATTTCCACACTTACCTATCAAGTTCAGTGAATAATAAGCCATCTGAAGCAGGAGACTGAATTGGCTTTCCAGATTCAATGACTCTCATTCCATCACTGTACGCCAGGTACTTATTAACTTGAATAGGCACCTACACAGATTAAGGAAAGATGCACTTCTACTGATCAGCAAGCCACTAATAAGTTTGTAAGAGGTTCAATATCGAAACATTGTTTATTTCAGTTTTACTGCTTAAGTCACTCTGCTGACGATCTTGAATCATGCTTTCTTTTAATTCCTAATAGATAAACAATTATCAGAAAGTTGCTCTCTCTTTCCACCACAAAGAAAGATAAAAATGATGCAGGAGAAACAGAGAAACAAGGTACATTTTTAATGATCAAAAGTACCAACTAGCATGCGGGTGTCAAAGTCAAGACGACATCATGATTTGATGTGCTTTGCCAGGATACAGATTTAGGCATTGCATATTACATTAGGGATTTAGCCTAACAAGCACCAGATATAAGACATGAAAATCCATTTGACTCGGCATTCCAGAATAAAGATGTATGCATTGCAGTAGGCATTTCACATTCACTTACACTAGATGAGAAAGCCCATTTATATCAACATTTTTAGGGCTTTTCTCGACAGGAAATTTCAAGAAAACTAGCACCTTCACTCAGTCAAGCAAGCTTTGGCATTGAGTATATTGGTGCAGCCAACAAAATGAATGAAATACACAGAGTACCTTGCATCTAACAGCAATATTGATGGCATCTGATGGACGAAGATCAAAGCTGACACATTCAGTTTCATTACCAATCTGTGACAACATCAAAGAGTGTGAACTATTTCTACTCGTAGTTATACAAGTAAGTCAAATGCACCATGGACTGATTCAAATGAAAAAAATAAGGGTATACCTTAGTGAGGTACAACTGGGCAAAGTATGCTTCATGCACTCTCTTCGTAACTCTAACAAGTTTGACCTGCAAAAGAGAATCATAATCAAAACAACGGTGTAAATTAGTAGTATTTCACTTACAATGGTAGAAAATAAGGAAAGTATACTTCGCATCTCCTTCGTAGATTTTCTATGGTGTAGGCTATATGGCATTAGGCTTGTTTATGCACTTCCACGTGCTTGAGCCTGGCCTCTCTCTCTCTCTCTATTTTTTTATTTTCTTTGTTTATGAAAAGAAAAGGGAAGAGAAGAAGAAACACCAACTTACTTCAAAACCCATCTTTTCAACCATGTCCCTCACCACTTGATACATAGTTGGTCTTGCCTGGAAACCGACAGCCAAAATTCCTCAGCATAGCTATATATGAAACAAATCCAAGCAGTTGCCAAAGTCCACATTTGACAACTCCGTTATTCCGAAATAAAAATCCTATCACATTAATAAGGAAACTAAATACATACAATTTGGACATTGCGCACTGCTGCCATGAGCAACACACTTGGCATCTCCACTGAAAGCAATCAAATGCAGAACATCACTCCAAAATGACAAAGTAAGCACTGGTCTCTAAAGTATTGCAAAGAATGTATTAGAAACTACTGAGTATAACAGCGAACATACAAACAATTATTGGAAGAAGAAGACCAGTCCCATCTTCCATCTTCAATACAATCGCAGGATGGGGAGCATAATCCGGTAGATGCCCACCTTGAGGGTTGTTGTGGACACATCTTAAGTGCCTTCCATCCCTCATTTTGATCACAAAACCATCCGATCCACTCTTCACCTCAACTACATGAAAAACCCAATTCAAATCAACAATTTAAATACATCACAAACCACATTGCACAAAAAAATCTTCAATGATTAATGCTGGCAGTATACAATCACTAAGACAAGATACTCTAATGTAATTTAAAGGCAAACCCTACCAGCTTCAACGACACTGGAGTTCACATAATCTTCATCATTTTCATTGAAATTCTCGGCTGTACTCCCATTACCATCTGACGATGAGCTCAAACTACACTGCACTGTATTGCATCTTCGCGCTTTCAGTTGCCGAGAAGTAAGACCCACCTTAGTTTTGTAACCCTTAAATCCCCACAATTCACTTCTAACCAGCCTAGCTTTCACCAAGGGACCAGTCATCGGGAAAGCCTGTTTTCCTGCTTGTTTTGCACCCACAGTAGGGCATATTACCGGTCCTTGCAGCGACACCATCTCTCCTCTTTAAAAAAAAAAATTAACTGAAACAGGAATAATAACAGAGGTTAAAACCGTAATTAAAAAGCGAAATTGAGGTGAAATTGAAGATTTATTTATTTTGTAATTTATGATCAAAGGAATAATATACTGTAAACCGTGTCTTTTCCAGAATTAGAAACAAAACACAAAAACTCAAGTTTCCTACTTGCTTTCAGACAAAAAAAAATTACGATCATCTTTTCTACAAATCAAACGATCCGTGTTTACTCAAAAAGAATCAAAGGAAACGAAGATAAAAAAATCCACCACACCTGAAAATCACCGATCACAGCTGGTAAAACGTAACCAGTAAGACCTTCAGTTTCTCGATCTTGTATTTACAGTTTTCTCAGCAATCGAGAAAGGGTTAAAGAGAAACGATCAAATCAAGTTCAAAAATAAAAAAATAAAGGATCAAGGAGAGTGGAGTGGGTTAGTTGTTGAAGAAAGCTTGTAGAGTAAGGAATTGAGAGCATATACAGATGGGAGAACCGACAAGGAGGATCGGATAATAAGGGAAAAAGAGAGAGGGTGTGAGAGCAGATAAGAGATTCTGTTTTTTTGGTTTAGCAGTAAGAGATTGCGAGAGATAAGAGATGCTACAGCACCGATTGATAATATATAACTGTAGAGAGAATGTGAGCTGGGCTTTTCTTATCGATGATGTTTTTGCAAATGACGGTTCTAGCCTTGTTAGTCTGTGTAATGGCATACGTATAACCCTGTCATGCAATACAATTAAAGTCAACATCCAGATGTTTGAAAAATGATCATGATTAATTTCTTCTTCTTTTCTTAGATGAATAATGGTAACTTCATCGTTGAATTTTATTTTGAGTTTTTTTAATGAATTTTTTTGATATTTAAGTTTTGAATTTTTTTTTTAATGGTAATTAAGGGATTTTTTTTATATAACGGAAAGGTTTTCTAGTTTTGATTTTAAAAAAGGTTAAAAAAATATATTTTCTTTACAGTAATACTGGTTAAATTGTTTTATAGTAATAATAGTATTTCGTCTTTTAACACAGAATTCATGCCGAGACTTGTAAGATTTTTCTTATAGTCTTCACTTGAATCCGAATCCAGCGTTATAATATGGAAGATAAATCTATATAAAACCGAGTAGTTACCTTTAATTACAAATATGGAAAAGCATTGTTTACCTAATGTCAAACTTGGCGGCAGAATGTTAATAGGAGCTTTGTAGCTCTATATAGCTTTTTTGGGATGGTGGTTTTTAGGAATAAGACTGTAGTGATTTTTTAAAATATTTTTTAATTATAAATATATTAAAATAATATTTTTTTATTTTTTAAAAATTATTTTTAATATTGGTATATTAAAATAATTTAAAAATACTAAAAAAATATTAATTTGAAGTGAATAAAAAAATAAAAAAATTTCAATTTTTTTCAAAAACACCTTTACAATGCAAAAACAAACATGCTTAAAAAGAGAAGGAGGAGCTTCCATTTATCAATCAAACATTTGGTTCGATTCATCGTTTTTATAATGCAACAACAGATTTTGTATTTATACTAGTTTCCACATTAAAATATTTTATTTTACTGTAAAACTCAATTTAATTTTTAAATTAACTTATACTTAGTAAAACTTCAATAAGATCTGACTAAATTGAATTCAAGGATTTTTTAAAAAAAATTATCCGGAGCAACGTTGTTTTGCTTTTTTATTTTTTTTATCCAAGACAATTTCATTTCTACTTAAAAAAAAAAGAAGACTTGAAATGTTTTTATTTTAAGATGGGGAGAGTTGACAAGATCAACCAAACTTATTTAAATCAAGTTTAATAAAGATGTATTTGATGGGCAACAATATAAAAGTCAAAAGCTTTATAGAAATGATAATGCATTAATTAGGAAGCAAGATGTTAGCTCTTCACTTTACCACAAATTATTCGCTAATCCTCTGTTCATGGACAAATATAACGCCGTAAACGCACCAAATGCTCTCACCTAACTAGGCCATGGTCATATATAGGATGTGAAGAAAAACAATGTCCCGTGCGACAAATCTGTCAAAGTTCGGCCATTCTCACTTGATATCCTGCCTGTGAAAATATAATTTTATTTTGGTGGCACTGCTTGTCAAAATTGAACGGAAACATCCTTCACCAATCTTACAGAATCTACACGTAATCGACTTACCCCGCCAGACTATAGCACTGTAATATAGAAGTGAGTACAGGGGTATTTCTGATATTTAGCCAGATGGATAAGACAAAAGGGCCTGCAACTGGAACCGTGTTCCTGCGAGGTGACGACATTATTTGCTAATTAGCGGAATCACATTGCAGGCGGCCCAATATGCCCAGATACTGCCACGTCTGTAATGATTTTACGGGCCGATGTGGATAAGGCACTCTGTCTCGTCAGATATCAATTTCCCTTTTGTTTTTCCTTAAAAATATCACGTATTTAAATCAATTCACCTTTGCAATGCACTCGTTTGTTGATGCTCTGTTTATGACATAGCCACGTAAAAAAAATTAAATTTTTAATTAATTTTATATTAAAAAATAAAAATCAAAATCAAATATCCAATTAAAAAAGTAACCGAAAAAACCCAAGTCAATCTGGATAACCAATAAAATTCATGACCTGAATTACGAGATCGTGATAGCCCCGTATAAAGTAAATAAAAGAAATATGAAGCTAAATTATTAGCCAACTCAATGTTGAATGAAAAACTTGAGAAAAAAAATCAATTAAAAAAAAATTCACCCGAGTCAATCAATGTTAACCTGGCAAACTTGAGCTATAAAACCGAGATAACTCTATAAAATGTAAATCGAAACAAATTTTGAAGTCAAATACCCATTTAAATCAATATTAAATGATGAAATAATAATAATAATAATAATAATAATAATAATAATAATAATAATAACTCAAATTGTAAAAGGCTAGAGCATTTCAATGTTCGTTGCTACATTGAAATGTCAAAGCCTTTTAGTATTAGTTTTTTTATTCGCGCTACGCTGCACATCGAATAATTTTTTTCTAAACTTTAAAAAATATAAAAATTGTTTGTTTTGGTAACCTAAATTGGTAACCGAGTAATTATTTTTTTATTTACAGAAACGTGCACAGTGCACATTCTGCATGGAAGAAGGTAAACCGGGAAACAAAGATGATGGGGGGAGAATTACCTGGAATGGAGGCGCTTTCATAGCTGGGCTGAAGGTGGCTTGTGGTGGTGATCGAGCATTGGTTCTAGGCGGCGTTGCTGCTGTTTCAAACGACGGAAAGAGAGATGAGAGAGAGAGAGGTTATTGTTCTTCCCCTCTCCTTTGTTTTCTTTCCTTTTCTTCTACCATGCTTCCCTTTCTTTCTTGTTCCTCTCTATTCATCTGTTTTTCACCTCACGTTTCTCTTCCTGTTTCAGTCTCGTCCCTCTTAAATCCTCAATTCGTTCCTCTCTTTCTCAACAAATGCCTTCCTTTTTTTTGCTTCCTCTTTTTCCTCCCCTGTTTCCTTTTGGTTCTCCCTGTTCTTTTCTTTTCTTTTTTTCATTTCGTTCACTCCTCTCTCTTTGTTTTCGTTCTCTTTTTCTTCAAAATCCTCCCTGTTTTGCTCTTTTTCCCCGTATTTATAGGCAAGAGGAGAGGAGGGGCTACCCTGCCAGTTTTATTTTTAAGTTACGACTGCTTTTCTTTACTTTGTTTTCAAATTGAAGAAGGTATTAACTATAAACTATTTTTAAATAAAAATAGCTAAAAAATATGGATTTTAAAACATAACAATATAAAATAAATATTTAAATAAAATGATAATGGACATATAATTTAATTAATCGGGAAGCTAAAAAACTTTAATGATCTGTTGGTCAGAAATTTAAATAATTATTTTATAAAACTTTTTTTTATTTGATAATAAAAAATAATGCTAATATTGAAAATGAACAGTCTCAAGATCCCATTCAAATATCTATATGACTTTTAGAGTGTTGTTTTCAATGATTTTGTTCTGCATTTTTTTTCTTTTTTCTTTTGAACCCCCATTTGCATTTCATCGGACCGTATCAGACTATCGGTTAAATTCAATCGCATATATAATAATTTTGCAAGGCGGCGCTGCATGTCATAATCCAACCCATCTTCTTCCAAGAGAGAAGGGTAAGTTGAGCAAGGCCCAGCCATTCCGAATGATAGGAGGTTGGCTGGGTTATCCATGGAGTTCTTCATCAAACCTGGCCCACATAACATAGATTTGCTGCTTCTCTGCACGCCGTGCATTCCATCTAATTCCAGCCTGTTTTCTTTTCTTCTGTAATTGAATAGTTATGTTGAAAAATAATATAAATTATATTTTAAAATTTTATTTAATAATTTAAGTTATTAAGTTAAATTAATTTTTTAATTTGTGCAAGTTTTAAATTCAAAGAGCTTTTATTTAAGAGGATGTATTAGAAAATAATATAAATCATATCTTAAGATTTCATTTAATAGTTTAAGTTATTGGGTTGAGATAATTTCTTGACAATATCAATATATATTCTTATCGAGCGGATAATTTTATTTTGTTTTTTTATTTGAATTTTCTTTTTGATATTGATTCAAATGAGTTTGAATTAAATTTTACTAGTTTATTATCTTTGATTCAATTAAAAAATTTAGCTTGAGTTGGGTTTTAAATGTTGAATTTTCTAGATTAATCTCCTAAATCTTTAACAACTATTTATAGAATTTATCATTAAATTTAATAATGAAAAGAAGATCTAACCGATGCCATCAAGCTTAATTAGCTAGCTCGTAATAGAAGGAAATTAAAAGAAAAGGTTAGCTAGCTGTAATTTTCATTTAATTTCCTCGTGTGGTAGATTTCTATCGATTAATCTGGGGGTGGTGCTATCAATCGTGTCAAGTTTCGGCAAAGTCCGTTGCTTGTAAATTAGGCAATACCATGGATTCCTTGCATGAAGTCAAACACAATTTTTAAGATATTTTTAACACTCAGAGTATCACATCGGCTAGAGACAAATATCTTCTAAAAACTAACATTTGTAGAAATTAAAAAACTCAGCCAAGCTCCACAATGTTTATACATTTGTGGCATGAATTTAGTCAGTACAAAAGGAGTGGCGCATCCTCCTTTAAAATGCCTTGATTTGCTGTCGTACCCCAATTTCAAACCAGCCCAACTTTTCTCCTTAATAATTAACCGGACCGACTAATTTGTTGGGCTCCGGTCAATACTTAATCTCCTGCCAACTCAAATATTTTTACAGTCTCATAAATTCAAAAATTATTGGAAGTTTATATGATCATTAACTTTAGAGCCCGTAAAATTAATTAAAATATATATAAATTAATTCGAATACCCACGTTAATAATAACAAAAAATCCCTAATAAGCCGCTAGAGAAAAAATTATGAACAAATTGCAAATAGCACAAATTCAGAGTTATTTTGAGCCAAGAACATCTCATTCCAATAATGGGATGTTCATGGTTGAATATCATGAAGCAATTAAAGTGCATGAATCTTTCATATAAAACAAGAGTTCCATAGATATTACATATGAATTTGTTACCTAAATTGTTAATGGATCAAATTTGGTCCACCCCAGAATACTTATTTTTTGCAGGATGACCAAATTTGCTCCACTAAACGTACAGAAAAAAACGATCAGAATTAATCTTTGATCAAGTGTTAACATATATAATTATTGCTTAAAGTCGATCCACATGGCTATGTCCCTCCACCAAAATTAGGTGGTGGCCAGATGCCTCCGCCGCCCCCACCATCACTAGTTACGTAAGACATGCAAGATAGTGGCACCAGGCAGAGCCCTCGGCTTCTCAGGTCTCTCTTTGGTTCTTCATCCCCCAAATTCGAAGCCTGAAACAATTGCAACATACAAAAAATGTTATAAATTGACTCTATATCATTAACCAACACAATATGCCTATAACAAATATGATCATCTAATAATCATTCTACTAGCTAGTAATAATGGCCAGTAAACAGTTTTATCTTTTCTTTTTTCGACGGATAGGATCGATAATTCATTAATCAGTAAAATCAGCATGCCCCTGTCCATGATTTATGACAGTTCATCTTAAACAAGAATTAAGCCCTAGCTAGAATGCGACTTGGTAGAAAAACTGGGCATTTAATTACTTTAGTCATGCTCTTATCAAGGGTACAGTGAAGTAATGCTGTCTTCAAAATCAAGCAACAGATGGGTTCTACTTGGACTTCCACCTTATCTATTGTTCTAGCTAGGAAAGTCAACGAAACAGCATCTCGATGCCTCCGTTTAACCTTCCAACCGGACTTTAAAAACGACATAAAGTGCATTCATATGTTTTGTATTGCGAGATGTTAGAAAGCCACTTTCATACCGCCGCTTGGATGCTTCTGCTCGTCTTGTTGCCGGATGACTTCATATATGGAATACTCAATGTCTGCAAAGACAAAAAACATAAAAAGAAATTAAATCACAGCTACCTTTCTCTGCTCAAATTAATTAGCCTTCATCAAAGAAAGTGGAAGGTCATCGTCATCCATTGTATCAAATGTTATGCATCCAAAGAAAAGATTCTACTAATCTCCAAGGTAAGTAATCTTAAATAATAAAACAAAAGGCATCTATCCTATCATACCCAGTACGTAATTCGATCACTAGGCATTGATCTCTTGTTCGTATCATAATTTGAAAGATGCCAAACACAAAGGAACAGAAGAGAAATGAAATCCTGATGGAAACCCTAGCTACCATTTTTGCCTAAGCATGTATACTTATAATACATAAAATTTTCTTCCAGAAGAACGAGGGTTCTTTAGTCTTTGCCCTAGTTTTGACCAAGGGGTCTATAGGTAACAGCAACGCTAGCAATATCCTAGTGCATATTTTAAGAAAACATATGCGTGTTCGTGTCAGAGAAGGATAAATTAGTATTTAGAACATGACAAAATCTGAGAAGAATGTTGGGTAAGTGGAAAATACCTCGACCTGGTTTTGAAGGAATTTGATGTATCCAATAGCCTCCATTAATACGGATGCCGTGTCTGTCTGCAATATTCTCCCGAACCCGTCCACATGCAAAATCACATATCAATTCCTCATTCGCAAGACTACAACACAAATAACTTCTTCTTTTTTTTTTCTTACCTCGGATGAGCTGCTCCTGTTTATGTTTGCCACTCATTTCCCTTTTTTTCACTCGAGTGTATAAAGTTCTTTTTTTCTTAATTTTAATCACAGAGTTTGGTTTCAAATTAATTAAGTTAAAATGTGTCAAGTTTCTAATCAATTTAGGCTCTGTTTTTCTAAGCTTCTAATTTTGCTAAACAAACTCTTAATCTAGACTTAAAAATAGATTGCAACCATTAATATTAATCATCCAGTGATGATGATATATATATATATATATACGATACTTGAGGGGCAACAAAATTGAGGCAAAAAAATTTAGATTACCTTTCCAAAGGGTGCAACTAACTGCTGCAAAGCTGCAATTCTATCTCCTAATTTCTCTTTTCTAGCCTGTTAATTAAATACCAAATGTCACAAATCTGAGCCAGATCGCATAAGAAAAAACAAAATAAAAGGAGCCATAACACATGTATGTATTCTACAAAACGTTATTCAAATACTAGAGGTTTCGCACCTTAAGAGGAGGGCAGGAAACGCGTGACTCCAACCGCGATTTCTTGGGTGCAGCAGCTTGTGTTGCCTTTGGCTCCATCAAGCTTTTGTTGGGCCTTTTAGCCTCTGTCATTTCATCGGTGGAGGATATCTTTGAAATACAGAGAGTGGAGTACTGATAAAAATCAGTTCAATGATCGCTCAAAAGTCATTTTAAGAAAAGAAGATAATAAAGAGCGATTCTCCTGATAAAGAGATTCATACAATGCTTAAAGCTGAAAGTACCCATCATGTAGCAAAAAGAGAAGGCTAGCTGCTAGCTAGCTTTTCTTTTCTTTTGGTGCCATGAGTTGCTAAAGAAAATTTTTACAATAAAAGGGTTTTAACTTTTAAATTTTACTATTAACTTAGGGATAAAAACATATATAATTGTAATATATTAAAAAATTTAATCATATATATCTTATAAGATTTAGTATTCTAGATGATACGGAGTCAGGGTTTCTTCAGCATAATACACTAGCTAGCTAGCTAGAGTTGCTGCACTTGTACAAGCTCAATTAATCACTACGTGGTTATTTTGTATGATAAATTTGAATTTGCTAATCCATTTAATGCCAAATTAAGGACATGTATATCTGCAGATATACATAATGCCCATATAATACTAAATAATTGCAAAAACAACAACTATCTGTCATGCCTCATGCCATGGTAAAATTAAGCAACAGCACGCTGCTGCTCCAAAAATGAAGAAAAGGATAAAGAAGAGGGAAGAAGAATTAAACCTCACCTTATTAGGGCTACATGATGGCCTCTGACTGGCTTGCTGCATACGATCGAGACCGAAAGAAAGACTGTCTTTATTAAACATAGCAAGAGGATCATCAGAAAGTTGGGCAAAACTTCCACTAAATCTAGTAGACGTTAAGAGATCCAAGCCCTGCAAGTTCACGTCAAAGGAGCCTGATATCAACGGCGAAGATGGCTGATTCAAGTTTGAAATATTTATACTAGGATATATCTGACTAAAGCTCTCTCTGCTGGGTATAGCACTTCCAAAGCTGGAACCGTTGTGATGACAAGAGGAAATCTCTCGGGGTGAAAACTGATCATGGCCATTTCTTGGAAAGCCGGGTGAAATAGTCTTGAGAAGGAGCTTTTCACCAAGACTGAGACCCTCTTGTTCATCTTTAAAGTAACTTGAGGAAGATGGATGTGGATCTTCAATAGTACTTGAAGGGCTATTTAACATCTCAGTAAATTTGGGAAAAGAATCCGATGAGAGCTCTTCTTTGATTTTTGAAAGTTGCAGTTCATGATAAGCTGAAAGGCTGTTGAAGTTACCAGCATTGTTATTCCAGTGCTGAAAGCCTAGGTCCTGAATCATGGTGCTGTTGACAGAAGAGACTGGACTCTCGTATTTCTGTCTTGGGTTGAAGATAACTCCATTGTAGTTTGGACTTAAGTTGCCTGAATTCCTGCATAAAGATCAGTTAAAAGAAAATAAATACATATATAAAAGCCCTAAAAATCACCAATTCAAACAAGAAAATTAGAAGCACATGAAACTATAATAATACTCTCTAAAAATGAAAAAGAGAACACAAACTATCTAGTTTTTAATAAATAGCTAGCTATCTGGGGTATTTGGTCTTGAACTCCAAATAAAAATCATTAATTTGATGGTTAACAAAGACCTAACATGTTACATGTTTGAATTCCTAGGCATTTTGATTGATGTACATCAAATCATCAGTAAAGAAAAGAAAGAAAGGTGAAATAAAAAAAGGAGATTCCAAATCTAAAGTTAATTTATATACGCTGGCGCTGTGAAATACACTAAAACATTTCGTTGTGGAAAGCTGCTTATAGTTTAGGGAGAGAAAAGAGGGAGAGAGCTGGAAAGAACTCACAAAGTGATGGTTTGGGTCCAAGCATGGGTGCTTCCAGCTTCTGCATAGCTAGATGGGGTGGTAGTAGTTAAAGAAGAAGACCCAACAAACTGGTCTTGGAGCTGATCATGTTGGTGATGGAGATTTGCAGACTCCATAATAATGAGAGTTTATTATTTAAAAGGCTTGAGAATCCCAAGATGAGTAATTAAGATTTAACTATCTATGGCTTGCTTGCTCTAGGAATCTCTCACTCTATTCAAAGAAACAGTTCAGGTGACACCCACACATCTTCTTTCTTTTGGAGAGCCACTTTTCTCAGTTTGGTCTTTACTCTTTCAAGTTTCCATCTAAAGTAGCCTTAAAAAAAAGGTGGTAGAGCTTGGATAACCCATCTCGATCCATACCTCTCTCCGACTTTAATAATTTTTTTTTCTTTTCCCGCAGCTTCTCAATATTCTCCCTTCTTCCCTCCCTCCCTCCCTCCCTTCCTCTCTCTCTTTGTGCACTCTGAAATTACAGGGAGATGATTACACTTCCCCTACGTTATGATTAAAGATCCTGCCTTCGATCCCAAGGCTTTCAACAAAGGGCCGAGGAGAGAAATGATAACAACCATGCCCCTCTCTTTCACACGCACACACAAAAACACACATACACACAGAGCCATATGTCCAAGGGTGTCCTTATATATACATTTCATTAAGCAAGCACCCAACATGCCTTAGCGATCAAAGGTTTTGTGCACCTACAAATTAAGGGACAATCTGTTTTCTCGATGTGAGGATTTTAGCTTGAAAGTCTATTTGGAAGGGGTAATTAAAATATCTCTCTCTCTCTCTTTTAGGTAAATGGTTAATTTACAACTTCACCCATGCATTAATTCAAATATATATTAGGGTAATTCAGAGACTAAAGAAAACTTCTAAAAAAATTTGTTATATACTAATTAAATTCGAGTTTCATCTAATTATTTTCTTCAAAAAACTAGTGGTTAGCAAAAAGATAATACTATATTGAAAAAGACTTGAACGTTAACATTGACTATCTTATTTAATTACTAATACATTAAATTCAGTTTAATCACTTGGTTAATTAATGAAAGAAATTAATTAGTTAAATGGATATATAGATCAAGCTACAAACCATAATTCCTTACGCAATGGTAAAAATTATTACATGAACTTTGTCTATCAGACCAAACCACACTCGCTAAAGGAACTGTTTTAAAATACCATCTAAACTGCTAAATAGATCATTCCCAGATAAATTTGCATCCATAACTTTCAAGCAAAGAGACAGACGATGAAGAATAAGCTCAAACATTATAGTCCAAATCGACATGATATCCTAAAAAATCACTTTGTTTCTTGCACTCCAAATATTCCATAAAATACCATAAGATAACATTGTAAATGCTCTTCACTGGAATCGACCTTTAACTAGAATACTTCATTTCAAAACAACTTGATCGATAGATTTCAGCATGCACCAACTAATGCCCAACCAATTCATGAATCGTTGCCGAAGATACCAAGGTTCATAGCAATGAAGAAAAAGATGATTCACATTTTTTATGCCATTATCATAAAGAGGACAAGCTGCTTGACTTAGATTAAGCAATCAACTACGTACTAGAAAAGCCCTTGTACAGATTGTATCTTGGAGCAAAAGCCACGGGACATTTCAATCATAAGAGGAGAAAATCCTTTCCATAATAGTGTAGTGAAAGTGAATGTACCTGAATACTCTGCTTTATCAATAAGTTTAATGCAAGACTTGACAAGATATTGTTCATTGCTTTCTGCTGTCAATTGCTTCAAATCCTCTTTGTGTGTACTCAATTTGACCTTATCTATTAGGAAAACAAATTGCTAAAGTTATGTTTGATCTGAAGACCTTAATCTCCGATTCCACTAAACTTCCAGTGCCAAGAATCTCCCATAAAGTCCCCTATTTGGCTATTTCCACCAGTGTCGTTGTTTTGGATCGATGTTGATATATCATAAAGCCGTGGGAAAACAAGCTTGCAAAGCTCTAATTTGCAGCCATTTATCTGTTTAAAATTTAATGGTTTCCCCATTAACCACCTTGAAACAATTACACTCATTCTTCAAGATAGTTGAAGTTGCCAAACCAGAGTTAATAATGGAGTATATGCATGCCTTTCCATGGCTGTGATAGTATAACACTGAAAATTGGAAGACCATTGACATCAGAAGGCTTATACTTGTGTTTGATGATGTCCCGCCACCCTCCAGAATTGGAGTCTCCTAGTCTCCATAGCCATTTAAATAACATAGCCTTATTTTTCCCTCGTAAAGAGCCCCCACCTAGACCTCTTCTTGCCTTTTCTCTCACAACCACTTTCCAAGATGCTTTATGAATTTTTCTTGCATCGGAGACACCAACCCATAAATTAAAACATTCATTGGATAAAAGATATAATTTGTGCAACAACCTTTGGCATTAGGAAAACATGTTTTTTTTATTATTATTGAATGAAATGAAATTTGTGTGTGCATGTGCAACCATTATAATTTGCACTCTATATATATATTTTTTATTTATTTACGTGGGGTGTTCGGTCCAGCTTACGCGCACCATGACTATTTCCCACAGCCCGCTGGACATCCTGCAAGCCCAGGAGCAGGTAAGGCACCGCGGGGGTGACAAACGTACACATAGAGGGTCGAACCCGGGACGGGGGCGGAACAAGTCACACGAATTGACCACAACAGTTAAACCCTCATGTGATGGGTACACACGAGAGCTCGAACCAGGGCACTCAGGCAGGCAAAGCCTGCCAAGACCACTGAGCTACAAGCCTTGTGTGTCACTCTATATTTTCTTATCACATGTAATTGCTTTACATGTGTGGATTTAGTAATGTGATGCACAATATTTTTTAAAAGTTTTATAACTTGAAAATATATTAAAATAATTTTTTTTTTTTTGATATAAACATTAAAATTATAAAAAATACTAAAATATTAATTTAATATTTTTTCAAATCAAATATATTTTTAAAATATACTCAAACTCATAAATAAATGGTGATACAACGGTCAACGAAGGCCACAATAGCTAATTAGCTTTACTGTAAAGTTAATGCATTGTAATTTATACGGGTAGTTAATAGGTTTTCTCCTTGGTATTTTGATCATTTACTTATAATTTTTTTTCATAGTTTTACCCATTTGGAGATTCATTAATTATTTTACTAAATCAAGGCATATTGTTGATTTCTACAATTAAAACATAACATGAATTTCTAGAAAGGTTGCACCTTTCACAAAATGAATTGAATCAAAAGATTTGGAGCTTAAATAAAATGGCAATTACTTGATTAAATCGCGTAGTTTTTTTTATTGATAAGATTGTTTTTGAATGCATCATTTAAATTCTAGATTTGTTTTGTTTTTTAGTGAAAGGCATGTTTCTGAATCGAGTTTATAATTATTATTTTTGGTATAATATAAAGTGTTTGACTCGTAAGAAACAATATGATTTTTAACAAGGTGTAAGTGGATTGAAATTCTAATTTCTCTTTAATCTTGCATAAATTATCAGTTTTATAAAAAATGTAATTTAAGCTATACAAACAACAACTTCATAGTGGAGATGATTTTCGGATATGAGCATATACAAATCATTAATTTCATTGCTCTTTCTTTTTATGTTTTTCGTTGTTTCCTTTTATTTTTTTGTATTGCATTCATTTTATTTCAGGTAAAAAATCTTTTAACTTTTCAAGGGTCATCTTTTAAATGATTTATTTTTTATTAATACACGCGATTAATTATTATATATATAAAAAAACATATCAGGAATTTCTAAAGATCATTCTGAGTATTCGAGTTCTGTCTCCTTTTCTTCTCGCAAATATATAGTTGCAGGTTAATTCATATTTTTTATTAGAGTTTGAAAATGCTTCCCGGTCATCGGTAAACCAGCAAGTCATTAAATGAATTTATAACATGTCCTTGAAGTACCCTTTCTTTCATGAATGCTTCTGCTTTCTCCATTGTCTAGCTAAATATTACTTGAAGAAGGTGGCATGTCTCCAGATGCATGCATTGCATAAAGGTATCAGTACTAAGTCACTGAATTTTGATTGGACGTTCATGGTCTTGACTAGCTAGTACATGGTTTGGTCATTTGGATTTATCAGGAAACTTGCAATCATATTTTAATATCCATATCATGATGTGAGAATTTTTAATGAAATATCTTGAAATTTAGACATGGTTATTGAATTATTTAGCAATTAACCTAGAAAAAAACTTGGGTTATATATATATATATATATATATATATATATATATATAAGATGGGCTCACTTGAATTAATTAGTTTTTTTTAAAACAATATTATTTTTTTAAAAAAGTCATCAATCATTCATTCCCAAAATACAAAATATACATTAATTATCATGTAATTTCATCAATTGAACCTAAGGATATATATAGTTCCCTTATCAGCAAAAGAAAAGAAAATGAAGGATAGATAATGTTTTATCTTTATCTTTTTTTTTTAATTTTTAAACTCCAAAAGCTCATCATGATGCTTTGGAAGAATGATCGAGTCTTATCTAATTTCAATCATATCCCTCTAGTGGCAAACAAAAAGAAGCTAACCCTAGTCTTGTAGTCTTTCATTGTACAAACATTGTGATGGACACCTGTCCCTCTACATATCTTAATTTTTCATTCTATTTTCAAATTTTATTTTGCTCTTAATTATTAGCTTGCTGCTTACTGTATGTGATCTAGTGTTTTGACAGATATACATACGTTTGCTTATCCATACCATAAATGTGTACGAGTGCTTTGCTTATTCTTCTCTTCTTTTGTTTTGTTTTTTAATATTTTTTAAAGATATTTTTTTAATTAAAAATATATTAAAATAATATTTTTTATTTTTGATATTAATAAATCATAACCATAAAAAAAATCAATTTAATATATTTTTAAACAAAAATCAATTTAATATATTTTTAAACAAAAATCAATTTAATAAATATTTTAAAAAGCATGTTATAACATATAAATTATAAACACTTACTAAAATCTCCATGCTATTTATTCTTTCAAGGATAATTAAAATTCCAAGACCTTCTTGATAAAATTCTCAAATTTTGCAGAAAATTCTATAATTATGTACACTTCCAACTTAAAAGATGTTTGAAAATCTATTTGCCCTCCAAAAACAGAAATAACTTTATAGCTAGTCTTAAATTAGAGTCTTTGCATAAGAGTCTTCATGGTGAAAAGATACATCATGAGCCCTTAGGATGACTGTTGCCCTTTTTGTAAGCATCATTCAGAAATTATCTCTAACATCCTCATGCATTGCCCAGTGATATGTAAACTATAGAATAAAATTGTAGCTTGGCGATGTTTGAGCTGGGTAATGCCATATGGCCTTGACAACCTTCAATGTCAATGGCTAGGTCTTCTGCAAGAAAAACATTATAAGTTTGAAAGATCTGTTTAGAGGGGAGAGGGGGCTTTATGTTTAGTATTGTTTGGACTATATGGAATGCTAGGAACATCTTAATATTTGAGGAAAAGCAGTCAATCTGGGAAGATATCCTATGACATTTGTTTTATTTTGTTGCAAGCTGGATTAGAAATCTGAACTCTTCATTTTGGTATACCGGTGCTGATTTGTATAGGAATCACGAATGTATTTCGGTTTGGTCTGCTTAAGTTTTGATGTTGTGTAGTTTTTGTATTGTTTGCTTTATTAGTAGGGTTTTATGTTTTCTTGTTTTTCTTCATTGTAATTAGACTGATGTTTAGGTTACAACTTATGTAGCTAAAGCTCTGCCCACACTGATCGGGTTTTCTCCTTTTATTCTATATATATTTTTGATTTCACAAAAAAAAAACAACTTCCAACTTAACAATATTGAGTTGTAAGGCACAACCAATAGAATGCTTATATATATATAAAAAAAATTAGTTGTAAAAAATTTCAATCAAACTATATACTCACACACTATTCTCACAAATGAAACCATTTTTTTAATAAATAGGATATATATATATATATATATATATATATATTATTTTATTATTGCTGATAGACTTTCAAACTCAATCATATCGAATTGTAAAGCCATGACTAAGTGTAAAATGAAGAGCTGCAGGAGCGTCCCGTGAGAAATTAATAAGAAAAAAGAAATCTTAAATTCTGACCACTACAAAACTTAAGAAATCAAAAAATCTCTTAATCTCTATAATGCTTTTGTCTACTCATGAAGGAGAAATTAAGAGAGCTCAATTAATATTCATAGATTGAGTATGATTAAGCTGTCAATGCATCAAAGAATTAAGTATGTTAAGCTGTCAATCCATCAAAGAATTAAGTATGATTAAGCTGTCAATCCCTCTAAGAAGACGTATAATAATGTTTTGTTCAGCCCCACAAGGGTTCACATCAGTCGAAAAGTTGATGGGAGAATGTGAGATAAGAGCATGGGCAAGCTTAACTTTACCCCACTGTAGCTGCTAGCATGCCCGCCCCACCTTTTGTTTTCTTGCTTGTTTATTTGTTTTTAGTTACTTTTTCCCTCTTCTTATTCAAGGCAATTATTCTTTATTAATTAACGAAAGCTTTACTTCCTTAATTATTCTTGCTGGTCACCTTTTGCAAACTTCCTAGTCTCGCTACATTCCAAGATTCAATTCACAAAAGAGCTGTTTCTTTCTACATTTCAATTTACATAAATCTTTAATTATCACTCTCACTTTCATGAATCTTAAAAGATTCGTTCAAGGAAATCGGAAGGCGTAATTAAGTGTACTGCCTGCCCTTTAACAATAATTTCAAGGCATGATGAAAGCAAGGGAGGCTTCAAACATCAATTAGAAAGGTCAAGAACATAAAATGAAATTATAGATGGATGAAAGGACAGATGGAGCACATCATTCATTAAATTAGTATTTGGACGGCAAAAGGTTAGAAAGCAGTTCGAGTTCGGAAGATAAATATTTATGCATGGTATTAGATTTTTTGTAATAATCATTTTCATTTTGTGCACTCCTAATTAACCTATATTCCCCCACCATATGCAGTACTACACCCGGTAAAAAATTAAGACTTTCAACAGAGCCATCAGGTTTTTAAAGATTAACATTTCTAATGTTTTCACCACCCTTGCTTAATTATTTGATTAGGACGGGTTGCTTAGAACGCCATAGGTAGTTGTGATTGTATGTATATATAAACTACAAGAGATGATGATCATCGTAGGGTAAGCTATTCCCTGCAATAATTGCTGTTCAACATTACTGATCTAGAGGGATTCATTTATTTTTCTTCTTGATCTTACTTGGATGCTGTTACAGATTAATATAGTAATGCATTTAGTTTGGTTCGTAGCATTAATGTTATTAAGGTACGTAATATTCCAAGTGTTTTTTTACACTTTTCAAATTATTTTTTACTTGTAAAGATATTAAATTGATGTTTTTAAGATGTTTATTTTTATATAATTTTAATATATTAATATAAATATATTTTTTAATTTTTTTAATATATTTTAAATTAAAACGCACTAGTTATATATATAGAATCATGAGAGACGGGTAGAAAAGGACAAAATTATATATCTTGAGCAAAGCAATTGCAATAGCCTAGCTATTGAAAAGGTATATACAAGGCAATATGTAGAAATTGCCTTGTACCTATTCCCTCGGGAAACAGGCAACATGTTTGAAAGACACTACGGATATTAATTTGTTTTTTGACCGATTGGTGATTAGAAATTGACATTCGTAGATATCTATTTCCTCAATTATATGTTCCCTCTACTAATTAAGCTTTTCCAGTTCTAAATCAAGATTGTTGGATGTGGAATTTGAAAAATATCTATTAACTTGAACAACTTAACCTTCTTCTTACAAAGCTAAATGAAGCTTGCTTGAAACAACACTACGAAGACTCCATACCATAGTGTTTTTAGATTCAGTTCAGTCTAAGGCTTGAATTTCAAGTTTTGATCGAGTTACCAGATTACCCGGGTCAATTTAAAAAAAAACAAATCAAAACGACGTTGTTTTAATAAAAAAAATAAAAATCAACGGGTTGCAATCAGATTTTTGACCAGCTGGTCTTGCCGGGTCAACCTCCGGGTCACACCAAGTTTTTTCTTTCTCTGTTTTTTTTTTTAAACCCAATTCTAGCCCTGGATCCCGAGTCGACTCGCCGAGCCTGACCGGGTTTTAAAACTATACTCCAAACATAAAACTATTTTCACTTTGGCCTCCATGTCTTGTGGGGTATTTGATTGGCAAGAAATTTTTAAATTTTTCAGTATTTGATTTAATTCTTTATCGTCTATCGTCTAGCTTTATAGTTGAAGTCACTTGAAAGAAACTTCACTTACACAAGATTAGACTTGCTAAGAGAAACAAAAAGTTGATCTAATAAGTCCTGAAACTTTCTGTTTTATTATATTTTTTTTATCTCTTGTTGTTATCTTTCTTTTTTCTGTTTTCTTTTCTGTTTGTACATATTTATTTCTGTGATTTTTAATGATAGTTTGTCATACCCTTACTTGCAACAGAAGTATAGATTATTAAAAAACAAAATAAAAAATAAGGTAATAATACTCGTGTACAAATCAGATAATAATTAATTAATTAATTAGAGAACTACTTAAAGTGCTGTTGAAGTGAAAAAAATGGCCAGGATTGGTTCCTACATGGGCTCAAAACTTGGGAATTTCTGCCGAATGTGTTTATCATTTTATTCAAAAGTAGTAGCAATCATATCGAAAGTTAGAGCGAGTGATTGAATAAAAAGGGTATACGTACGGCTACCGTTTGAAGATTCCTTATTCTCCCCCCCCCCCCCCCCCCCTTTAATTAAGCACTTCTAATTATTTGCAAATATATAAAATACTCACTGTGGGAAATATATAAGAGTTTAAACAGTATAAAGTCGTCGAAGGCTCCGAAGAAAATAAGAGGGATCTGGGGGGGGGCGCCCCTAGCTAGCTAGCTACTACATAGCCATCCATGCTGAATTTTTAATTCTTGGATTAAAACATGGTGAATCTTTCAATATGCGCTATAATTAAATCATTTATCATATATATATATATATACATATATATAATTTCTTTTTATAAAGATTCTTTACATGAACTTTTGTTAAAGGCAGTTCGATAACCCTCCAAAAGCATTTTGCTGTCATCGATGTCTTTAGGGGTCCATCAAAATCATAAATTGAAAAAAAAAAAACCCTTTTCTAATTCGGTCATAGCCAGTCAACCTTAGGTAAAACACCCATTGGTGGCACTTTCAATAAAGATATTTTATTTTTTTTGTAAAGTTGCAGTCTTTTCTAAATAGTTATATATAGTATATATGAATGAATTAACCTTGAGCTTAATTATAAGACGTACGTACATTTTGTAAAGCTAATGCTTTCTATATTTCATGCTAATTAATAAAGCTATGATAATAAATGATTTAGCAGTTAATAATCATATGTTACCAAATCTGAATATTTTCTGCAACTAAACATGCACATACACAAACTCACAGGAATTCCATCTCTTACCTAACCTGAATTAGATATTGGAGGATCCTCAACCCTTCGAGAAAACTTGCTTTGCAAATGTTTTAATTATTCAAGTGTAATCTTATGCACCTCTCGGTGTATAACAATCCTAAAAAGATTATTATTATTTTTTTAAAAGAAGTTGATAGGATTAAATAAGATATAATTATGTTATACAATCACATTATACAAAATAGAAATTTGTTAAACTAACTAGTTAAATATAAAAATATAATCTTTCCACTATTTATTCCCTGTATAGTAACCAAAACGTTGCCTCAAAATACCACAAACTATAGAGACTAAATATAATACCAACAGATTATTTAGGAGGATCATAGCCAAACAACAAAATTAAATAATATCTGCACTCCTTCCTTATTTAGCAAGGTTTTGAGCAACCAAATCACAAGTGATAAAAGAATTTTTCTTTTCCCAGGCGATGTATCTGCGAGTTCCTCCCGCTCCACTGTAGATCTTGGACTTGTGATGATCTATTACCCTATAAACATATTGGTTTTAATTACGGAAAGTGATCTTTCCTTGTTATTTTTGGCCGACGTACCGAAACTAATATTTTGACCACCTTTCTTGTTTGGTGAAAGGCAAAGCGTGTGTATATCCAGCCGAAATTAAGGAATTGTTGAAAGTTTTACTTCTTATTATTCATATGATCAGATATGAAACGTGGATGGTAGCTAAAAAGACTTATATCAAACGAATTCTATTAGGTAGGACTCCGTAAGGGACGCACTGCGCTGTACGTAGACCAAAAAAAATTTTAATGTAAAAAAACAAAAAATGCTAAAGTGATGCAAGCATTTCTAAAATAAAAAAAAAACAAATATGATACTCGGTTCATTAACTTGTATGAATTTAATAAACTCGGTTAATTTAAATAATATAGATAAAAAAAATTATAACGACAATAAATAAACTAACAAAAAAAATTAGCAACGTAAAAAATAAAAAAAAACCTTGACCCGAGCCTATCCAGGTTAGCATGCCAGATCGATGATCTGATTGTGATATTAGGGTAACCTTGTCAGAAGCAAGCTAAATAAAACCCAATGTTGAAAGGCAAAACTAAAAATAAATTAATGAAAAAAAAAGTAATGAAAGATTTTTTTAGTCAACTTGGGTTAATCTAATAACATTGCTACCATATGCACATGATTAGGATAAACCTAGAAAGGAAAGTGAAAAAAAATACGAAGATCAATTTATAATAAATTAAATATTGAATGATGAAATTATAAAAAAATCTAATTTAAGAAAAGACCTAAAAAAGACCAAAGTCAATCCGTGTTAATTTTCAAAACCTATGACCTTAGTCATGAGCTATAGAAGGCAAATCTTAATAAATAACAAGGAAAAATCCTAAATCAACAAAATATCGAGGCACGAGATTGAAAAAAAAATGCAATAAAAAATAAGGATTAAATTTGATATAAAAATAATTTGAAATTAAATGTTGAGGTATGAAATCGAAAACAAAATTCAATTATAAAAAAATAAAAAAACAAGTAGCAATAAAAAAAATGAGGACTAAATTTGATTGAAAAATTTAATTGAAACCAAATGATGAGCGAAAAAAATAAAAAAATATTTTAAAAATAAATAATAATCAAAATAATAATGATCAAATTGGATACAAAAAACAAATGAAAGAATACCTTGATATTTTGACAAAGAAAAGAGAGAAAAAGGGGGGGGGGGGGAGAAGAATAAAGTTCACGGAAGCCCAACCATTCCGCTACTATGTATATACATCACACCATCAGGAAGATCATGACAAGACGCTTCCAAACATTGTTTGGATGTGGGATGATGGCTCACACACCGCCCGAAAAGCACGAATATTACCTACTTGCTGACGCATATATCGCATGCTCCAACCATTTTTTTTTTAAATAACATTTATATTTATCAAAAGATCAAATCGTCTTAGTTGGCTTGTTAATTACAAAAACACTAGTTTGAAAATATGAAAATATTCATGGATGCAAGTTTGAAAAAATTTACTTTTAAAGGTAATATGAATTATGCTTTAAAATGTAAAAATACTGAATTATCTCTAATTAATCTTATAATAAAGATAATGTAATCTTTACAATGTGCTCCTAAAAGGTTTTAAAGAAAAAGCTGAATTGTTCTATATCAATCTCATAATCATTAATGGATCCAACAAAAAAATATATTATCTCCAATAATAAGTTCATTGATTTTTTTATTGGAATGAAAAAATAATAATTATACCACTATCTATATCAAGAAACACAGCGAATCATCCATGCCAATCGGTTTTTTTATATATATATATATATATATATATATATATATATATATATATATATATATGATCAGGACGCAACTTCCAACTTTCAGTTTAATCTTTAGTAGTCAAAAAGCTGAGTTCCTACCAAACACGCATTATCATGATAGATATTATAGTTATAACAAGTATCCATCATCAACCATCTTCAGGAGATGAGGAATCCAATAAATTCTCCTTCAAACAATATCGATAAAACAAGCTGGAAATATTCTGACTGGTTCAACGTCACTAAAGCAATTTGTTTTTTGTAGAGGGTCTGGAAAAAGAAGCCTAGTAATCGATCTTAAAGCAATCAAAGTTTGCCATTAACCTATGATATAAAATACGTGCAGTTTCTCGTTCTTCCATTTCGATCGACTGAGTCAAATGCTTGTTAAATTCAAGGAGGTGGTCTAAAGCGAGCAGGATTTAAAAGGTGTTGAGAAGAAGACAAGTCATGGGAACCCGAGAATATATGCTTTGTCAAGCTTAAGGCGTGAAAATCCAACAGAAGGAGGGCCATGCTTCTCTTCGCTTTCCATGTCCACTGAGCCCTTGTAAATATTTCCTTATTCTCTACATATACTTCCTCTATCTTTCTGGCTATAATCTACTGGGGCTGGCATATCTCGTGCACAACTCTTATCCAGGTCGTCGTCCAACATAAAGCACAGATAGGCTTTCTTGTCTTTGTCTACAGATGGAGTCCAATGATGCTGGACCTTTCACGTGATCTGTTTGTGATCTTGATTTGCTTCTCCCTGTGCTAATTGGATGGTAAAAAATAATAGATGATGGAAAGTGAAATGTCTCAGCACTTTGTCTGGTACGGAGAAAAAGGATTGCCAGTGTGCAAAAGTGTCTGGAAAGTGAAGGTGGAAAGGAAAAGAGACTAAAAAATAATCGTCCTTCTTATCAATTTTACTATAATTTTCAGACGCAGAAAGAAAAGAACTATCGACTAATAATTCAGGAGGACTGGCCATTGGATCATTCTAATTTCCTCTTTTGACCATCACATCGTTTGCCTAAATATAAATGAAAATACACCACACAAAATATATACTTGTTATTCTCTAATATACTCTGCGGTTTCCCTTTCTGGTTTTTTTATTATTATTAAAAAAGCAAAACTCAAAATTACTGTGACAGCTTTTTAAAACCATCCTGTTTGGTATCTGTAATTAATATTTTATAAATTCAAACCAAAAATGTCAGTTCATAAATAAATACTCATTTTAATCTGAAAAGAAAACAAATCATAATGATGATGTTAAAGTCTTTTTTTTTTCTCTTGTGGTGCTTGAAAGTGCGGTAATGAATGCATTTTAAAATTATATTTGACTTAAAAATTAATCAAGTTAATGTCTTTTTTTTTTAGCCTTTGTTCAACCCCCAGCATAATTTCTCAAATGTTTACACCATGTTTTTGTTCGTTGTTATGTAATAAAAAATGCAAAAGGAAAATGCTAAGTTTACACTATAGACTATTGGAATACCTCAAAAATCCATAACCTTGTTCTAAGAATATTCTAAGAAGAAGAAGGTCTCAGTATCGGCCCAGTACAATTTTAGAGGCCCAATAAATGACCCAACTCGTTTCTGACCAAGTTGCTTTTGATGGGACCGAGGACCCGGACCGGAGTGCCTATGGATCCTTGCTTAAATGGGCCGGAAGACTACCCAAGCTTCATCTAAGCTACTCGTCGAATGGGCTGAAAACTAGGAACGACAGGGGCACATCCAAGCCATGCTTACAAATTCACATCACCAGGAAAGGGAATGGGATCGTGGAAAATTTCTCTCGTAGCTTGACAACGAATGAGAACAATAAAGTAACGAAGAACTTCTTAATTTTCCCTTGAAGAAGCGCAGAAAAACAACATGCTGAATTATTTCCTAGCATGGATGCCGCTGCTGCTAACAATTACAAAATCTCTTGTAATATATGATCTACAACTTCACAAATTTAATACTCTCGCTCTAATGAAAATATTCGATGCAAAAAATGTTATAACTATATGTGTCTACTTTAGCTGATATTCTCAGGAATCAATAAATGACAAGAATAGTGTTTCCGAGGTTATTCTAAAACTTGCCTGACAATTGCAGGACGCCAAGAAAGATTTGTATTTCTGAATACTGAAACTCGTTCAACTATATGTAACTTAACTATTTAGCTCTTATCCTCCGAATCGCACCTTCCTTCGTTTCTTCTCTGAAGGAGCAATTTGCAACTCTATCCCTTCTTCTAGCTCCCTTTCTATCCAGGTTTCCGTATCTAACTCAGCATCCATGGTTTCATTGGACAACGAAGCTCTACTTTTTGCAGCTATCTGGCATCTCCGTCTCTTTAATGTCTCTCTAATCTGGTGGACATCAATGTTATGATGGGAATTATAAGATGGGGCAATATTGCTGCTGGAGCTCAACTCATAGTCCCCTGTTCTTGGCTGATTCTTACCATCACCATCCTCAACAACACTGCTTGCACCACTATCAATTGTTTGACATGGTAAAACTTCATTCAGGCTGGTGTTTCTGTCAGATGAGGATGAAGCTTCCATCACAGCCCCATCGCTAGCAAGTGAATTAGACATTGATACACTTGTAACAGCTGATTGCGCACTACTGGTAACCATCTTCTTGGCAGAAGCTTTAGATTGTGGAACCCTCCCATGCGTTGCCGGAAGAGTCCTTTTTGGATCTTGCTCTAACAACCTGGCCATCTGTTGGATGACCTCTGGAAAGCATTTGTGAAAATAGGTTGATGAATAACAGAAAGTTAAACGAGGACACATGAATGAACAGAAAAAAGTTGTTCTACTAATAATATGGGTGCATCTCTTAAAAAGAAATTGTGTTTGAACTACAAAAACTGCATCTGCGTAAATATTTAATATAATAGAAATGCTAATTGATATCAGCAGGTAGTCAAGATCAAGGATCCCCATGTTCATAATTTTGACTTAAAGCAATATATACCAACATACCTTCTAATTGTTTAGGTGAAATGTCAAACTCCAGCCACCAGACATTTCCCTTCTCTGTAGGAAGTTTCACCTTTTGAAATTTGGCAGCGAGATACATGGAACCAGCTGCAATGTAATGGGGCTTGTACTGCAAGCATAAAGTTGTGCAAAGCCTGCAAATCCCATCACAGAAATACATGATCATTCAAAGAGATAATTGGCAAGAATCTATAATCAAATCTACACTGGACCAAATACAACGAGCGAATAGAGGGCTTACCAATCATTCACAAAATTCCAAGCTACTTTTGCAAGATCTGGGTATATGTTCAATTTCTTCAAAGCATTTACAAGTGGCTTGTAAGGAAGTTGGACATCAAGATCAAAACCAATTGTTGCCAATAAAAGTCTCTCTCCGGTTACAAGCAATTCCTTCTGACTACTGCAAAATCCCTACAAGCAAATGATTTGCTGGATAAGTAAGTGCAACAGCTTGGAACCATGGAAACTGAAAGAATTACAGGAATCCACTTACTATCTGCCTGATTCTATGTGAGGCAGAAGGATCCCTTTTGTGCATCAGCTCATAAGCCACAACAACAACATCCCTCAGCAAGCGCGGAGTTTCCTCCAGTTTGCAAGCAAGAAACATGCTTGCAGATGCCATTGTCTGCAATTTTTAAAACTTCCAAGGAGTTAAAGGCAAATCAAAACCAGCCATCTGCTTGTTGTTCCCCAAAAAAAAGGTATATGTTTCTGTGCATGTGAAACATAAGCACGTGGGCCAATTTTAGAAATGATGATTCGCTTTAAGCACAGGGGAGGAAAAGGATAAAAAGTAGACCTGAAATAGTATGGAGCTTGAAAAGGTCAGAAAATATATTTGTTCCTTGGTTAAAGCAAGTGTGCATTTCAAATACAAAAAAAAACAGAGTATAATATATCTGGAAAACGGTATTACATTCAAAAATAATATCAACAATTCCTTTTAAGAGATAGTGTAACAGCATGGACACATATTCCTGCTTTCAACATTATCGATGTCAAGCATTGATGCAATACATTCAGTTTCACATGCAAATGTAAGCTCTGTGGGTGTGTAACAAGATAGATGCTTAGATATATGCTTTGCAGGCTATAAGTATTTGTCCGACAAAGAAAAATTACAAATTAGCCAACCCACACAAGAATTGTTGAGAATAGGAGAGCCAGATACAACCCAAGGATGGAAGTAGTACCTTCCAATCATTCTTTGCATGAGATTGACGCATGTAAAACCGGTGGCACAATATCAATGCACATGCTATTGTCACCTGGGGCCTGAAGGGCAGACATCAAGGGTCACCATCACCAGTGAATATGAAATGCCAAGAGTGTCATGAAAATAAATTGTTTTGCATAAAAGGGCAATGATGACATGACAAGAACCACAGCCATACAACTATGAAATAATACTCTTAGGCCTTTCAGAGGGTTCATCAAGTTACACAACTTAAGAGTTGTTGGAGATGGTTTTGTGCTCCAATCATCCGAAGTGTGTTTTTACTTTCCCATGGAGCACAAGGAGCATGGAGATAGAGGAGCACAGTTTCAAAAGGATGACTCCACAAACAGTATGATAGCAAGAGATTGTGCAACCAGAGTGAAACAAACCACTTCACATGGCAACAACAGCACCTAAAGCATTAATCAAGTCAAGACAAGGTGAAAACAAGAAGAGACTATGAATATAATCAAGAACCATCCCGTCAACCATGAGTGGAAGATGGATTAAATAAATGCTGCTAAGCCATGCAGAGAACAGCAGCAGAACTGGAAATGACAATGTAAAAAGGCATAAAATTCTTCCTTCTGGTGAGGACAAGCAACTGGGTGAAAATAGGAATCCAACTTCGTCTGAATCTTCACCCAATAGAACAGCCTCCACAAACCTCATCAACTAACATAATAGGCAACTTCAATGAAGTATACAAGCTAGAAAGAAGCAAGTAACACGAAGCAACTTCCATTGGAATAAATATGGAATTGGACATACAGGGATGTAAAGTTAGTAACACTATCGGAAGCACACAGCCAAAGCACGCATCATATAGCCACATTCAAGGTACTAGACCACTACATCTCAAATGCATGGATCAACACGAATAAATCTAGAGCTTACACTTTAAGCTTCACGCCGAGCTCTTTAATAAATGAACAGTACAATTTCCGTAATTGAGACTCCTTCTCAACGTCAATACCATCCCTTCTAGAAGGGGAAAAATCTTCAATTTCTTGTCTGCTGAAGTACCACTTGCGTGTATGATACTGAGGCTCCTTCGGCAAGTGCATGCTAGTTGCAATCCTAGCCATCCTCAACTTCTCTTCTCAATGGAAGAGAGCTCTAAATATACTGCCCAAGATATGACTGCTAAACGCACTTTCCTTACTTAAAAAATCACCCCTCGATCCAGTTTCCTGCCCAGTTAAACAGACAAACATTTACAAAATTGAACAAAAAAAGATAAATCTTCAAAGGAATTTTTTAAGAAATATTATCCAAAGACCAACAATTTCATAGCAAGAATTGCATAAATTAAAAAACCTATTGGTGCATAAAGTTTCAAAATTTTCCTGTAGGGGAAATTTCAAGATTTCCAATAATAACTAAAAAGAAGAAAAATTGCTAGCTCTTATGACTAATTACAATTGATAAAATTTTCTTTATTACGCAAAGTTTCTTCTAGTTTTTCCTGTAAGAGAAGAGGCCTCGTTTCTTTACAAAGATTCTACGCAATTAATAAAATTAAATTCAAATTCGCACAATTCTATATTTAATTAAACTCCAAAATCAATTGAAAAGAAAAGAAGGATCAATTAATCGAAAGAACAAATCCTAGAAATTGAGAAAGAGTCATGCATACCTGGAGAAGATGGAAGGATCAGGGGATGCAACAGTCGCTTTTCAGTAACCCTGGCTTTTAGGTTACCGTTTGAAGCTCTTCTATTTTTCTTGCTTTTTTATTTTTTCCCCTTCTATTTCAGTGAAGTTGACGTTGACTCTGATGGTGGACGTGCTTTCGTCATCTCAAACGCGTGAAGCGTTCTTTGCACGCGCTCCGCAACGCATGCTGCGGCGGTTGTTGCTTTGTAGTGAAGGAAGGAGACTTGAGATTCCTCATGCTTCACGTGATCTTTAGCTATATGGGCCTGAACTGAAATTTACTGGACCCGATTGGTCATCTACGTGGGCAAAGTCCTTTCACTAGATGAAAGCTCAAGAGAAGTGTGTAGACTGCTAATTTCGGCCCATTCAGCCCAATTTAAAAGTGGATGGATCCGGCAGTATTAATTATGCTGCCAAATCAGCTCATCTTACTTCTTGTTAAATATGAGAGGAGTAATAATATATAATTTTTTAATATCCGAGCACGTTCTCAGTTTCTTTCTCTTCTTCCTTTTCATATTCCCCTTCACAGAAAATGAAATCAAAAGGAAAAGTTATCCCTCTCTAGTAATAAAAAAAAAAGAACGTTATTTCTGCTTCTACATTGCCAATATTTGTTTTTTAAAAAATTACAACTCGCGGCGCATAGCGAGTTGGATAGCTGATATAAATAAAAGTAAAGGTAGAAAGGCAAGTTAGCATAAATAAATAAAACATAGCAGGGATTAATTAAATCTTTTAACCCCACACACACACACACACAGCCAAATTCTTGACTGTTACTTAATATCATGATTATTTATGGACAATAATTTTATTAATTAACTGAAATGCTTAATGGACTTGGTAGAAAGTCAATCAAGATCCCACCGAAAGTCAACCGAATCACGAGGGATGTGGGTCTTGTACTCCTATCAACTACTTAATGCTGGATAAGAGCATATTAAAACATGCTCACATCATAAATAAATTAATGTGAGACGATTAATTAACAATAGATTTATATATATAGTAGAATTTGGAATCAAAACCTTTAAAATGTAGCACTACGTCCCTCTCATGTGGATCTATAAAGTAGTCTAGTAGTGGCCTAGTTGCCTTATTAATTATTGATAAAAATGCTTGCCACGGTCTCTGAGATGGAAAAGGATAATAAATAAATAAATAAATACGTAATGCCAAAATTTGCAGATACCTGCTTCATCATGCAGTATTGATCACGCTTTTGACGACTCAGTCGAATCTCGATTTTCTTAGCTATTTAATTTAAATTGCGTTTTGCATTTTAAAAATGTATTTGGTATAAAAAAAGTTTAATATTTTTCGTGCTTTTTCATAATTTTTCATGTAAGAAAAATATATATAAATTTATTTTAATATATTTTCAAATAAAAACTATTTTCAAAAAACATCATGCAATATAATTAATACAAATATTTATTTAGAAATTTTATTTTTCGTTTTATGGGATAAACATCAATAAAGACCTTCTATATAGATCTTAGGGCATGCCTGAATTAATCTGTAGAGGACAATTAGCCCTAAAATTAACTAGTCTTATTTGTGTTTTGATGATTTGTATTTATAGCTTGCTATTAGCTGTGACTATACCTATTACTTTAACTAGTTAAATACGATTTAACTCAGTACTCTAGTGTATAAAATGTTTTTATATAAACTTCTAGAAGTTTTTTCTTCCTTTTGAATTTAAGGAAAGTCGGACAATTAAGTGCACAATGCACACTTGTTGAATGTGATGGTAACTTTGTTTGACCTAACACTCAATACAATTTCCATGACCTGAAGCAGACAATGTTAGAAAAACAAGATCTCGAGGATATCTTTTATTTTATTAGATCGACAATGAAAGTGGTATCGAACAAGTGCAATGATTTTATCTCATCTCTTTGTTTTTTTTAAGTTATTTGGGACTCTCCCTACCATATCAGATGTTTGCATCCGTCAAGTATTAAAGACAAAATAAAAAATGATCTGTCCATAGTGGGAGAGCTGGAACTCCTCGATTCCCGAAAAGAGAGATTATGATCACAACGCAATCATGGCTACAAATATTAATTAGATGAATGGCTGCTTCCTCGCATGAAGGTGATAGCCACATCGTTTCCTTGGTAGTTGGATAGAAGAAAGGCAGAGGAAGAACATAATTACATAACAAGCACTTGCATTTGGTTGGATATTATTGAATCTTCAAAACAATAATAGCCCAAAATGGAATTAAATATAGACAAAATTAAAAAAAAAAAAAACAAGAAGATCTCAGTGACATAACAATCATATATACTCTTTGTAATGGTTTTCATCACCAAATCCAGCTTGCCATTCACAAATCTCCGTTCCATTGATCAAACACCTAGCAACTCATGATTGACGTTGTCTAATGATTTGTTTTAGGAGCATTACAAGGGTATTGCTCGAAATTGGACGGCATAACCTTTTTTGAAATACAGAGACAATTCTCAACACGTCATAAGATGCCGCATCGCCCCTTTTTTAAGTTCATATACATAGCGACGATTATATATTTTATGTTTTAGAATAAAGGAAAACTAAAGGAAAGAGATTCAAAATCAACTTTTAGATGAGTTTGTATGCTTATTCCAGCAGATATACCGCATATCGATCCTATAAACTTAAATAGCATCTCTCAAAGATATGCTATGGTGCCATTACATCAAGCAGAGATATATAGGGTAAGAGTTTTTTTTTTTTTTTTTTTGGGAGAATACACCAACTTAGATATATAAATAGCACCTAGCTCTAAGACCCGGTCGAACCAGAAGAAATTAGTGTCTATGAAAGACAATGTAACAATTAATAGCCAATCACTATATAAAACCATAAAAGTATAGGGTTAGGTCATCTTTTTTTTCACAGCATCGATCCAAATAGTATTATTAATTGATTTTCTAGTTATAATTTGAAATGAATGGAGCACTCAACTTTTCACCTGATAAATTAATATAATTAAAACTTTACCTAACAATTTATTAAAACTTTGTAATCACCGTCTCATAGCTGAAAGAACGAAATGCGATTTGGCTACTGACCGGTTTAGATTATTTTCAACCGATGAATTTCTCAGGGCTAGCTAGAAACTGGTAAGGCTATATGATCAGTAATGCTAGTCGTATATATCAGAAAACGACCTTGCTCGAAAGCCCGGGGGGGGCCGCCGGAGAGCTTTTAGGCCAGTAGGTCCGAATACGCCACGCTATAAAAGGCTACCGAGAGGACTTTTGATGGATCCTAATCTGCCAAGAACTCCCGTCTTAAAAACGAAATCTAGTAACGCAAGTCAAAAAGATGACAAAGTGATGTTAATCAGGCGACTGACTTTGTACGCAAAATCAATGTTACCTTACCTCTGCCACTGGTTGGATTCATACAAGAAATGAAAAGCATATTCTTTTAAACTGAACAATTATGGTTAAAGACAAAATGTCAGGAGAAATTATTGCATAATCAACGAAGTCCAGAAAATTATTGCATCATAATGTTGGGATTTAATGCGTTAGTTAATCATATCTTAATTTTCCGATTCGTTCAGTAGTTTACGTACTAAAAACGTACATTGATCGTTGGACTAATGAAATCTATAGATATATCTCGATTTGAGATCATGATTCAACTATTCATATTTATTTATAAAGTTTTTTTTCCTCATATTTTCTTGATGTTTAGCATTATTATTACTATTATTTGATACCATACATAGTTTAATTAATTAATCAATTGCATATCTAATAATTTATTTTGCTAAAATCAAACACTAGTTTTAGTAATTTCTTTATCATTAAAGAAAGCTCAATTAATAAAAAATAATTTAAATTATGTTTATTATATTGAAACAGGCACGCACCACCCTGGTTAATTAGGCATGCATATCGGATCTATAGCCAAAACTCCTGCTATCAGTCATATTTCATCATCACATACTCTCAAATTATATTAATTAGTTCATCCCATCACACATGGTTTTTATTAATTAAAGAGTCGAAAACAAGAGAAAAAGGAGAGAAAAATAAATAAAAATAGCACAAGATTCTTCAACAGAATCCATTTTCTTCCACATGAGACCCTTTCGCATCCCCGTTTGCTGCATTGCCCAAACATTCCTTCATGTAATACTCAAATTTCTCGTGCACACTCTCTGGCACCGATAGTAGCACCCTCACAGCATCAAAATCACCAGCAACTGGTAAAAACAAGCAGTAAATATCACTTGTCAGGGGACCCATATGTAATGGTTTGCCTTCTCCAAAATCCAAATCCTCTAACCCTAACTTAGACCATTGTGATATAACCAAACTCATCGAAAGGTCCGTTTTTACTGATTTGTCCTCCAACAAATCAATCATCGACCTCACATAATCATCAGTTAAACTTGACTTAGCTTGTTGAACCAATTTGACGCCGTGGTACATGTTGCTAGTGACCAAATCCTGGGCACAAGACTGTGCACATCCTAACACGAATCCGTTCCCATAATACCCTTGTGGTATTTCTGGGATTAACTTTTTCCTGACATTTACGGAGAAGAGAAGCTTGACGTTGAGTGAAGGTGACAAGTCCAGTGCCCTAACCCAAGAACGCCATGTGTGAGATGCCAATATTTCAAAGGTGGTACACTTCAGCGATGGCACGCACTGCTTCTTGAGGTGGAGGATATGGGAGGCAGTGAAGGTTAAGGATGATGGCACTAGTGGCTGAGATCGTAGAAAATGGTTAATATCCATGTCCAAGTGGCCATTTTCTCCAGGGGCAATTCGGACATATTCTGGGTGAGTGAAGGTTATTTCTGGGGGGTTTCGGGGTTTTAACAAGTGGCGGCTGTGCAACGGTAAGATTGGCAGATCAAGATTCCGTTTTGTGGTGATCTGGGCCCATGCATGTAAAAACTGTGATGTGCCTATGCCATCACATACACAGTGATTGATCGACGTGCACACGATCATCCCTCCACACCTGAGAGTCGTCACCTGAAAAGAAAAAAATGTGAAGGTAAATTCTTCAAGTGTGATTTTTAAGAAAAAGGCTGCTTTCAAAAGACCAAGTAAAAAATTTACTATGCATTTAATATCCTAAATCATTCTATAATTTAGTTTATTTTATAATTATAAAAAATATAAACTATAATTTTCTTAAAATATATAATAAGATAAATATAAATATAAACTATAATTAAAGTTTAAATTAATGAATATCGTACATTATGGAGTGTAGTGAGTTTCACATGCGAAGGCCATTGAATGTGGAACGTCCAATTATTCAATTTTCTGGAAACCAATACGAGAAATAAATTCGGAAAATTATAAGAGAATGGTAGCCAAGAAATTGAATAATAAAGTAAAGATAAATTCGGAAACTAGGGACAATTCGGTAGAGAAAAGGAGAGGCTCTCAAAACTCATTACTCACCAACCAAGACAAGTGAAAGGAACAAAGGAGAGTTTAGCAATATGTGATGATAGAAGGGTAGGGACATCTACTACAACATTATCCTGAGTATGAAGCGAGGCAAACAGAGTAAAACGGTGTCGTTAGCCATAGATTTTTTTTTTGTTGCTGCCTTGGCACCATCATGTATGATTGAAAGAGAAAGATCATACTGGACAACTTGGAACAACATGTGTTTATCTATAATTGGTAACGTCAGAGGATCTGGGAGCACTAAAGCAAATAGGCGATCTAGCAAAATTTTCGAGGATTGAATAAATTAATGAAGGAACGAAAGCACATTAGCCATTGCTAGGTGCTAATTAATTATAAAAATTATTAATTAAGCAACAAGTCAGACAATAAACACTCGGATTGCTCATTTCCAGTAAGTTGATTTGTTGCATAGTATATTAATTAACCATGAATAATTAATTCAGGGTCTAGGAAATACAATGATTTTGAGAGAAAAAATTATTCAAGAACCCTGAAGAAGTAAGTGACTCTTGGAAAATAAAAGCAAACAGGAGAACATTTCAAGAAAAGTCTCTGCAGGAAATATGAAAGAAGAAGAAGAAGAAGAAGCTAACCTGAACTACAAGAGGAGGAATATCCAAGAAACTCTGAGCTTCCACTCTGTATAGAAGTTTCCTCCAGGACTTGTTTGGTTTCATGGAAAGATCAAGAAACTCTTCAGCAGTTATATCCATGAAAGCTTCAGCAAAGACAGCACCTTCTCCATTGCAATCAACCTCAAGCTTTTGATCAACTTCTGTGCTGGCTCTCAACCTCCCAGCTAGAGGGTAGTAATGCACAAGAACTTTGGAGAGTGAATATTTCAAGATATCAAGGCTTATAGATTTTTTGAAAAGGTAGAGATATTTAATGGAGAACCTTAAAAACTTTTGATCATCAAGATTGGAAAGGTACAGAGAATGCTTTGGTGTTGGGCTGCTTGGAAAGATTAAGGTTGGTTGGTTCTGATAGAAACAGTCTGGAAGTTCCGGTAATTTTAACATGTTTTCTAGCTAGCTATTGTTCTTTTCGTACTCTTCAGGTGCTTGTTGACGATGATAATGATGATGATGATGATAGATAAGTTAGAGAGAGAGAGAGAGAGAGAGAGAGAGGTAGAGCTTTTGTGCGAGTTGATTGATAGACAATTGAGAGAGTGGGAGAGAGGTAGAGCTTTTGTAGACAAGAGACACAGAGATCTACGGTTAGATATGGTGAAGGTACAATCCGATTCCTTTATAAGAGTGAGGCTAAGAAGAGTGCGTGCATTTATCTACCTTGTATAAGACCTTGTCCGTACACTTGACATTTTAACATCATAAAACACACACACTATATTTATAAATACACACACACTATATATATATATATATATATATATATATATATATATATATATATATATATTAAGTGGTAGAACATCAAAATTCCAATATGGAGAGGGAGCATATGTTTTGTCGGGCATCACCTAGAAATATATAAGATCATGGAATATTTTTAAAGATTCAAGGGCCACCGATGCTATATATAGTATTTTTTTTCATTTAAAATGAATATATGTAATCGATATATGGTGTGCGTTTGATAATATAATTTAAAGGGTGATTTCAAAATATTTTTTATATAAAATAAATTATTTTAAAATGATATAAAGATTGGGGAATGAGAATAACAGGGAAAAAAAACAAGAAGAAGAAAATAAAAAATGATAATTGAACATAATGATATTATTTTATTATGATTAAGAATGAAATTAAGAGATTTTGAATTTAATTAATGATAATATTTGCTCAAGAGATTTTAAGCTTGATATATATAATGGAAATTTTTATATAAAAATCTCTTTGCAAAAATAAAAAAGAGTGGCTAACATCGATCTTCATTCTCTTCCACTATTGTTCAGACGATTTTTAATGCTTTTTGAATCAATTCTTATTTAAAATTTCAATTTTCACCGTTAATATTGTCGAGATCTTTTTCAAATAGCTAGATCCCTCACGCTTGCTATACTTTCTATAACTATAATGTGCTAATAATGTTGTATTTGTGTTGTCTTGTATTAATGAAATACTATTTTTTATACTTAAAAAAATTAACGATGGTGTGTGTGTGTGTGTGTATATATATATATATATATATATATATATATATATATATATATATATATATATATAAAAGTTACATATGTCCGAAACAACTAAAATTAACATATAATTAAGATAGTGGGCGATGAACTTTTATCAAGCTGTTAAACACGGGAATTACTCTTAAATAATTAACTCATGAGGCTTCTATATAGTCTATTGTATGCAACGATCGAGTACTCTTCTTTATTTTAAAATTTCTGTTCTCAACGGAACCATACTACCAGAACAAGTTTGATAACTTATTGACATAATGCCACTTGAAAAGGAAAAAAATTAAGAAGGAAAGTTGATTGAAGATTCATCACGTCATATAGTTATTAAACTTAAATCTAGTAAATGAGTTGGCTTGATAATTTATCAATTCAAAGCCTGTGTCAAGATGAGTTTATTTTTAAATTAAAATGAGAGTTGATTTAGTTAAATATAGATATTTAATTCGGTTAAAACAAAATAACTTAAATTGTCATGACCAACCTACAATATATATAACTCTTAGACCGCGACTAAAATTATGTTTGTGAGTGAATGCATAGCTAAGTTTTCTATTTCGTGAGACACACCTCTTAGTGAAAGCAACATTTTTCATAAGAGAACATTAAAAATCATAAGAAAAGTGATGTGGTGGAAACTAAAAACAACAATAAACAAAGAAAAAACGTAGAAATTTTAATGAGTGTAAGGGATTGAAGATGTGAACCTCAAGTTTGTAGGTTTTATTTTCTTTAGAATAGCAATCCTTCAGTTCCTTCTTTAAGAGATTTATAAAGTCTTAAATGGATTAGAAATTCTACCACAATTAGAAAACAAAATAAAAATATAAAATTATCGAGTAAAGAAGCGTGAAATTCAAAAATAACAAGAAAAACTACAAAAACAGCATCTGGAAACTCCTATAAATATTTGAGCACGATCCAACGATCGGATTAAAAGTTATGACATTTTTAAGTCGTTATTCTAGTATGACGTGACCAAACTTTTTCTTGAAACTAGATCCATCTCACTCGTCTATAAATATATTTGCTAGGCTATCTATATAATCTGTTTGGAGTAGATCATTATCTAGTTATGGTAGAATCATATATGTATGTATAAAATCACCGGTTATCACAAACACAATTACATTAAAAAAAAATAAAGAGAGAAATATTGGTAGATATAAATCTTCTTGCAATGATAGATCTTATTTTATGATATGGTGTGTGGACATGGATGTCCATTTTTCATTAAAAAAAATACATTTCTTGTTATTTGGATATAATGAGGGTTGAAACTAGAAAATATTAACTGAAAGTGCCATTATAAAAACTATAAAGTTGGAGTGTAAATATTTTATTTTTGAAGGGACTAAATGCATAACTATTGTGAAAAAATAAAAAATTTAAATACTAAAATGAAATTTGTTTAAAACTTTGGGGGTGCCAAGCTACCCCAAAGCTTAATTGCCGTAGGCCACCGCTAGATACAATATTACTCTATAAAATTTAATTACCTGATTAGCACAATCACTCTTGTTAATCAAAACTGCATGCCATCCAAATCATGACATTTGCTTTTATTTATAGCCTGGTTCCAGTGATGATCAATTATTTCTGTATATGTGTGTGTACATACATAGCAAGTGACTCAATCCCAGCCCAGGATTTCCCTAATTTGTCCACTGGGATTGGCTACGTACAAATATGGTCTCTTTTAAGAAACATGTCTAAACATCGGGTTGATGAGTAGCAGTGCAGTGATGGAGGAAAAATTTGTCTGCAGATTGCTGCAAGAAAATCGGAAACATCTAGACAAGCTTAGTTCCTGGCTTCCGCTTGGTAGCAGGACATTCTGGGCAGTATTTCCTGCTTGGAGGTCATGGGACTAAAATCTGCCAAGGTAGCAATGTATTGGATACCATGTCTTATCCTCAGATTTTTCTCAATTCTTGCCTCAAATTTATTAAACCTGATCCAGCTCTTAATCTGGCCTAATGTTATTGAGTGGATTAATCATGAAAATTAAAATAAAATTGTTTTAAAGTTTTTTTTTATAAAGTTAAATTGGGTTTTGATTAGGTGAGTCGAATCCAAGTTTTTTTATTTTTGAAACCTGAAATGGGCAAGAGTCGGCCGGCTAAGTTCCAAGCCAGCCTTCTACCCGGGCTAAGTTTAATAATTGTATATATAAAAAAACAAATAGAAATGAAAAAAAAGAAGAAGAGGAAGCTTTTGGACTTGGAATTTGTTTACGGGCAAGTGCTGCTGCACATATTGCTTTCATTTTTGGGGCAATGTTCTTCGTTCCATATCTCTAAAAATCTAGGCGCTTGGCAGCCTAAGATTCCAGAGCAGCTGTGAGCTTTAGTCATCTCAACAAAGGCAGAGATGATGTGTTGCCAAAATGTTCCCAAAATATTCACGTACCTTCTTATTAAGCAGACTTCCCTCTTTTCTCTTATTTGAGATTAACCTTATCAAGCAATAAGCCTGCTCACATTGGTAATTTTTTTCATTAAACTTTTGCCGCCCAGGCGGGGCATTGATTTGGACTTCTGCTTTCTAAACTACATGTGTAGGGATAATTAATTAAAAGAGCACATTGATGCTTTATGCTACTACAGGGACCTAAATTAGCTTTAGTTGATTTTCAGTTTCAACTAAACTTTAGTTGATTGAAATGATTAAGCATGATTCCTGCTGTCGACATATATATATATATATATATATATATATATATATATATATATATATATATATATATATAAACACACACAAACACACACAAGTAGTCAAAATAAAGCACTGAAAAATCTTATCATGCAGAAAGGGAAAAAAGGCTTTGATAGATAAAGGAGGGAACAAGCATCAAGTTCCTAGAGCTGGTATTAATTGCATAAATATTTCACATCATAGAAAATCCAAGACTTGACATTAAAAACTTTTCCTGACCATCTCTAAGTTTAAAAAACGCTGAATATTTCCATGGTATCAGGTAAAATTCTCTTAAGTTAGCCTTTTAGAATATACTTTGTTAAGAGCAATTTGTTTTTCCCTATCCCAAGCATAACATATATTACATTAAGCCGCCCAACTTTTACCCATGCACATTTTTAGTGACTCGAGATGAAAAAAGTGGAATCAAAGTTCTTGTCAAGCCCACCTTAATTGTACAGGCATATATGCCCTAATGAGAGCATGTATATATACCTCAGACAATACATAGAATAGAGAGATTTCCAATCAAAATCTCCCTTCCCACTATTCTAGTACTTGTCTGTAATTGTTACTTGCATGGCATGGCAAGTTCAACTAGTAATTATGTGGCACCGACAAGCCACTACAAGCTAGGATAAGCTTGCCATCATTCTAGGCTGGAATCGAAACCTTCGAAATTAAGAACTTCCAGCATGTAATTAAAAGGGCAAGTACTTCGAGACTCTTTAGCTACGATGATATTGCCCCTCAACCAATCAACTCATTCTCTGGAATTTAACTCATCTTGCATTATTTCACTCATTAACATATTAAAGTTTCATTCTTCCAAAATAAAATGTCTTTTTTATTATTTGATGATAGAAAATATATTCAAATTAGTTTATACATTAATCAAAAAAATAAAACAAGTTCAGATTGGAAACATGGTGTAGCCTACCTCAACAAAGTTCACCAATGCAGAAGGTTGGACATATATATATATATATATATATATATATATATATATATATATATATATATATTGGAGAGGGGTGGGGGGCGTAAAAAGGATGGATTTTTGTAGCAAGCTCGAGAACACCAGCTGTCAATATAACTTGTGAAAATCACTGAAGTATGGGATGTCCAGCCCTTTCATTTTTTATTTTTATAATAAAAACTCACTTTTTTTTTATTTGTTTCTTGACTTCTTAAAATATAATAGAAAAATTACATATTTTTGTAAAAACATTCAAATAATAATTCCAGTAGTAAATGTATAAAAAATAGCATTTTTTTATTTTTTCTAATTATTATTAATTTTTTTAACTGAGACTAATAAAAATATGACATGTGTCGCTCCTTGCCTTTAAAAATAAAAATAAAATTAAGTTAACCATGAACAAAGGGACTTTTACTGCCTAACAAAACAAATTATAAGAACTAACTATCCAAAATAAAACCACAAGATGTCTTTATCAAAAAAGCGAGACCACACGAGCCTCTTCTCTTATCAAGCCATAGGCGTGCGGGATTCTGTGGTTTGGGCCAACTGAGACAGAATTACCTCTGTAAAAAAGATCACATGTAAAGTTGAAGCCCAAATAAAACCCATTGGGCTATTTAGAAATTGGGTTGATTTGTAGAATCCAGCCCAGCTTATTTTTCTCAGGTGTTTTTCCTTTAACTAGCGGTCTCTTAAGAGAAACCCACAAAATCACCGTTTTTATGCTAGTGACAGGGGCGAGGGAGAGAGAGAGGACCAGGTTAAGGCGTTGAACTCAACTGCTCAAGCGCACCGCAAGCTACTCTTTCTAGTCTTTTTTAACACACCAACGGCGGCTCTGTATTTCTCCGGTCAGGCTCCTCCGCTTCTTGGTTTTAGACAAGCTTGACACTTTTCTGTGCAACATTTTTAATACTTCGTGGCACAAGCTAAGAACTCCTTTTGGTGCAGCCATCTTCAGCTTGCTGCCACATCCTTGCCTATAACAGGATGGTGTTATGATACCTTAAAAAAAAATTGATTAAATTTTTTTTTAAAAAATAAAAAAATAACCGGATGGTGACATGATTTTGATCCCGTCATGCTTGAATTGACCGGATCAATGTATTAACTTGGTTATTTGACTGGAATTATTTTTTTTCATTTTGACCAGGGGGCCCCGAATCAACCCTCTTGCCCGGTTAAGTTTTTAAACAATGTCTCCATCCACCCAAGTTTTTCCAGACTGAATTGATGCCACTTCTTCCCATCTGCAAATGAATAGATGTGATAAATAATAATAAAAAAAAAAACAGTGCTTGCTGAGATGCATAGCAGAATAGGACATCAAATAGCGAATGTCTCAAAAATGGATAATATATTATACATCACCTACCCAGTAAAGAACTCCTGAGTGGTGCCCTAGGACTGACTGATCTGGTCATGCGCAGATCTTTATTTTCTTCTAGTGCCGCACAACGTTTCTCTGGCCAGGAGTTCATTAAATAACGAAGAAAACTTGTACTAATCTACAAGTGTATTTGCCTCTCAAACAGACAAAATCATCTGAAAGGCACACCTGAAAAGAAAAACTAGACAGAAAATTCATATATTTTCTGGGAAATGTTAGTATAGCATGGTTATAGTACTCGGGGCAGGTATTATCGGCTTGAAATTTGTTTCTCGAGTTAATTAAGTTTAACATGCGGATTACATCAATTAATTTAATTTTTATTGATTAAATTACGTTGTTTTATTTTTAAAATAAAAAACCTTTTATTTTTTTATACAAATTCAAAATGATAGCAACTTGATAAAAAATTAATTTAAAATAAAACTCAATCAAACTCTAAGTAATGATTACTAAATTAATCTACTAGATCTAGTGGGGTACTTCTATAATTGTTAAAGGCAAGTCATACATCTAATTCTCCATTTTTCTTGAAAATGTAAAGGCCACGCAATAATATCTTTCCCGTTGAAACAAATAAAAGTGAGGGTTGATGTCGGCAATTAAATTTGACTTTCATAGTATCTTTGTCCCGTATTGTGGACTTCCTCCATGGAAGTCACCTCCCGGCACTAGATATTTTTTTTCTCGTTTTTTGGATAAGGGTAATGATTTTTTTGCTTACACAAAAATAAAATAAAATAAAAATATTCCAAAGGATTCAACGACGTCGTATTCTCGACTCTCTCCTAGCGATCAAATGACCGCCATAAATCGATAAAGGAAAAACCCGTACCAGTCGTTTCAAGGAAAGAAAGCCAGCCGGAAAGAGCGAGCGAGAGAGTGATGCAATAAATATAATAATGACAATAGAACAAAATAAAAAATAATAATAAAAAAAAGACATCCTAAGTACCTTAACATTTTTCCCATTTTAAATCCTCCAACGAACAATTATTGTCTTTTACTTTCTCTTTACTAAGTCTGTCTGATTCTGATCTCTACCAGATAACGAATCTTGATGCGCTGCAGAAAATCTCAACCATCGTTGACAAAATCACACACACCTACCAGAGATCCAACTCTCACAGCTTCATTAAACCCACCAAGGATCCGTATCCGTGCAAATTATGGCGCGAAAGTGATTAGTGAAGGAGCTGGAACTGTTCAAAATGGGAGAACTTCTTAGTGGTGTTTGAGGGTCAATTTGGAAAGAAATTTGCTTTGTTTCTGCAGAGATTGAGCTGCTTTTGAGGGAGAATTTGAGCTTTGAGATTTTTTTTAATGTGAGCTCTGATGTGGCTTAGCGAATTGTGAAGGAAATTTTTTTCTTCTTTTTTGGACAAGGAAGATCACATAACACCAATAAAGGTAAGTCCTTTTTTAAATGCTCCCTTTTTGTAACTTTAGAATTATTCAAGTTTAGACTTTTTTCTCATGATTTTTCTGATAGTGTTATCGGCAAAGTAAAAATTTAATTGCTCAATAGCTTTGGCGTTTCTAGATAGAGAGTTAGAAACCCATCTTTCTTTGCTGGTGCTTTTGGACCGAAATGATAAGAAGTTGATTTTTTTTGGTGCATTGAATGCTTATCTTTGTAATTGATCTTTACCTGATATTGCGGTTATGCAAAGTGCCCTTATTTTTTTTATGAAGACAGCCTCAATACTCACAAGTTGGGTTAAAATATAATGGCCCATTTTTGGCCTCTGAAGGAATCCCTGTAGTTGAGAATGTTTTTAGTGTTTTTTGAGCGACTCTGGTTGAATTGAATGAATGTATTGCAGGGAATGGCAACACCAGTTGAGCCACCAAATGGGGTTAGGAATCAGGGGAAGCATTACTATTCAATGTGGCAAACTTTGTTTGAGATCGATACAAAGTATGTGCCGATCAAGCCTATAGGTCGAGGGGCTTATGGTATTGTGTGCTCTTCTGTGAATAGAGAAACCACTGAGAAAGTTGCGATTAAAAAGATACACAACGCTTTTGAGAACCGTGTTGATGCGCTGAGAACTTTAAGGGAATTGAAGCTTCTTCGGCATCTTCTACATGAGAATGTGATTGGTTTGAAAGATGTGATGATGCCCATACAAAGGAGAAGCTTTAAGGATGTTTATTTGGTTTATGAACTCATGGATACAGATCTGCATCAAATTATCAAGTCTTCTCAAGCACTTACTAATGAGCACTGCCAATACTTCCTATTTCAGGTATACAAGTACCGTCTAGTAGTGGAACACGTTTTTCTTGTAGTTTAGGTTAGAGTTTGAAAAAAAAAAAGGGGTTAATAAATGCTTTACAGTCTATTATTATAGGTTTGTGGTATTGCAAATCACTTGATGAATTTTTTTTCTAAAAAGCTTGAGTTACCTGGATTTGGGTAAAATTTGCATGCGATTATTTAATAGCTGCAGCAAATGTGGAGTTTTAAGAATTTTCTTTTATGGCCTCTCTCTTCATTATGCCTTGGCTTTGGCCTGTGGAAATTATCTCTGGTCAGATGTAAGCTTTGTATTTTACAACTGGGAAAGGGTATTAGTATGCTTCAATGCATGTTGTTCTTGGTTTAATATCTATCTGTCAACATCATAATTATCCTGCTTACGTTATGTTTTAGCTTATGGGAGTAACAATTAACTCAGTGGTTAGATGTATGTTCACCTGTCGCAACTCAGTATAGAGTGTACTGGGTATTTCTTAACATTTCTCGAGTAGATGTTCTATGTGCTGTGTTTCCTTATTGCCCTTGTGATATTTCACTTAAATGAAGATTTGAATGCTATCCATAGTGCCAGTTTTAATTTTTAAGATATCAATCTTTGAATTTTCTTGGCCGAATACTTTAATCTTGTACAATTGATCGTTATTTTCAGGAGGCTTGCACTTTTAGTGCCTAGGTTCAAACGTTCAGGACCATAGGAGGTCCTACAATATCGTTTCATGTTTCTCATGGTATTGTTATTTTGTTATATTTGGAGAAATCATTATTTTGTCTTGATAACTTTAAGAGGTGACCGCTTGTGTAGTTAGTCCTGTTCCTGCAGTAATGTCTGGCATTAGAGTCCAAGGAATTTGATTTCATGCTGCAAAAATGTGGAATGTTTAAACATTAGCATTTCACTTTGTGTTTCGCCTTCAAAAGTTTTTTTCTACTTCTGGCTTGAATCACCACGCTTTTGTATTATTAGTTTTTTACTGTTTAAATACCTCCCTATTCTTTAGGCTTTTGATTTTCATTTCACGGTGACATATTTTGTGGGCATTCAAATGGTTTGTTTTCTAGGGTCTTTTAGTCTTTATGATTCTCACTTCTCTATGCAGTTGCTTCGTGGTCTGAAATATCTTCACTCAGCAAATATTCTGCATCGTGACTTAAAGCCTGGGAACCTTCTCATTAATGCGAACTGTGAGCTAAAGATCGGTGATTTTGGGCTGGCACGTACTAGCAATGGCAAGAACCAATTCATGACTGAGTATGTTGTCACTCGATGGTATCGAGCTCCAGAGCTCCTTCTCTGCTGTGATAACTATGGGACATCAATTGATGTCTGGTCTGTAGGATGCATCTTTGCGGAGCTTCTTGGTCGGAAGCCTATCTTTCCTGGCACAGAATGTCTCAATCAGCTTAAACTTATCATCAGCATCCTTGGAAGTCAGAGGGAGGAGGATCTTGAATTTATTGATAACCCGAAGGCAAAGAAATATATCAAGTCACTTCCTTATTCTCCTGGGACTCCCCTTTCCTGCCTTTATCCTAATGCACATCCTTTGGCAATTGATCTGCTACAAAAAATGCTTGTTTTTGACCCATCAAAAAGGATTACTGTTACCGGAGCACTGGAACACCCTTACATGTCTCTGCTATATGATCCCAGCAGCAACCCTCCAGCACAGGTCCCAATTGATCTTGACATAGATGAGGAATTAGGGGAAGAGATGATACGAGAGATGATGTGGAAGGAGATGCTTCATTACCATCCTGAAGCCGCGGCAGTCAACGGCGAGGTGCGCTCCTAATCTTGTCTGTTAATTCTGCAGGCCTAAGAGGGTTATTTTTGCTTACACCGAGTTTTTGGTTTGTTGTACTAGCTCTTTTGTTTATGTTCTGTTTCCCTTGTTTTAATAATCTTGAAGAAGCACGCACAAGCCAGCCCCGCTGCCCTGGCATGATATGACTAATTTTTGTTTTAAGAACGTGCTTATGAGCTTGAGCTCTGAAAGGTAGGTGGCCCTTTCAGCTTGTATATAGGTGTGTCTTTGTACGATTCTGGGAAAACTTCATTTGTAAATTTAGTAACTGAAGGTAATTGCGACCTGGTTTCACGAGTGAGAAATCTCACTGCAAGTGTGAACAACTAGTTCTAGCTCGCTCTTTATCCATGTAATAAGCAAACATGTACGAGTAATAAGTTGGTGCGTGACAGCACCTCTTAACATCTTTTTCCTCCTGTCTGCATATTTACTCTTTGTACCACTTTTTTTTCTCAGTTATTGGCTTGAATTTTTATCTCTTTTATCGGTGCTCTCCTAGTGGAGGTCTCCTTTTGAGTCCCATTTTTATCAATGAAAGAAACCTCAAAAAAGGGCAAAAGGTGTGCTCGAATTAAAGGCGATGAGCAGGGGCTTCGATGAACCTTGTTTCAGGCCAGCTGGATGATTTAAGGCCCAAGTCTTGAACCTATTATTGGGCTTCTGTTGTTAATCCGGCGGGTGGGAGTCGGACCTTTTCTTCCTCTCCTCTGGATCAAGGCCTCAAAGGCTCGATTTTTCAGGCCTGTGTTTTCGGAGAAGTTAGCGCCTCTGTATTCCCCCTGCGATTCGGCTATTAGGGTCTTTTACGCAGATTCTAGATGGCATAAACACTTGCAATAGAACACCTTAGAAATGTATATCGCTTTAGTCATGTGAATTTTAAGACAGGCTTCAGTCCTACATGTTATTGGGTCATAAATTGAAAATGTTAATCCTAATGATCCTGTTTTAGGTTTTTTTTTTAAATAAAACAAATCATGTTTTGAACGCCCGGTGAACTTTGAATTGATTTTAAAAAAAAAATTGTTCCAGTTCAGGAGTAGGACCGGTTGGATACTAGAGGTCAATTTGCCGGCCGGCGAGGTTTATTTACTGTGACTGGATTTTGTGGTTTCAAGGCTTCCAAATCAATGCATATATAAAACCGCCTTTCATTTTAATACCTTTAAATCGGCATCACCAGCACTTTTTTTCACCTGCTTGGCACTAGTTTTGCTAAATGCCAGATTCACCAGCTGGGTACCTTTCAAGCTTCAACCATCCACCAAACGTCTTTTTGAGAGGGGCCATCTTTGTCGACCACTTGAATGAAAACTCATCTGAGACGCTGATGACTGATGAGATTTGGGGCGTGCCATGCCACAGTAAATAAACGCAATCATTCATCTGTTGATCGATTCACGCGTGATCAACTAGGAACTAAAAAAATAATAAAAGTAAATTTTGTATTAAAATTTAATTAGAAAAATATTGAGGTATATACTGAAATTGTATAATTTACATGATTTTTAAAATTCAATAACTAAAATGTATTTTTTACAAAATTTATGGTACGCCATCCATTTTTGATATCTTTTTTATTATGATTTCTTTTTTTCAACCTCAATTTTTTATAAAAAATCAAAATCAATTAGTCTTAATTAATTAGTACTAAATAGTAGGATTTGAGTGCCAAATTAAAAGAAGAAAAACTTTTACACAATTCATCCACGACAACATATGATAAAATAAAAAATGGAACCATGTACAGTAAAAAAAAAACCCACATAATTTAGAGTTATACTTAACACGCTGTTAGCTTTATGTCATATTTAACACGCTATATTTATTCAAATGGTATGTAGAAGTTATAGGTGCCATGTGAGTGTGACCACCTTCAGCACCGAGCCACCGACTCTTGACTGCTATACTCACTGGCCACTCCAGTACCACTTTAAGTGAACAGGGCTCGTACCAATTTAAGTGAACAGGGCTCGTACCAATTTAAATGCTAACTGCGGTAGCTTTTAATTATTGTTTCAGAATACAAGAGGAATAGAGTATTTCTTCCTGCACATAAATTTATTCAAAAATATTAAAAAAATAAATTATTTTTATTTTTATTTTTATTTTTTTAATTTAATATATTTCTGTCTTTTATATATTTGTTCCATCTTTTACCGTATTTATTATCCAAATGCAACCCATAACATGGTCCTTTAAAATTTTGTCAAGAAATCTTACATACCGTGAGGATTTTCGAACGAAAAACAACGGCATCTGTTCCAATCTTATCTCACTTTTTGGTCATTTATTATGTGTTTGAACGTGATTTATTTATTACAAAGTTTTCATGTCTGCTAGTCTCTAATTTTTTTTGTTAATCATGATTATCTAAAATTAATGACGATATAAATCTTTCAATAATTCTTATGTTTATAACATTTAAATTAATGATTTTTGAAAAGCAAACTCAGATCTCATCAGTTATTAATCTTTACTTAATAAGGTGATGGATATTTATGTAATTTTAAATAGTGAGTTTTTTATAAATTATATTGGAGTTTTTCCCTCAAGCTAGTTAAAATATATTTTTTTTATTAGAATGAGGGCAGTTTAAATTTCTAACCATTTAGTCATTAGAACTATAATATTAGGTTAAAAAATCCTTTTAACTAAAAAAAACTCTTTAAGTAAAACCAAGTAAATAATTTATAGTATTATATAACACAATGTGAATGCAAATAATTGATAGATTTGGCAGAAAGAGATAAGCTTCTTGGATGACTGCAAAAAGAAATGCATATATATGTATAGTGGGTACGTACGTACGTTCAAGTTTGTGGGATTCTTCGTCAGCTAATTCCAAGCCTTTTCTGCTACCGTACATGCAAATATATAATTTTACAGTAGACAATCACGCATGATTTGCGAGATAGAGCAGCCAATTTTGGATTAACTTTGTTAAAGCTTTCAAGATTTGATTGATAGATTGCCATTACAATGGAAAATGCATGAATCTTGAGTCATCGTTGAATTATTTCCTTTTTGTCTTCCACTGAAACTGTTTAAATGCTTGGAATGTGATTATTCTTGACAATATTAGTTTAAATTTAAATCCAACTCTCTCTCTCTCTCTTTTAATATATATATATATATATATATAAGCACGGGAGAGATACTACAAACTGAAATCAAATCATGATCTTGAATAAAATAACCAAACAGATAGAATTTGAAAACGTTGTTATCTTTTTTCTTTTTTAGAAATTGTATTTCAAATTTAAAATAGCGATGGAGGTTTCCTTCACACCAAAATCAGGGTTTTAAAGTAATTTGACACAAAAACCTATACGTTACTTTTTCCTTGTATTTATATATTCTGTAAGAAATTTTAATTGAAACGTTGAGCAATTTTTTTTTTAAGTAGCATCATAGAATATGGCTTTGGTCGATCGGGGGCATATTGGTTGGTGTATCCATTTTGGGAGAGAACAATTTAAATTGGATAATCGGAGAAGAAAGATTAAAATACCATCTTCTTGCTTTAAGATGTTGGGTTAAAATCATATTTTACCAATAAAAATATTAAATTAATATTTTTATGTAATTAAACAGAGTTGACATATATCAAGTCTTAATTTAAATTGAATATTTACACACATATATCAAGTTTATGTAATTATGTTTATGAGTAGGAGAAAATTATATGAAATGGGTTCATCTAAACCGAAATTCTCTGATTAGTTTAAGGAGAGAATGTTCCGGGTTAATTATTCTCTTAATTTAAAGTTTAGAGCTTGCGTGAATAGGCAGAGCTTGATTATTATTTTTTGGGTGAAATCTAGAGCTTGATTATATATACATACATATATGGCGAGTATTATCATCTTTAATTAAATTTAAATTTTATGCTGAATCGCAAAGTTATCCTCTGTTATGGGCACTAGATAAAATCGACCTAAAAAATGGGTACAAAGGGTACGTATTTTTTTCCTTCGATAAGTAAATAAAGATGGGGATAGGGTACAAGAGCACTTGTCTTGTAAAAAACCTGTATTCAATTGTGTATGTGTGTGTTGTTTTTTTATCTTTTATTTTAAATATTTTTTTAATGATTGATATTTTAAAATAAATTTATTGTTGAATTTATATTCTGATTATTTATATTTAAATATGTATAAAAGTTATGGCAAATTTTAATAGTTATATGTACTTAAAATAGTAATAGTGAACATAAAGAAATGTAATTTTTATTTATTGATAAAGACTCTTCGAACCCGTCGCAAACCTTATGAGTAAATTTTTTTCCTCCCAGCCTGATGAACGCAATTAATATGAGGTGGGTATGGAGGAGCTATAGATAGCTAGCATGTTTAAATACGTTTCATAATTGCCATCCCCACCAACTAGGAGCTTTTCTCACTAAAATCTATTATGTACAAACATGAATATTAATTACACAAACAAGAAAATAAATAAATTTCTATAGCAAAATTATTTTTGATGCTCCTAGCTAGTCTTCAAAGTGAAGGCAAATATAGCAAAAAAATGTCGCGAGGAATCAATATAGGTGCCGAGGAACCCTAGCTAGTCATAGCTAGGGTGGGCACTACGTGCGTACACCAAACAAAGTGATGGTCACTTTAACACTGTTCTTCCATGTACAAGCAAGTTCTTGGGGAGGAAACGCTGTCTGCTTTTGAAGATATATGATGTGATTTTTTGAAAATTTGAAAGCCGTACGAGGATAAAGGTGGAAACTGATGGGGGCTTTTGCCATGCACGCTAAGGCTAAACTTAAAGCATCAAGAGTGTGTGGGTGTGCGAGATATTAAAATTGACGATAGGAAGGGACTGAAGAGTACTCGTGATCAAGACTTGCACTATCCACAAACACAAATGCTTGGCCTAGCATTTTAATTTTTATAATTTTGATGAATTTTTTTTTAACAATATCAATTCAGTTTTAGCGTTGGATTTGGAGTAAAATTGGTTAAATGGAGGGGATTAATCTAATCTCCCATATTATAGAAGGTGCTTCAACTCAAATAAAGGAAGTAACAAAAGAAATCGAAGTTCAAAAGAATTGGGAAAAGTAAAAGCTGATAACACTTGTTTTTCAAGCCCCCTTTTGCAAAAGCTGAAATAAATGGTCACTGGTGATCTGACCAGCTGGCCCTACCAAACCGACCATCATGGTTACAATTTCATGAGCTCCATCGATCTCCTGCTCCCCAACCGCAGCATTCTTGGAATCAAAATAACTTTGAAGAAAACTAGGAAAAGTAAAGTGTGATAAATCTTACGTACGTAGAATTATGCATGGTATTTGGCGCATTTCACGGGCTGTCTTTTCTTACTCCTTTAATTTAAACCACGAAATTTGTTGTTACTTTTGAACCATCACCAATTGAATGCAGATGATGTACAATGAATTCAACTCTAGAAGCAGCAGCAACAATGAAGAAAAGATAGAGGCTGCTATATATTATTATGTGAGGGCCATACAGACAAAAAAAAAGGAGGAGATAAAAGAAAGATGAGATAAGAAGTAGCACCGATGATAATGATAGAGAAAGAACAAAAGTAAAATCAACAAAGGATTTTTGTGGGGCTGTTAAATATTCAACTGCCTGTTGATTTTTCATGTTTAAAAATGCATTCCAGAAGTTGGGATGTAACTTCGTGAATGAGTGAGCTAGGTATTCATGGAAATGGGAATATTCGTTTGGTACCACAAGATTCTAGCCACGTATAAGATGGTGGTCTACCTCAGAGCTATTGTCATGGGTCATGAGTGGGGCTGCTGTTAACTGGCAAACCCTTTTCTTGTGATGGGAAATTGGAGTTGTTTCCTGAAAATCGAGATTTGAGCAAGAAGGGGAGCTGTGCGCAGTAGTTTGGACATAAAAGGCTTCCGCCTTACCAATATCTATATAGAGTTTTCTTCATTTTTTTCTATTGAAGATAAAAATCAAATTAATTAGTCTTCCAATTATCTATTGACTCTCAATATAGTTCCCAAACAAAAAGTTCTCTAAATATGCATTTTAGATTGAAAATATATTTAAAAAAAGTTATGGACTCATCCATGCATGTTGAAAATTAAGATATATGATGGACTCAATTGAGGAATTATGAAAAACAGGGGATTCAAACGAGGAAATTTCTAGTTTGGAGATCAATTGAAAAATAGATAGTTTGGGGATCAGTTTTAGGTTTCCTCTTACTCGAATTACACATGAGCAAAATAAGCAGTAGAAAAGGAAATTTCCTCAGTGGAGGCAAAAGCTCTGTCAATCTCCATACTTGATGGAAAGACTAAATAAATGGGATGCCAAGGGCCAACTAAAGTTGACGTATTAAAGTTTTCCTTGGTCTAGTCTTTGTGCTTTTCAGGAGTAAGAAGTACAATTTTGAATTCTTTAACCTTTCCGACACATGTTGAGCACTTGAGTTTGAACCAAGTTTGGATTCTAACCACATACCTTTGAAAGGACTCTCTGCTTCACCATAGCTTTCATTACTTAATAAATTCTGTAATATCAATAACTTGGTCGAGCAGCTTAATTAAACTCTCGGTGCTTCTAATTTCTTCATTAAGAAAAATCACCATTCTCCTTCTAATATCAAGATTAGCTTAATTCATATGCGCAAGGTAGCTAAGCAACTGACTGGGATCTTTCAAGTTTACAAACCCTGATATCACGACCAACAGAAAGAACAGAACTTTTAAAAGGTTTCCTACCCCAGCATGGAGACTTGCCAAAGTAACCTTAGTGCCTTGCCTCCGAACTAACCCATCAAGAATATCCACCCATGTGTTGTTCTATCTTTAGTTTTCGGACCAAGTTGCCAACAGTGCGACTTTACTTTCAGGCACAAATCTTGCAGTTCTTCTGTGTTGTTCTATCTTAAAAGGGCACATTCCAAATCACCAAGAGAAATACCTAGTAAAGCATTCCCCAAACTTTATGCTACTTCAACAATTATTGAGGAGGATATTGATATTTTCAGTAACCCAATTCGATCCCAATGTCTCTCTCAATTATATATATACAGTGTTTGGACGTTCATAGTGCTATACAGTAAGATCTAAATGTTGTGTACGACGTCGTTCTCTAATGCAATTTTTGTTTTGCCTGACCCTTCTATAACATGGGGTCTATTCTAGCAGGACGTTTCGATAGGTAGGATGCTATTTCACTTTCCATGATTCCATTGGTAAGCCTGTTTTCCAAAGCCACGATCAAATTCTGGTGCTTACAAGGGGAGGTCATTATCAAGATAAAAGTGATCGATCCGACAGGAGTTAAAACGATCCAATATGCAAGTTGTAAGAATAGACATGATACAAGTTACAAAGAAGAATCATAGTTGTTCGAAGGGAGATTTCATAGTCCGGAATAATTTTATATTTCAGGATAAACTCTCTAACTAATCAATTAATTTTCAACTTATTCTATATTGCTTGGCAAGATTAAAAATCTCAAGCATAGATTTGTAGACTTAGATTGTACTCTAATGTGGTCCAATTAGATGATATTTATATTTGTTTTTTATTTATTTTGTACTGAACTCTTTTGCAATTTTGGTAATGTGGCTCTAGCTTTCATATTAATACATCATTAAAAACAAATCATAGTAAGATCAGATGAGATCGTCATCATTGATGCCTTTTCTTCCTTCCCTTTTACTTTAGTGATGGCAGCTGCGCAAGTTTATTGCCCGTCTCTTTTCTTATGTTGGAAGCGAAGAAAGAAAAATCTATCAATACAAGTTAAAAGGTTAGGCCCTCACTCCTTACCAAAAGCATGAAAGATGTTAATATTACCCAATAGAACACCCTGTTCTCCCTTTAATCTGCTTATGAAGGACTTGTGAATGCTTTCACTTTATTGAGGTCAGTTCATCACAAACCCACCAAGTTTCCATGTCCCCCTTTATTGCTCCCTCCTTGAACGGTAAGCCATAATCGTGTACAGCATTTTTATCTTACATGTCCTTAAATTCTCTCTTCCACTTTTGTTCTCTCTTTCACATGCCCCTCTTGATTTGGAACTTCGTAATCACATTACATCTCAGTTCCTTCTTCGCCAAAGCCCTATGTTAAGATGTTAAGACTTGAGTCCCAATTAAAAATATCGTACTCAAGAGCTTGAGAGTCGCAGTGGAAGATTTGGGAAATTGGAGGATTCTTCGTATTCTCTCCTCGTGTGATCCAAATCTCATTAGCATCCAGTTGAAGAAAAAAAATGTTCAATAGAATTGTAGCATGCTTTTTTTATGCGCTAGAGAGTTTAGGTTGACAAATCTTGAAAGTTTGGCATGGAGTTAGGCCTGCTATATACCAACAACAGGAGCACATTTAAGCTCAAATTGACAAAAGGCTCCATTCAAAATAGGGGGCACACTTTAGACAAGACCTATATCCCCATTCCTAATTAGATAATAATCATAACTTAGCCACTGGATCAGAATTATAACCTGGGTACTTTAGACAGAACGAAGAGCCCCAGTGAAAATCTTGCAATAATTGCTTTGTCTGCTAGGCAGATATACAGATTAAGCACCAGTGATGATACGAAGTCTTGCAATCATTAATTTACAACCAACCAGTTCCTTTTAGAAGTCATATTTCATGAGAGGATGAAGAAGTACAAGTGTTTGACTAATAAATCATCATTCGCCAATGCCATTTAATTATGTGCCATTCTATGCTGGCTTGCGTGTCGGACGCTACCTTAATTTGGGGTTACAGCATAACTCTTTAGGTTCTGATCCTGTCAAGTGGCTTGAGCAGCAGCCTGAATGGATAAGCATGAGGGGATCAAGAGACCTTTTCTTTGTTTCGGGTAGGATTGCTTGGGATTTTCGAAGACAAAGTACTGATTGTGACTCTGATTGGGGTAGCAAAGCTTATGACCTTGCCTGAATCTATGAACCTGACAGCGTTGTCAACTGAAACAACCTCACGGAGCAATGAATTTGCAATACCATATCCCACATATTTGTTGAGCCGTGAGATAGCAGTTGAAGATTGTATTCTGTTACAGTTGGTTATAACCAACAGGAATCTTGTATAGATAATACCCAGCTAAGCTCATGTATAAATAGCAACGATTACAAGCAAATAAATAAACTGAATCAGAAATCATTCACTTACCCATTGTTTCTCTTCTCTATTCCTCTCTTCATTATTCTTCTCTGCAAATCTTCTTATTACTTCAACCATATTCTCTGTCACTTCTCAACATATGGTATCAGAGCCATATCACTAAAATCAAATAAAGAACATCAAGAAACTGAGTTTTCTTGAAAAAGAAAAGCAAAGCAGAAAAGATCAATCAATGGCAACATAATCAAACAATTTTGTGCAAGCAGCAATACCAAGATTTGATGGTCATTATGACCATTGGTCTATGCTTATGGAGAACTTTCTTAAGTCCAAAGAATACTGGAGTCTAATAGAAAAAGGGATTGGTGCAGCAAGAGGAGAAGGAGTGCAATCAGCAGCACAACAGAAAGTAATTGAAGAAGAAAAATTGAAGGATTTAAAGGTCAAGAACTACCTATTTCAAGCCATTGACAGAACCATCATTGAAACTATACTCAACAAGGAGACTTCAAAGGCCATCTGGGATTCCATGAAACTGAAATATCAAGGATCCACCAAAGTGAGACGTGCCCAGTTACAAGCACTTAGAAGAGAATTTGAAGTTCTTGGCATGAAAGAAGGGGAAAAAGTTGATGAGTACTTTACAAGAACATTAACTATTGCAAACAAAATGCAAGTGCATGGAGAAAGTATGAAGCAGAATGTAATTGTTGAGAAAATTTTAAGGTCAATGACCTCAAAATTCAATTATGTTGCCTGTTCTATTGAAGAATCTAATGATTCTTCAACCATGTCAATAGATGAACTTCAAAGCAGTCTCCTAGTTCATGAACAGAGGATGCAAGGTCAGAAAGAAGAAGAGCAGGCTTTAAACATTACTAATTCAGAGAAAATAGGAAGAAGAATTGAATACAGAACTGAAGGGAAGGAAAGATTTCGTGGTGGTTTCAGGGAAAGGGGTCGAGGAAGGGGAAGACAGCCCTACAACAAAGCCTTGATCCAGTGCTACAACTACCAAAAACTAGGACATTTTCAATATGAATGTCCTGTTAGAAACAGAAATGACAGGAATGCATATTTTGCAGAAGTAGATGAGGAAGAAGAGATGTTATTAATGGCCTACAAAGATGAAGGGGATCGTGAAGAAGCAAAAGAAGAAGTTGTATGGATTCTTGACTCAGGTTGCAGCAATCACATGTGCAGCAACAAGGAATGGTTTTTTGAATTTGATGACAAGTTTAGAAGAACTGTAAAGCTTGGAGACAATTCAAAAATGATGGCTATGGGAAAGGGACATATCAAGCTAAACATCAAAGGAATTACACAGGTATTCACAGAGGTATACTTCATACCTGAATTAAAGAACAACCTCCTGAGCATAGGCCAGCTGCAAGAAAAACAGTTAGCAATTCTTATCAAAGATGACAAATGTAGGGTTTATCACCCTAAGAAAGGTTTGATTATGCAATCTCAAATGTCATCTAACAGAATATTTCCCATACTTGCTACTGTGATAACTCCTATGGCTAGTTGTCTACAAGCAACATCTGAAGATGTCACTAATCTATGGCACTGTCGAAATGGGCATCTAAGCCTCAAGGGGCTGAAAACCTTGGTTTCAATGGAGATGGTCAAGGGTTTACCTGCACTGAATGACTCATTAAAAGTCTGTCAAGATTGCATAAAAGGAAAGCAGCATAGAGAGACATTGCCAAAGAAAAGTCTGTGGAGAGCATCCAAGAAACTACAACTTGTCCATGCAGATATTTGTGGACCCATTTCACCACAATCAAACAGTGGGAAAAGGTACATAATCATTTTTATAGATGATTATAGTAGAAAAACTTGGGCATATTTTCTATTACACAAATCTGAAGCACTGTCTATATTCAATAAATATAAAGTGAGTGTGGAAAAAGAAAGTGGTGAAAGAATCAGTTGTTTAAGAACTGACAGAGGGGGAGAGTTCACCTCAAGTGAATTCAATGATTTTTGCAGCACACATGGAATCAAGAGACAACTTACCACAGCATACACCCCAAAGCAGAATGGGGTTGCAGAGAGAAAGAATCGCACCATAATGAATATGGTGCGCAACATGTTATCAGGGAAGGAATTACCAAAGCAATTCTGGGCAGAGGCTGTAAATTGGTCCATCTATGTGATAAATAGAAGCCCCACCACAGCTGTTCTCAATACTACTCCTGAAGAAGCTTGGAGTAACATGAAGCCTAGTGTTGAGTGTTTCCGTGTGTTTGGATGTGTGGCTTATGCTCACATACCTGACAATCAACGCAAGAAGTTAGATGACAAAAGTTTCAAATGTGTGTGGTTAGGAGTAAGTGAAGAGTCTAAAGGGTACAGACTTTATGATCCTGTGGGAAAGAAAATCATCACTAGCAGAGATGTAGTATGTGTGGAAAATGAAAAGTGGGAGTGGGACAGAAGTGCAGAAGAGTTGAAGCATAAAGAGTTAGAATGGGCAGACATTAATGAGGAAGAAGACAGTGAGATCAGTGGAGGTTTTGAAGGTGTAAACAATCATCCTGAACATGTTGATGGTGTGCACAATGATAACTCATCAAGTAGTCTTGTAGATAGTCTACCTGATGGAATATCACAGAATGACAAGCAAGAAAGGTGCAGAAGAAAACCAACCTGGTTAACAGATTATGTGACTGATGAAGCACTATCTGAAGGAGAAGAAGAGGGAGGACATAATCTTGCAATGCTCATCTCTATAGAGGACCCTGTCACATTTGAAGAAGCAGTCAAAAGTGAAAAGTGGAGAACAGCAATGGATACAGAGATAAAGGCCATTGAAAAGAACAATACATGGGAATTAACTGTCCTACCAGCTGAAGCAAAACCTATAGGAGTGAAGTGGGTATTCAAGACCAAATTAAATGAAGAGGGAAAGGTGGACAAGCACAAGGCAAGGCTTGTGGCAAAGGGGTACTCCCAAAGACAAGGAATTGACTATAATGAAGTATTCGCACCAGTAGCTAGGTGGGATACAATCAGAACTATCCTAGCATTGGCAGCTCACAAAGGCTGGTATGTTTATCAGCTGGATGTTAAGAGTGCTTTTTTGCATGGAGAGCTAGCTGAAGCCATATTTGTTGAACAACCACAAGGATTTGAGAAACAAGGAGAGGAGCATAAGGTGTACAGACTGAAAAGAGCATTATATGGACTCAAGCAAGCCCCTAGGGCTTGGTACAGCAGAATTGAGACTTACTTTGTCAAAGAGGGCTTTGAAAAATGCTTCTGTGAACATACATTATTCACAAAAACCAGTGACAAAGGCAGTATGCTAATTGTAAGTCTATATGTGGATGATCTTATCTTTACAGGAAATAGTGAATGCATGTTTAAAGGCTTCAAAGACTCAATGATGAGAGAGTTTGACATGTCTGATCTTGGAAGAATGAAGTACTTTTTAGGTGTGGAAGTCATACAAAATGCAGAACTGATATTCATCTGTCAAAAGAAGTATGCTAGAGAGGTGTTGGGAAGATTTGGAATGGAACATAGTAATGCAGTGCAGAATCCAATTGTCCAGGATACAAACTTACAAAGAATGAAGAAAATGCAAAGGGTGTAAATACTATAAAATATAAGCAATTAGTTGGCAGTTTGCTATATTTGACAGCCACTAGACCCGATCTTATGTATGCAGTTGGGTTAGTCAGTAGATATATGGAAAGACCCACTGAAATGCACCTTCAAGCTGTCAAAAGGATACTAAGGTATCTCAGGGGAACTACAGAATTTGGGATTATATACAGAAAAGGGGATGAAGGAAAACTAAGAGCATATGCAGATAGTGATTATGCTGGGGATGTTGATGACAGAAAGAGTACATCTGGGTTTGTGTTTATGCTTGGTACAGGAGTTGTTTCTTGGTCCAGTAAGAAACAACCCGTGGTGACATTATCTACAACAGAGGCAGAGTTTATAGCTGCCGCATCCTGTGCTTGTCAAGGAGTTTGGTTAAGAAGAATTCTGGGCAATATTGGTCTTGAACAAGTGACTAGTACAGTGATCTATTGTGATAATAATTCTGCTATAAAACTTTCAAAAAACCCAGTACTACATGGTCGAAGCAAACACATAGATGTCAGATTTCACTTCCTAAGGGATCTTACAAGAGATGGGGTTGTGGAACTAGTATACTGCAACACACAAGAGCAAATTGCAGATATCATGACGAAACCACTAAAGCTGGAAGCTTTCTTAAAGCTAAGGGACAAATTAGGCATGGGTATGATGCAAAAATTGAACTAATCGACAAATTAGTTCAAGGGAGGATGTTGAGCCGTGAGATAGCAGTTGAAGATTGTATTCTGTTACAGTTGGTTATAACCAACGGGAATCTTGTATAGATAATACCCAGCTAAGCTCATGTATAAATAGCAACGATTACAAGCAAATAAATAAACTGAATCAGAAATCATTCACTTACCCATTGTTTCTCTTCTCTATTCCTCTCTTCATTATTCTTCTCTGCAAATCTTCTTATTACTTCAACCATATTCTCTGTCTCTTCTCAACAATATTTCCATCCTTCAAGTGACAATGAGGTATTCCAGTGGCAAAACAGAACGCAGAGCCATAACAGGCGCTCCTTGTTTGCTTTCGCAGGTGCCCCGAGACCTAGTGCGAATGGTTCTACACGAAAGGAGATTATTCCAGTAAGTGGGGCCAGTCAAAGGGAACAATCAAGATCATCGTACTAGTCAATAAAAGAATAATATCGGTGCCCAAGTATGATGGAAAGATATGGAAATTGACGTAACCCTACTAAATAATATCATTTATTTGATTAAATTAAAGTCTAAATATAAGATAGTGTTTGTTTATTTTTTTGAGATAGAAAAGAGGAGATAGTTAAGAAAATAATATGTTAAAAATAAATTTATTTTATAAATTTATTTTTATCTCTTTAAGTAAATGTTTTTATTTTTTATATATATTTCTCATTTCTACCATGATAAATTGAAAACCTAAAGAACTAAAAGAGGAAGAATGACACCCTAAATTTCTCGATGGAAATACATGAGGGGTTAAGGGTGGAAGAAATTTCAATTTCCAATCGAGGAACTTAGCAACGCCGAGATATCTATTCTTACTCTTCACGGTTCAGTTTTATGGACTATGCGCCGGCGATTTTTCTTGTGTGGACCGAATTGCACCTCATTTTAACGACAACTTCTGTTTTGAAATTATTTTTTTTGAGTTGGATCAAAAACATTCTTTACTTTGAAAATAAAGTGCCCACAATCAAATCAATTGCATGAAAAATTGTATTTCATTTGTACAAATTGGGATATTAATCTAGTTTGATGCCATATAATAACACTTGTGGTTGGTCTTGATCAAAATCAAGGTAGGTGTTGCTTTATGTAGTGTACTATCTTCTAGCTCTCACAAGACGTCGAATGAAAACATGCCTTAATTAATATGAGCTGACTTAATTTGACTTTTGATTGGGGATACAGTATATGGATTGTTGTGACTTGGGACGTGTTTTTTTAGTAGTGATCACGTAATCGGCAATGTCTCACCATGGATCTCTTTGGATGATACGTGAAGCAAGTAACAAATCATTTTTAAGCATTCGTTTCAATTTATTGCAAGAAAGTTTTATACACACACACACACCTGAAATCCAGTGTACGTAGAAGATCTACAGAAACCTATATGAGAAGGAATATATTTCTATGAAATTGGTTTAAAAAAATAGCTATATATTCGATATTTCTTTTCTTAGAATAAGATTTGAATGATATTACGAAGAGGGTAATTCTCCATCATGCAATCAATGATTTGCATAACTTTCAAATGAATGTGAATATCTATGTGGTAGGGCCACAGTAGTGTTGCATATTAGACCCATGAACTAGCTAGCCGAAATTTTGACATTAGTGTTGTCAAATCTACAACATGGATAATGCTAATAAATCCCATTAAACTCATCAAAAATCTTATCAAATTGATATGCTAGAACAATGTGGTCTATAAAATTATTAAATAAATTTAATCCAGTACATCATTCAAATAATCAATGAATAATAGCATGACATTTACTTAAAGGTGAGTAGATTCTATATGATATTGATGTACAAAATCCATTCGTCTATCACCCTTTTGTCCCCATTTTATGGCACTTTGTAACTTTTCAAATGTAAATTCAACATTTTTTTTACTAACATTTTATTTTATTTTATTTTATACTGGATAAGAATTTTACAATGGTTATAAAAATAAAAACTTTAATCCTCCTAAAACTCAATCTTTGAAATTTTAATTACTAAAATAAATTATAAAAAAGTTGACGTAAGTTAATTTCTATTGGATTTTCAAAAACGATCGATGAATATAAATAAAAATGGAATGGATGAAGCGTGTATTTTGACCTAATATATATATAGCTGAGTTTTTAAAATAAGCTTATCTAACAATTTATGGGTATCGTGATCGATGCTCTTAGGTTAATTTATTTATTTATTTATATTACTTCTTATTGGGGAGTGTTTTACGTTTTACGTGTGAAATTTACACATAGTTTGCAGAATTGATGATTGCTTGGGAAGTTTGGAGGGTTGTGGCAAGGAGGAACCAAAGGGCAACAATTAATTTTTGAAACCCGGTTCAGCCCAGTGGATTGACCTAAAATCCGGTTGATCCGGGACTAGAATCAAACCGGGTTAAAAAAAAATAAAAAAAAGAAAAAACTCGACATAACTCCGTTACAAACCTAATTACAACCCGTTGATTTTTATTTTTTATTAAAATAATATTATTTTAATTTTTTAAAAAATTAATCTTTAATAATCCGGTTAAAGTTCAGAATCCAAACCATAAATTGAGTTGTATCTGAAAACTATGATGGAGACGGTGAAAGTAGCCACTTCGACAGTACTGGATCCGGTAGTAAACTATTGGTCTCGTGACGCCCTAATCAAATCTCGTGTCTCCCACCATGGCTGCTATTTTAATCTTTTAAAATCCTATTTGCCTACAAAAAGGTTAGGTAACAGTAGTCTTCTGTAAATTAGGAGGATGGTTCGTCCCTTTTGAATTACTTATTTTGCCTGGTGAATTTTTTATTTTTTTAAGTTTCAAATCAATATTTTTTATTATTTTGATTTATGAATTTAAATTTTTTTAAAAAAATATTATTTAATATACTTTTAAATAAAAAATACTTTGAAAAATATCTTCCACCATGATCTTAAACATGACTTTATTCAAAATCAAGAATATAACCTATTAGAAATATATTATTCGATTAAAAACTCATTGATTTAAAAATAATATATAATTTCATTATTATTTTAAAAAAAGAAATAAGGTAAAACCAAGTTAATCCATCTTCTAGATTATCTGAAGGTAAAGTGTTGCATGTCCCACTAGCAATACCTAAAGCATTAAGAGGATTTAATAAAATATTCATCATCAACACTACCTAATTTTAATCCTAGTTTTGTTTAAAGACTGTCTATGCCCTTTAACCAATAGTAAAAAGGGATTTGATACATTGAAAACCTAACTCCAATCCAGTATTATCTAAATTCTGCTCAGGACTGACCGTGCTAAATGATTTATTCAAGTTTTTTTTTTTTTGACCAATAATATGAGGACTTTGCACATTTACCCATTATTTAATGTGGTTCTTATATTTTTATTTTCATTAAATCCATCTTTTAACTCTTAGTCCACTAAGATTGTGGTCCTTCCATCACTAATACTTTTATTGCTCAGAGAATCTAAATAAAAAATGATGGGGGATTACATCCTCTACGGACTAGTATTATAAGAACAGTTTTATGAAATTTTAAAGGTATAATTTAATTTGTAAGCTTCTAAATTTATTTTTTTAGAGATTATTAGTTTAAGTTTTATAAGCCTCAAGGTCATTAGAGATTTACATGATCGTTAATTTTAAAATTTATAAGATTAGTTGAGATACACGTAAGCTGGTCCGGACACCTATGTTAATATAAAAAAAAATTAAAAAAATAAAAGTTGAAGGGTGACGTTAAAAAATGTCAAAATGTCACGATTAGAAGGATCAAATATACAATCAACCCTTTTATTTTACAAAAGAGCTGATGGGTAAATAAATGTATTACGAGCTAGTTGGTGTCACCAATATTCATATTGGGAGTTCATATTGTCGAATTCTATTACAACTTTTAGACCTTCAGTCGGAGCTAAAAAGGAGTAAAGGACTATCTACCATCTAGGTATGGCTGAGGTCTGCAGTGTCCCCCACTGGAAGATCCAGGACTTTGATTTCCCTGAGTTGTGTCACCATTAGTGGGGTTAAAAAGCTTGCTGAAGAGCTCAGTATCAGGCCCGTTTGGTACTCTGATTGAAAAGTGTTTTTTTTAAGAGATTATTTTTTTATTTTAAACTATTTTAATATATTAACATCAAAAATGCTTTCAAAAACGATAACTATTAAAAAAAATCAAAACTAATTATAAGTTTCTCGGTGGGTATACATCCCTGTCAACCTGCAAAAATTAAAATTTGCTTGTTCAAAGAATGAAATATCTCCTCACGACTTTTTTCTAAGAACTTCGGGAGATTCATTATGATTTGAACCAGCAGATTTATAGATCCTTCTCCAATTCATCAATCGCTACTGTGGTTGTATTCAAACTCAGACTACCGAGGATTCTTAAGAAAAGAAAAAAACCAAACTGCTGGCAACTAAGATAAATCTTCGTGATAATAAAATTAAGTAAAACAATGAGTATTGTAGTCTGATTAAATTTATATTACCCATTATAAAATTATTAAAAGGCTGTTGGTTTACGCGATTATAACTGCGTTTTACATGAACCACAGATATTAAATATTTGGTAATGCATAACCTCAGTTTCCTATTTAGTCTAGTACCCTTTAAATTTAAGTAAAATTGCAGGTTTGCAGATAGCAGCTCTCATATGCTTTTTGCAAACTTGCAGAACAATACAATGGAGAGTTTTACTTTTCATCAAAGCTAATGTATTGAATAGGGTTGATCCAGATAAAAAAATCAATTTTTATTTTTTTTAATTGTGTTTTATTTAAAAAATTAGAAGAAAATCGCTTGATGACGTAGCATTTACAGAATTTGATCACAATCCTAATTTTATTCTTGCAGGGTCCGGCCCAGTTAAAAAAAATCAGTTTTTATTTTTATTTTTTATTGTGTTTTATTTAAAAAATTAGAAGGTGATCGTTTGACGATGTAGCATTTGTAAATGATATTTTTACCTGGTGTTGTTGTGCGTTTAAGAAACCATAAAAAATATAGTCCTTGTTGGATAGATTTCGTACGTAATGAAATTGCCCGTAGTGTAATGGAATAATAAAAAATATTTGATATCAATATTATTTATTTCATGATGTAATAACAGTAGTTAAATCTATAATATTTAAATTAAAACCATGTATATATATATATATATATATTATTTTATAACTTCAATTTGAAAAGTATTCTTTTAATTAAACGCATTAAATTATTTTTTGTTCAATCTCAATTTCAATCACAATTTTAACTAAACATATATTTTTTAAAACTAATCTTAATTAAAAATATTTTTCATAATTTTTTTTTTCAAACCATAGTTCTCGAATATAAGTAGATCAACCTGAAAAAAACCTGACGACTGCGGCACTATAGGCCCGGGAAAAGACGCCCGCCCCTTTCACCATGTCTTAGCTCCAGTGCTTTTATAATATATTAAAAAAAAAGCTAAAAAAGTGTCGTGTTTTCATTTTAGATTGGTCTTTGTTCCATGTTGATTTTAATAGCGGAATGATGATTTCACTCTTAAAAAAACTCCTAGATTGTTGTTTTTTTAAGGATAGAAAGCTATTTTTATTTGATTTAGTTGTCATTTAAGAATTGTTTTGGGGTTTTATTTTATTTTTTTCTCATATTGATGCACATTGAAATAACTTCGACATCATTAAAAGTAAAAAAATCATGCATATCAGGACAGCTGCCTTTTCGGATATTTAACCTTTTGATTTACAATCAAATTGCAAATCTACACTGCGTCAAACATTCTAAGAAAGAATTTGAAAACATGGTGGTATTCATGTTTTTTTAAAAAAATATTTTTTTATATTTTGGATTATTTTGATGTGCTGATTTCAAAAATAATTTTAAAAAAATAAAAAATATATATTATTTTGATGCATTTCAGCATTGAAAGCACTTTGAAAAGCAACCGTAACCACGCTCTCAAACAATCCCTAAACCATTAGGCCATGTTTTTATCAATCATCAAGATCTTGCATTTGGATCCATGAAATCGATCAATTTAATTCGAGCTAGCTTTTCACGCGGTTTAATTAAAAACTCAAGTTAAACAAAAAGTCAAGTCGTGAGTTTAAAGATCAACCACTTTAGCCAGGTTTAATAACACCGTAAAAAATTCTTCGCGATCCTAGTATTCTTTTTTTAAGTTTAATTGTTTTTTCTGCTCGTGGTGAAGCACAGGCCAATGGACTGGTATGTATGCGTGTGCGCATGTGTGTCTATATATATAAAATTCATCCATCTTTATACATAAAAAACAAAATGAAATAAGTTTTAAAATGCATTTATATTATGCCATGTATTTTCTGTAGAGATGTTCAGGATGTATATTTTTGTTATGATAAATATGTAAAGGGATATTGAAGAGTACAACAAGTAATGCATAAAATATTTATTGGTAGATTTAAATTATAAATCTCTATAATCTTTTAAACTCTAAATATGTTACTTTTCATGTAGTATTTTAATCAAACTCGATCACAAAACTCATCTAAAAACAAGGGTAGTTCGTTCCCAAGGTTGATTTTTTTTTTTATGTAGTTAAATATAGTTAAATAATGATTATATTCATAAAGTTGCTAATAACAATTTTAATTACCTTTTACTCATGCAAATCCCATGTGATTGTGGAGCCATTTCAACACAAGTACTCCTTTTCTTTTCTTTTCTTTTTTATTGCAAAGAGTTACAAGGAGTCGTGGGAGAGGTCTTTTAGGCGACATATTGGGAATGTGGAGCCATGTGAGGACATACACCGCATTGTTAATATTTTTCAATAAGATGTAAAAGCATAAAAAAATAAGAAATCTACCTCTAATGCTAAATCAGCCCATGTCAGCGCTTCCTTTGAGTTGTTTAAAAATTTATGATATTGCCCCTGAGGTTTTGGTACAGTGGGGGAAGGGATTTGTTCTTTTTTTTATATATATATTCAGGTTTGATTTTTTTTTATGCATGCTTGTTGTTGCCGCGATGTTTTATCTATTTATTAGGTTTGTAGTGTATTCAGTGGACCCGAAAAATAGTCATGGTGCGTGTAAGTTAGCTCGAATATCCCGGGTTATCAAAAAAAATTATATATATTTAAAAAATCAAGAATAATTAAAAATTTACTCTTGATATGTATCGAGATAATATATTTTTAAAGAAATAATTTATTATTTTTCAATTTTAGTTTGAGTATAAATTTTTTTAAAATTCAATTTTAATCAATAAAAAGAAATTTAATATTTGATACAAGGTCAAAAAAATCTATAAGATTTGGATTAAACATTTTTATAGATACAAGATCTGTTAGTATTTTTTTTTGAAAATATAACAACAAGATTATAATTGTATAGTCGAATTACTAATTAAATAACTAATTATATATGAATAATTAAATAACTAAATTCTATATCATTTCTATAGCGCAGGACATAATTTATTTTATTATTGTATGGATGTGATAACTGTGTACTTAAACTAATTTAAATCTTAGATTTAATCTCGGCCACACGCAAACACTAACTTCAAAGATTTCCCTAAAGAAAGAAAAGAAAAGAAAAGAAAAGAAAATCCCAAGTATATAAACTCCATCTCTTTTACGCGCAAGGTCCGAATCACCCTCGAACAAATTAGAAACCCCACCTCCATCCCCAAGATTCCCCTGCTGCGTCCAGATAGGCAGGCACCCCTTGTCAAAGAGAAACTGTACTTGGGCGGTTGTGTGGTGAAATTTTAGTAAAAAGGATCCAAAAGAAAACAAAAAATAATAAATGGTACAGTCCGTACTGTCAAGAAATGTTTTTGTTCGAGAAATTCAGGATACAGATCTTGATTTGCTCCAGTTTTTAGTTAAATTAAATTAAATAATAATTTACTAAAACTTGGATTAATTATAGTTTGGTTTTTTTAGATAAAAGGAATTAAAATAATATTATTTTAGTAAAAAATTAAAAAAATAAATATGTTGATAATTAAATTTTGATCTGGTCAAACTCAATTTGATCCAGAAGTCATTGAATCAATTTAATTTTTTTTCTTTATTATTTTCAATTCAAACTAGTTTAGATTTACAATTTACCTGTCAAGCCGATTTAAATTTTAAAACAATAAATTAGACCAGATTTTTAATAATTTCAATGAACTTGTAAACCATGTGGTACAAACTCAAACAAGTTAACAAAAAATAAAAAATAAAAAATAAAATGAGACCGTCGTAATAAAACCAATATTATAATTACCCAAACCCCCTTCCAAATCAATTCCTATGTCATTCATGACAACCATGCTCCACCCTACATTTCTGATCAACCTCCTCCGCCAACAACTCACTCTCATTGGAGATTCCTATGCTAATAATATGCTCTGTACTTTTTCTCATTTTTTTTTAAATTTTTTTTCTATTTTTCCTTGTATCTCCTTCGCCTCCTTTCTTTCTATAAATTGACTTCTACATTCCATCAAAAACCTCTTCTCTTCTCCTCTCTTTCCCCTTTAGTTATCAGGATTTCTTGTTTTTCTGCTCTCTTTGTGCTCTGAGGTTCTGCTGGTTTTGCATCAGCAAGTAGTTAAGCTATTCTTTCTCTGTTTTCTGTTCCTCTCTTGTAGGTTTGTCTCTTTTTTGAGTCCTGGTTTCTGAGTTTTCGAGTCCGAAACAGAAACCCCAGAAGGTCAAAATCTTGAAACCCCAGGAATTTTTATTTCTTGCCGTTACTCTGCCAAAAATAAATCTTGTTTTGTCAAAATCTTGATGCTGCAGTTTTGGATCTTAATGTTTGAGGTTCATGTCTCCAGTAGTCAGTGAAATCCTCCGGTCAGGGTTTATGATCAATTCCTCTCTCAGACGCAGAACCCATCTTGTCCAATCTTTCTCAGTTGTGTTCCTTTACTGGTTCTATGTTTTTTCATAAGTGATCTCTCAATTCTGCCAGAATTATATTATATAGTAATTAGTTAGAATATTTATATACAATTATCTTAACTCTCTTCCTGTGTCTTTGAAATCTATAAGGTTGGAATTCTCCGTACTATAAAGATCTCATTTTTATCGAGGTTTATTGTTGGTGGTAGTGTTTTTGGTGCAAAATATATAGTCTTTCTGTATCTATATGGCATCCTCTAGTGGGAATTCCTCAGGTTCCACTCAGCTGCAAAACTCGGGCTCTGAAGAGCAGGTGATGTTGGTGGATCAAAGGAAAAGGAAGAGAATGCTGTCAAATAGAGAATCTGCAAGGAGATCCAGGATGAGAAAACAGAAGTACTTGGGTGATCTAATGGCTCAAGTGGCACAGCTAAGGACGGACAATAACCAAATCCTTACAACCATCAATGTCACAACACAGCACTTCTTGAACGTTGAGGCTGAGAATTCTATTTTAAGGGCACAAATGATGGAACTGAACCATAGACTTGATTCTCTCAATGAGATCCTCAATTATATCAACACAAGCAATGGGATTTTTGAAATTGATCATCATGAGGATCTCCAAACTAGTGCAGATCATGGCTTCGTGAATCCATTAAATTTGATCTATCTTAACCAACCCATCATGGCATCACCAGATTTGTTTCAGTATTGATTATCACCATCTCCATGGGTTGGAAATTGGTCAATTTATGGTTTGTCTTCTTCAGGGTCTCAATGATTGGAGAGGAAAAGGGAGGGCCATCTTCCTCTTTTTTTCTCCTTCTCAATTATATGATGTTGAATACTGGGTTAACTAGGGCCTAGAATGAAATAATACTATGATATTAACGAGAAATTGGTGCGCATTGAAAAGAAAAATGTATCTAATTTAGGGAAAATGTGATTAGTGTTCTGGTTTGTAATAGGTCACTATAAGTATGGTGTGCAAGGCCTTGGATTTGTGTATCTATGTGCTCTGTCTTCTGCTAAATGGTAAATTAATGGTATAATTTCTCATTACTGGTGTGGGCTTCATCATTTATTTTATATTTCTCAAGAACAATGACTTGCGCTGTGTTTTTCTTGGCTTGGCTGTACATGTGATAAAAACATTTGCCAAGAGACAACCATAAATGTCACCAAGCGATGGTTTACCATATTCGCACGCAACACTAGCATGTCAAGCACGTTTTTATGGACCAGAAAGAAATCTACGACTGCTCCCCCTCCTATTCCTTGAAAAGCCAGAAGCAAGCGTGAAATCCATTTAGGCTAGCTGGCTAAGCAGGCCAAGTATATATTTTAGGTGAATTATTGACCGATTAATCACTTGTTCAAACTTTTTATACTGTAAATCATACTTCAACAACCACTTAATCCAATGATAAATATCTTAAACTTAAATGTTATTAGTGTCTCTCGTTTTCAAGGAGCCTGTAGCTTGCTTGAGTCTCTCTTCTATAAAAGGAAAAAAAAACCAATCTTTTATAAAAGAATTCATGCAAAACCCTGTAAGGAGTCGACACGTACACGTCCACAGAATAATCGATAGGAATTTTATACATGGTCGATTAGAATAAGGGAGGCTGCATGAGATCACATTCCAATAATTTTAAACAAGATATCAGCAAAATCCTGTCTCCACAACCAAACACCCCCATAACAATTTCAGAGCCTCTAAAACGTTGAAGTTAGAATAAATTATCAAAGACAGACAATACTGTAAGGAGAAAGAAATAAAAAAGAATAAGCTGCCTCATGGATCTCCTCACCTTTCTTGTTAATTAAGAGATTTATCGTCAATTGCTTCACTTTGGTTCGATGTATTTCGATTAAGGTTTTGACATATGATTGCATGTTTGAACTCCAAGTTTCCAGCTACCAATATAATATCGTTGATGTAGAGATATTTTGCTGTAGCACACATATATTCCATCAAAATAAAATTGATTTATTTTTTTAATTAATTCAATTGTATAAAATTGGAGATGGCTTCATGAAAACTGAAGAAAATCTTCAATAATAGCACCATCCTCTCTTCTTCTTTTTTTTTGTATAAAGTCGACTAACGAACCCAAGATTTTCTGCTGCATGCAAAAGTAGAAGGGTATGAATAGTGGGCTACGCGCATCAATGCCAAATCATGAATAAAGAGGAAAACAGGACAATACATACCAAATTTAGCCACCAACAGCCATGGATAGTGTGAAAAAGCTGGTGGGGTGTCAAAGCCACTGTAAGCACATTCAACCAATCCGGTATTATTTTGAGATTTTTTTTTAAGCACGGCTAGTCGCAACCACAGAAATTCTTAGCATACAATAAAAATACAGATTAGAATACAAAGAAATTGATCTGGAGGAAATATAAAATAAAACATTAACCCTTGTAATGTCGTTGCTTAACGCTGACCGATGACCATTATTCAAGTCTAGCTTAGTACGCTGGCATATCCCTTTAATCAGTTCATGCCATAAGTCTTCCCTGCGATTATTGAGATATAATTACAGAACTTATCTAGATTTTATGTTGTAATGAGGAGATAAATGCATTGATGCAAGAATCTATAAACACTCAAGCCCCACCGTACTTGACCCAGAGCTGGGTTCTGTAAGTAAGAAATCAGCTTTTGATCTTTCTACTTAAGTTTTCTGCCAGCACCTGGATTTTATATTCTATATATTTTGTCTTAGGCGATGCAGAAAGTAAATTGCACATGAAAGAAAAGCATTTTATTTAGATTCCGTTTAGAAATATGCTGTTTCCTAGTAAAAATGCTTTTCATCAGAAAACCGAGAGTGCACTTCATGTGCAACCTCAGAACCCAGTACGAATACTTGGTTTAAATGACAAAAATATGCTTTAATTCAGATTTTTGTTTTTATTTTCCTGTGCAAAAAGAACAAATCATGCAACAATGGAGGTAAAGGCAATACCCAAGCAATTCTTAAAAATGGGTCAATGAAGTGGTTGAACGTAGGTACGCAGATGATTTTGTACTGGAGGAGGGGAGGTGGGGAGGGATTTAAATAAAAAAAAAAAAAGAGGAAGCAGAGGATGCCTTTTCCATGCTTGGCTCTATGATTGCATGATGGGTAAAGAAAGGCTTAGAAAATGACAAAAATTCTAATTAGGAGAAAGGTGATTAAGCATGTGGAAAGCCACTAATCTAAAAGCCTGCCCTGATTATGAGTGATTGATGTCGTTTTCCATGCCTTAGTTTAGTGTCGAGGCTGTACTTTTAAATGGCTTTATGTTGTGACCAAAAGCTACAAGAGACACTGATACAGAGTTCTTTTAGTAGTTATTAGAGAGTGCTGTTTAGTCAGTAGCGAAACCAATTAGCTTCTTTCACGATGTTTTAGGCCATCAATAAGCGAAAGTCGAAATATATTCACAAATAAATTCCTTAAATTTATATCCAGAATAATAATGTACAACAAATGCACCCAAAATGAACTAAGTGATTAACCATACTTGAAATTTTAACCGGGGTGAATTCAATTCACCCATAACTAACTCGGGTCTTGTGTCGAGCATCCTATTTTAATTGAAAAGCAAAATTATTTGCTATTAAAATGTTATTGGCTTCACTTTAAACAAATCAATTTTGATTAATCTTAATTTTTTTTATATAGGAATACCGATTAATCTTAACAAGTAACAAGCAAAGTTAACAAAGTAAAATTCTTAACACATCTAAAACTAGCACATATAGACTACGCCCTTGAACCAGTAAAATTGTGGGAAGGCTTAACATAATTTCCTCGCTCTTTCCGACTGTGGACATGCCAAAGACGAACGACTGGCTCGGCCAAACGCTTCAATATATTTAACTAAGCTAGTGGTCTATAAAATGGCCTGCAGGGTGATGGGAGACTACAATGACATGCACATATAAATGTAATAAAATAAGCCAAAATGATTTGAGTGCAAAGAAAAACCATGCTAATCGATCCAAATAATAGTAGGTTATGAGTCGTCATCTCGAATCAGAGACACCCAAGTTGGGTTCCCTTGTCGAAGAACATTGCTTGAGTTGGGCATAATCTCTTGTATTATTGGACAATGAGATTTGCCCACTTGCACTTCCTGTTTGGTTTGTTGGCTCAGTTCACTCTTATTACAAGATGTGACGCCTGAGAATGAGCATGATGTGTATGATCCAATCATGCAAAATGCTCTCGAATTTGGTTCCATCTTGACTCGGACAATACTCTCTTCTTGTTCGGGTCAGAGGAAATTTAGTTTTGCCTTCGCGTGTCATGCTGGACGGATGTAAAAAATCCTTGTAGATTCAGACGAAAATAATAAAAAGTATTTTTTTTTCCATGGGAGACAAATAGTGAGAGAAATATTCATTTCAAGACACAATTAATACTTACTGCTGTTGACACATGTCCTTTGAAGACAGTGTTTTTATTGTAGTAGTGAATGTATTTTAGAGTAGTTCTTACTTGGACATTAATTAAAATAATATATTATTTTTATATTTTTATATTTTTTTTATTTATATTATTGTATTAAAACGATGTAAAATTATATTAAAAAAATTAAAAAGCCCAGCCCAATCACTTAAAAAAACGCAGCCTAAGTTATGGTATATATGGGCTAATCCAATAGTGTATTGAATTATATCGGTCTATGGATGGGATTTAAGCAAAGCGAGAGGGCTCAAAACCCAGGTTTGCGTTTTCTAGGACAAACGGATGATTTGGCCGAAAGATTTGCCTTGTATTAAATCATTGACTCCAATTTTGACTATAAAAAAAATATTTAGATATTATTAATATTTTTATAGTGAGGAAAAAAAAATAATCTGTGTGGTGTTAACTTGATATAACCTGGTTGACTTTATTGGTTCAAAAAAAATTCAAACAACCTGTAAAAAACATCTTGAGTTTGACTAAAAAAACTCAAGATAACATCTTTTGATAATATTAAGATAATAACATATTAGATTGACTTGGATCAATATAAATTAACATGTCAAATCTATAACCTCTTAGAAAACAAATTAAAATAAATTATAAAGTTTAATTTCCAATCAACTCAATGTTGAAGGAAAAGATTTAAAAAAATCAATTAAAAAATAACTTAAAAAAACAATCTGAGTTAACTTGTCAAATTCATGATTTGGATCATAAGATCAAAATAACTCAATGAAAAGAAAATTGTAACAAAATATAAAGTTCAATTCCCAATTAGTTCAATATTAAATGATGAGACTAAAAAATAAAATCAATTAAAAATATATATAAAAAAAATGACCCACGTCAATTCACCAAACCTATAACCTAGGTCATGAGACCGAGATAGCCTCATAGAAATAAAATATAAAAAAAACAACTTAATTTAACCGATGATAAAATATCAAAACTCACGACCCTAATCATGACATCAAGATATCCCTATAGAAAACAAATTAAAACAGATTATGAAACTCAATTTCCAACTAACCCAACATTGAATGATAAAATTGCAAAAAAAATCAATTAAAAAAAACACAAAAAAAACTCAACCCAGGTTAACCTGTTAAGCACTGTTCTCAGGTCATAAGATCAAAATAACCTAATAAAAAGCAAATAAAACAAATTAATAAGCCTAATTCCCAATTAATTCAATATCAAAATATAAAATTAAATAAAAAAATTCAAGTCAACCGGATTAATACGTCAAACTCATGATCTGTGTAATGAGAGTGGAGTGATATAATAAAAAAACAAATTACTATTAAAAAATAAAATTAAAAAAATATTGATTAAATAAATTAAAGGAAAAAAAAACATGTGACTTTATCAATTTGACGTAGGTGGTCACCAAATTGAAGTCACTAATATCCTCCGTGCCAACCTATGATTGTTAGGGTTAAGCAATGAGGCATCAGCCAAAGAGACTTCCCAGCGTGGAGTGGCAGTTTTTAACTTTAAAAAGTCTTGCCAGAGCAGCGTTTATAGATCAGATGAGATCAAATCAATATTTATGTAAAAAGTGGGCGAGATTAAATCAATGCGGTGGGGTGGATTGGCCCAGCTATAAAAAAAATTCCCGGACGGTGTATAAAGATGGGAAAACGATTGAGCCTGGTTGCAGGATAAGCGCTATACTGACCATCGTCGATGGCCTTAATCATGCCAGTCTCTCTGGGCATGAAATGTAAGCAGAATGCCAGCAAGACAGAATTTCCCTGTCCTGAAATTAATCTCCGGATGCGGACACGTGAAATGGAAGTACAGTGCCAGCAAGACAGTGTTTGAGAAGGATCTGGGGAAACACATTTTTTACTCGTATCAAGTTACCAGCATTCCACGGTCGCTATGGGCCTATGATCACTGAGCAATTCCACAGGCAGCAATTCAAGTAGTAGGATCAGGATGAGTGAGGAAGATGCTATTACCATTCAAGATTCAAATAATAAATTCATACAACACAACTAACAGCATCAACGGGTAACAACCATCTGTCTGAGAATCCTGCTCTAGCACAAAACCAAGTAATCAGACCACAACATTTACACAAGGTTGTCTCATATAAACTGATTTATATCTGCTCAAAACGCTTCTGGTTCAAAACAAGGGGTAAATAAAGAGAAACACAAGGGGGGAAGCGAACACAAATTTTTGTTCTCTTGCTTTTCTGGATTAATCGTATGGGATTTGAATGTATGCCGCATCACAAGCAAAAGGGACATCAGCGTACATGCCAGCAAGAGCACACCGTATGCACTCTAGGACTGTAAAAAGATAAGCAAATGCCACGGCTGTCCAGAAGTGCATGCCCAATTTACCCCAATAAACAGCAAGTGGCATCCATCGGCTCACAGTACCAATCACCTGGAGAGCAATCTCCAATAGCATGCCCATTACCACGTGAAATCTGAAAAAGTGAGGCCACTCCTTTCTTCTTACTACTCCAAGATATGCAACAAAGAAATATGCCATCAAGAACCAGCTTGGTAACCTCCCAATGGCTCCAAGGAATGGGTAGGTCAAGAATTCAAAGTCTTCAAGGAAGGGATGTAGATGATATGCCGTCTCAGCATACATCCATGTTTCATGAAGAGGCATCAAATAGGGCAGGCATGCTAAAGTCCTCCACCACCATCTTGGCTTCTTGGTCATTGGAGGAAAGCGAAAACTGTATGGGACATCTTTTGATGCTCGAGGACATGAACAGGATCTACGCTGCCGAGGAAATGTGGGAATATAGTGTGAAAATCCACAATAATCTCCACTTAAGAGTGGTGTTGATGCAGCCGAAAGGTGCAAGGAAGGCAAACCTACCGTGAAAAAAAATACAAAATCAGTACAAATACAACAAAAGTTTTGAGATGGAATCAAAGTGAGAAGAGGCAAGTTGAAAACTTATTTAGTTAAGGTGAGATTTCTCATGTGCCTACTTAATCAAAAGTTACCATACATTGTTGCCTTGACAAAACCCAACAGTTTTGCCCCTTTTGCTTTCCTCCAAAAAACACATGACAAAAGAATTTGACAGAGGATACATAAAACTACCTCTAGATGACCAGGATTTAGACTCCAAATGTTGTTCCAATGAAGCCCTGCTGCTCAACAATGCAGCCCTTGCAGTTGTACAAGGAGCATGGGCAGAAACCATGATACCAGGCATTGTTTTACATGTTCTAGTGTTACTAAATGCAGATCCGGAAGGCATGGCACACCCATTTAGAATCATTGCCAAGTACCTGGCTGGAGACAGCAGGGACAAGAACTCAGAAACATAAAAAAAATGTCATCCATACACTCCACTATCAAACATAACAATGAAAGCTAGGTGACAAAATACATATAAATCCTCCAATTTTCAGAATCCTCTGGCTACAAAATATAATATTGTAACCTTGTAAGGTCCTATCAGTTGCAATTGTAATTGAGAAAGCATGATCCATTAGTTTGAAACAATGATCGAGAACATTTATAACCATAAAAATGATGAATGATAAGCAGAATAAAGCAAAACTTATATCTCTCAGTGTCCAATAACGTCAATCTTCCCTGTTCTAAAAAGTTGTCCACATCATCCACTCATCAAAACACATGTAAAAGAAGTATTTAACCTTTGACAAGATCAATCTTCCCTTACCTGAATAAATCAGAACAGTCATCTTAACCCACCCACTCACCCACGAAACAAACATATAAAAAAAATAACCCGAAAACAAGAAAGATGCTAGCACCAGAGACCAATTCCGAGAGTTTGGATCCAATGCTCATTTCAACAAACCAGATAATTGACTCTAGAATGCAAAAGAGCAATCACGAAAGAAATTCCATACATTTTGCTTTATTGTATGCTTCAGCAACCAAAACCAAAAATCTGAATCAAGTTGGAAATAAAAATCAGCGAGCACCAGGCCGGAGTACAGTATGGGCAGAGGGAGTTTCCAGTGGAGCGGTGACATGCATAAAGATCGGAAAGCACTCTGCTGGAGAGCGAATCCAAATGCTCCATCATCCAACAAAATCTTTCAGCTATACCACAGCCTCCTAAGTTGAAGCCTTGGATGCATAGCACATTGTCATTTTATCAAACAGAAAGAGAACACTTCAAACTATAACCGAGAACACTTCAAACTATAACCACAAAACGCATTCCGACTGATTAATTAAATCCACTTGACGCTAATCAAGATTCCTCATTCCAATCAATAGACATGTCCACTCCATCACCAAAACAACAACATTGAAGTGAAAAAAAAAATTACAGCTAACATAACAGAGAAATTACAAATTTTTAACCTACCAAAAACGAGAAATGCTTAAGAAACAAGAGACTATTTCTCATCTCCAGCAGCAACTAAAACGAAATGTAACCCCAAAAAAATTAAAAATTACTCAAAGCATGCAATCGGAGCCAATGTCTGGAGTTAATTTCTAGAAAAATCCTTTACCTTGAATTGAAATTTGAGCCACTTGAAATGGTGCTGTGATATCAGTAGGGTTTGCTGCTATCCCTTGGTGGTTTCATCGTTTCCTATCTTATCCTCGGTGAAGCAGCTGAAGTGTTATTTATTTGCTGATGATTGTAGTTCAACGACGGTAAATATGTATTTAACCTTTTTACCGGATCTGTAATTTTGTATGGGCCAAGGCCTTAATCTCGTATCGGGCCATTAAGCTGGGTTTAGCAATTTAAGACAGGCCGAAAGCCCATTGAATTGTAACTAGCAATTCCGCTGTTTTGGGTATCTTTCTAGCTCCGTTATTTTTCTGGGCTGTCCTTATATGTAGACCAAGCCCAGCTCAGTGTAACAAACTAGATTGTTAACAGAACATCTAATTTTTTAATTTGATTCTTGTGTAACAAATTGTAGTGGGAAGATTAAATTAAAAGTGCCAGTATCGTAATGCATAACACTAAGAAAATGTGTTGGCCACTCTAAGAATTTTTACCTTTTCACTTGAGTCCATAAGTTCTTTTTTGTTTCCTGTTTCTGAATTCAAGAGAGGAGAGAGAAGCATATGGAAAAAAGACAAAGAAAAAGACTGCTTTTCAATGACAAGATTTGTGTTAGCAAGTTTCATTTTGAGAATGGGAGTTTATGGTGGTGTTTTTTTAATATTTATCTCGCCTAAAAAAAAGTTAGATGTTTGGTTTAGATTCTTCCCATTCGGTTGATTAATTTGTGTGTTTTTAAGTGATTGGGGGTATTTTAGGGCATATAGGTGATTTATTAAGATTTTTATTTTATTTTTAAAGTTTTTGAGTTGTTTTTAGATGAAAATAACCTGTAAATTGAAATTCCTTTAATTTCCTTATCAATACAATGGTGGTCGATTTTGGACTAGCGTCTAATAGATGATAAGACATCTAACACTATAGACAACCTATCATCCATTTTTTATATATATAAAAGGAGCGGATGACATATCACTTATCCATTAGGTATATTTATTTTTGAAAGAAGAGAGGATAACACATCATCTGCTCTTGAGAAAAAAAAAAAGGTGGCACGTCTTGACTATTTGATTAAAGCTAGACATGTTGGCCTAGCTCATTAGTGTTTGTCCTTTTATCGTGGTTTAAAATAAATATCTTGATACCTAGTTGATGTTCAATTTTACATGCATATATTTTTATTATTATATAATTAAGTAAAAATATATTTTTTATAAAAGTTATTAAACTTAGTAGAGTTTATATTGATTTTTTAAAAAAAAAAACCAGATTAAATTTTTTACTGGACATCTAGATTACCTTTGAATTTGTCAAGTTGACTAGGATATGATGCTAAAACAATCCTAACATGATTTAATTTTAACTTGAGTTAAGCTAAAAATCAATAGTTATGTGATACCTAAATATTTTTTTAAATTTCAAAAAACTTTTGGTTATAATATACTCTCGGTCTCACATTTATACGTGTACTAGAGCGGTTGCAATGAAACAAAAGAAAGTTAAAATAGGGGCTGTATTGAAGGAGAAGATGACTGAAACACTAGTAACTAACAAGTTAGTACGTACAGTCATTCAGACACATAATCCGAACAAAAAACCAAGGCAGCTGACTGGCAGCCTAATTACACAATCACATTTTGCACCCATTATGCAAATATTACCATATGTGATACAAACAGGGCAGCTCGCCTATCCATACAAAAGCCATTAAAACATGCCAAACACAACACGAAGCACTATATATACAGACCAGCATACGCACAAACAGCACAGGATATATAAGAGGACACGTGAGAAATATTAAAAGTGATACAAAAAGGCATTACATGAGAATTATAGCAAGTTTAACGTCTCAAATAAAGTTTATATGCGCACTGCTTGTTCCGGCATTCATAAACTCAAAATAATCATCATCACCAGCAGCAGCATCACCATCGTCTTCCTCATCAAAACCTCCAGCAATACCTACATTGATACGTGTATTCGCAGGGAGCTCACCATAGGCCTTCAGAAGCCTAGCTTCATAGGTCCAGTACTTCAATATAACGTCAGCCTTGTCATCCTGGTAGTCGCGGAGACCAACGAGAATTATATCACCAGCATCAATCCAGACCTTCCTGTGCATCTTCCCTCGAATATGGCAAAGACGCTTGGTCCCATCAAAACACATAGCGTCGCAACGACCATTTCCGAGCATGCGAAGCACTTGGGCATACTCCTGTCCTTCTTCCTTAAAAATAAGCTTCCGCTTCTCGACAACAGCTTCGTTCTTTCCTCTCTTCCTATTCTTTCCTCCCTTTCCCTTGTTCTTCGGCATGGTTTCTGATTCTATATATTCCCCACATTCCAATAACAAATACCCAATCAGTTATCTGATAATTTGCAAGGAAAAAAAACATTTCTATAAATTGAAAACCTATCTCTCACTTTATTTTAAAATGATTTTTTTATATATAAATTATTAAAACACACAATAAAAACATTGGACCTAGAAAAAATGAAATAAAGAAAACTAAACAGCAATCGAAAAATAGAATCAAGGGCAGATCGGGAAAATAACAAAAATAAAAAAATGGAAATCAAGAACAAGAATCTAAATTCAAGAGCGTGTTAGTAGTGGGAAATGAGCAGGAATTAAAAGACCTAAAATCGCTTGTGGGCTAGTTGAATGAGATCGGACACATTAAGAAAAATAGAAGGGGAGATAAAAGAAGATACGTACCTGAGCTGTGGTGCTAAGGTAAAGAGGAGCGAAGAAGCTGATAGAGAGAAAAAGAAATCAATCAGTGGATTCTTTCTTAGCTTCTTCTTGACCTTGACTCTCTTTCGCAGCAAAAATATTTATTTAGAAACTAGCTTATTGGATAAAAAATTGGCAAATAGTACATTCTAAAAGGTTGCCCCACTCGAAGTGAGTGGCGTAAACTTTAAAGAAAGTCGGAAGACCTCTAGCTCACAGTCCAATTCTACATGTAGATAAGAGGGGGAAAGTTGCTTAATACGAAAGAAAGAAGTTCTTTTTCGACGGCCTCTGCCTTCTCCAATCCTGAAGCTGTGGCTTTAAAGATGGTCACCCTTTCTTATGAGAGAAGTAAGAAGTTTCAAGCGATAGCAAGGAGCCTCAGGGAATAGGATCTCTTTCTACGTAGTTGAGTTTGATTTTTTTTTAAAAAAATAATAAATAAATAACTAAATTGGAATTTTTTTTAAAAAAAACCCAAACTGATTTAAATCGACTGGTTTCGATTCGGTTTGGTTTTTTAATATGAAAACCGGTTTGACTAGGTTTTTTTGGTTTGACTCGGTTTTTTCTGGTTTGGCTCGGTTTTTTTGATCTGGCTCGGTTTTTTTCGGTTTCAGTTTAGTTCGGTTCAGTTTTTTTGGTTTTAGGTTTATATAACCGAAACCGAACCGAATCAACAAGTTTTTTTTAAATTTTAATCAATTTAATCGATTTTTTTTCACGATTTAATTTTTTTAATTATCTTGATTTTTTGGTTTTTTTAATTACTCCTGTAATTCTACGTTTACAAAGAGCAAGCGATCGGAACGAGTAAAGGGAGGTCTGGGGTTAAATTCTAGAAAAAAAATTTACCTAGAATTGAAATTTGAGCCACTTGAAAGGATATGTGATTTTTATGGGCCAAGACCTTAGTATCGTATTGGGCCATGAAGCTGAGTTTAGCCATTTAAGACAGGGAAAAGCCCATTCAATTGTAACTAGCAATTCTGAGTTTTGGGTATCTTTCCAGCTCAATTATTTTAGTGGGCTGTCCTTGTATGTAGATCAAGTCCAGCCCAGTATAATAAACAAGATTATATCTTACGTCATGAAGAAGAAAGTCAAGAAGTTTTTAGGAAGGAAGAGACGGGTTTGACCCATAATTTGTTTTTTTGACCATGTACTCTATGAAAATGATAACGACTGATTTTTCCTTAGATTGTAGCCTTTTCCTCTCTTCTTCTTCTTCTTTTTTTTTTTTTTTCTCATGAAAAAATATTAGTTCCGAAAATCACATCATAATTCCAAATTTAAAAGGAAATAACGGCTTGATAAAAAAGAAAAGGGAAATGATGGGGCATGATTTCAAAGTTCAGATGACGTTCACTTCATCATTAGCTGAATTAATCCATTATTTGATGTTTGAAGGAGATGAGATCTCATCGATTGTCTTGCCATTGTTTCTTAAAGCAAGCATAGCTGCAAAACCTTGACAGATGCACGTGGGTTAACAAGGAAATTGACCGAGTTTAAGTTAACTCAGATTTAAAAAAAATTAAAAAAAATAATTAGTCTTTTTTTAAAAATAATTTGACTACATTGTCAAATCTCAATACTTAACCAATTAATTAATTAATTATATTAAAATTAATTTTTTGAACACTTTTCTTTCCATGAAGGCAAGGGAAATAGAGAAGCAAGTAGGCTATGATATATTTGGAAATGTAATAGTGATTTTTTTAAAAAATATATTTTGTTTAAAAAGATATTAAAAAGATATTTTTTTATTTTTTTTTAACATCAATATATTAAAATAATTTTAAAAATTTTAAAAATATAATTTTTCAAATCAATTTTTCATAAAATACCAAACAGCAACCAGAACACGTAGTGCGCACACCGCGTGGTACAGAAGAAAGCAAAAGCACAAAAGTCTCCCATTATCTATATTTACTGTTTCACCCTTCATAAGTACACCACCCAAAAGTGAACAAACATCATACGTGGCTCAATTCCCCATACTGACTTCGCTATAATTCGGTCACCCTCACTTGCTCGCACATCATTTCCGTTCTTTAACACTGTCATTCAACGCCTCTTCCTTCCCCGCCGGAAACCAAACGAAGCAGAAGACCACTGTCTCACGCCGTTAATTAATTTCATACACAGGTAACACATAGCATCTTATAATTCCTCTTTCTTTTTTCTCCTTGTTCTTCTCCCCTTCTCTCATCACTCTCCCTCTCACCTGACCGGCACTGTGAAGGAGAATACGGCGAAGCTTTTTCCGCATCGATAACTCCCTGTTAGGATACCTTCCTTCTATCATTTATTGTGATTAGCTGGTTTTTGTTCCTTAAACAAAACAGTTCATAAACCCTAGTTTTTTTCAGATTCGGATTTAGCGAGTTGATTTTTTTGGATTTTCTGTGTTGTATTTTTCGTTTATTTTTATAGTTTTATTCCATGAAATTCCATGTTCTGGCTCTCCGCTTGCCTGCGCAGTGTGTCTGGGTGTATTATGATTTTGAAAAGGATAGTTATGTTTATTTATTTCGAGGAAATAGGGAGTTAACTAGCAGTAGCTTCCTGATTTTTTTCGAAATAATGATGAAAAATTTGTTTAGCTTGCAGATTTAGGCAGAAATTGATCTGTTTGTTGAATATTGTAATGTGTGGAATTGCTTAATGGACCTGCAAGTAATTGATTAATTCAGAGACATTTATTATATGAAATGGACGAGAAATGAATCCTTCTATGTGTTTTTAAGGCTGAAATGTGTTTTTAGTGTATGATTTTGAATGTCTGATTGTTTGGAAATTTATGTTTTAATATGCTTTGGGTTATGGAATTGTGAATGAATATGTATGGCTTTGATTTGTGGTAGCGTGACTCTCCATGTAGAGGCATGGTTTGAGGTTGGTATTTGATTATTTATTTCTGCTTTTGAATTGATTTGGGATTAGTACATTTTGATGATAAGTGCGCATGTTTTTCTAACAGGAATTCTAGCGGTTCTTTTCTGCTTTAAGCTTCTATTCAAGGTTTGCTTTTTCTGGGGAGTTAGATAGTCTCTGTGATACTGTGAACATGGGAGCAGCTTGTTGTGTAGCTGCAAGTGATAAAGATTTCCCCAGCACAACTGGATGTCAAGCATTGCATAGGAGTTCCGGATGTTCCCCAACGTTGAGTTTTCGTTGGGACAACCGAAGGCGTGTGGCCGGTGAAATTGAGGATTTGTCATGTCAAATGTCGTGTGGAGTCAGTAGAGATGTTAGTGTGGAGATGAAGGGGACTTTAGGTTCAGATAGAGGTAATCTTTCAGATGGTTTAAGCCCGCTTGAGAGTTTTGGAACACCTATATCTCTGAAATCACCGGTTCATGAAGGAATGGGTGTGATCCTGACGGCTCAACCTTCAGGTAAAGGTTTGCTATTTTGTGCTTGTTTTGTTTGTTCTTCTTTTAGGTGAACATCTTTTTCAAAGCTGATGTTCCATTCTAATCTGTGTGCCAAATTGTTCCAGAAATCCACGTGTGCACTTTGATTTGAACAGAAAAAAGTGACCTATTTCATTTGCTAAGCGATAGGATCTTGAATTCTTAAGCACTTCCCTCCTATTCACAGAAAAAAAAGGAGTCTGACAGTGCTAGTCAATCATGTCAAAACAGTGGAAAATTTAGACATCCCCGACCACGTCTATCTGCATCTTATTCAAGTTTTTTAGCTGCTGATCTTCATAATGTACTTCTGACATTTATGGTTTTCAATCTCATTATATATTTTCTTTACTTCTAATTGCTTTGTAGCACCTGCACTAGACATTTTCTTTAGCTGATTTTTGGAATCAAGTTTCTAGTCCATGTAAACTCTGTGCTATTTTTGGGTACATTGATATTTTACTAGTAGGGCACAGAAACTTTCAATTCATCCCTGGATTGGCAGATCCACCTGCTGTTTGCTGTTAGTGGACTTCAGTTATAGTGATGCTGTGATGGAGTTCCCTCTACTTGTTTACTTCTTTTTTCTTGCGCATTGCTGCAAGTATAACAGTTTTTGGGACTGTGTTCTTTTCCTGCTTGCCTTTGAGGTGGTGTCTTATAACACTTTCATTTTCTTGGTGCAGATCTATCCACGGAAAGCAATTACCCTATGGGGGTGAGTTTGAACCAATAGAGATGCAAAATTAGTTTGAGGATGCTTTTGTTTATGTATCCCTGCTGATTGCTTAATGTTTTAATTTTATTTCAGGTGAAGAGCTTGGCGGAATCACCTGATATTGCAGACTTGCCATTACCAAAGATTTCATATTCTGTACATTCATCATTTTCAACACCTACTACTGATCCTTTACCAACATGTGGTCATCCGCATCCTCCTAACTCAACCCCATCTAGACGGGCTCGCCGCTCACCTGGGCACCGGTTATTAAGACAGGTTTCTGATAGTAGAATCCTGGGATTAAAATCACCAAATAACTGTTCTTTGTCTGAAGGAAGGTCATCATTTGTACTCTCCACTTGCAGCCATGACTTAACATTGGGATCCCATGGTGGATCTTCTGACGGGTGGTCCATGAGAACCTTTTCTGAACTTGTAGCCTCTTCACAAAGAGGGAGGTGGTCTTTTGACAGTGAGCACTTTGGCTCTGGCTTTGGAAAAACAAGTGGATGTAGCAGCAGGTTCTCGTGTTCTCCCTCCTTAGATCTGCAAACTTGTGGAGCTTGCTCAAAGTTCTTGACTGAGAAATCTGTGTGGAGCAGCCAGAGAATCATCAGCACCAATGACCTCCCAGTGGTTGCTGTGCTGCCATGTGGGCATGTATACCATGCCGAGTGCTTGGAGGCTACAACTCTGGAGGTTGACAAGCATGATCCCGCATGCCCAATATGTGAGGGAGGAGAGAAGCAAATTTTGAAGATGTCTAAAAAAGCTCTGAGAACTGAAGCAGAATTAAAAGCAAAAAGCCTTAAGATATCAAGAAACCGAGTCATTGATAGTTACCATGATAGCGATTCTGATGATTTTTATCAACAAAAGAATGCCATGAAAGACAGAGAAGCTGCAAAGATGGATCCCGGCTCTGGTGCAGCAAGCTCCTCCGTGAAGCCATTCTTGAGACGGCGCTTCACATTTGGGTCTAAATGGAGTCGAACCCTTTCAGAGAAAAAAGGGTTCTGGGCAAGACATGGCAAAGATTGACTTGACTAGTTTGAGGTGAGAATTTTTAACTCATTTTTTCAGCTGCCATGCTAGTACGCCATAAGTTTTTTTTTATAAAATAGTCCATCTTTGCTAACAAGTAAAGTTTTCTGCCTCTCCCTTTTTCTTTTTTTCTTTTTATATAATTTATATCTCTTCTTTTTTTTCCCAGTTCTCCGTAAATGCTGGAGATGTGATTATCATGTAGGATTGAAGGAGAGGGCTGTGACTCAACTCAGGCCTTGAGCGCATTCTTTCCGTTTACTCTTTGTTTGCCTATCGAAAATCTGTCCCTCCTCTCTCGGCCTCACTTAAGTTTTTTAGTTTTCTAAAAAAAGAAAAGAGGAAAATAGGTTTCAGATAAATCCATTTACAGGCGTAGTCTAGGAATCATCCGCCTGATCTCCGAAGCCCTTAATTTTGCTATCCATGGGCTGGACTGAATTTTGACAATGTTCTGCACTTTTGTATTCTATTAATCAATGCTAAGAAAATGTCTCTCTCGTGCACGATGGGTGTCTTTCTTCCCACTGTTGTCTGCCTTTGGTTTAATAATGCAGTAGTTGAGAATTCTATTATATGTGAAGGTGCTGCACAGAAGTGGCTAAGAGACCACCCATACAAGCAATGCGCCTCCCAGCAGCGAAATGTAAATGATAGGCGATTGATTTTGGGTATCAATTTCGAGAAGATCCACGGAAAGGGCTTAAAAGGTGTATTGATGTCTTCCCAGTTTACTTTTCGGAATGATATAGTTAATATTAAGTAGGTACAAATTAATTTTACTCATTTGACACCAATCATCAAGGTTGATATTATCAGGGAAATTATGAATGTATAGCCCTAGACATCTGAATCACCTGTGAATTTATTAAACCATTCTTAAAAGGTTGAAAGAGAGTGATGCTTGATACAATTAATCATTTTTTCATAATTCAACACCAATACAATCAGTGGTGATAATTTCATGCGACTGTCTGGTCATTTTTTTTAATCGTGTGTCCCTTAGTTTAAAAGTTCTTCATGCAAATCATTACTAAAACATAAAGCACCAATCTTGTTTCGCGGAGGTTAATTAAATTGCAATGAATGCCCGCGACGAAGTTGATGTGAAGAGAAGCCAGTGTGAATGCAGTTTTTATTAGGTATTATAAATTACTGAGCTGGTTAGAGAAAAGCATCCGTTGTCGTCCAGCGGTTAGGATATCTGGCTTTCACCCAGGAGACCCGGGTTCGATTCCCGGCAACGGAATTTTTATCTTTTTTTCAACAAAAAAAATATAGAAAAAAAAGAAGTGAGAAAATGTCAGAAGTGGGATTTGAACCCACGCCCTCTCACGAGGACCAGAACTTGAGTCTGGCGCCTTAGACCACTCGGCCATCCTGACGTCCGATGGTTGGTCAGAGATATCATTGAACTTGATTTAGTTATTTTGTTTTAATATATTCACCACATTCTGGATAATTTTGCTTTATTGAAGAATATCGCCGGTCTGGTTCTCCTTCTTGATACCGTCATGACCAAATTATTCGCAAAGAAGAACGACCTGCGAGATGGATCTATTCATTTTCTGGTCCCAAAATAATAACTCTAAAAAACCTTAATATGTATTTTGATCCGAACTCAACATTCCAAATGATTATGCACCGGAAACATAAAAAGATCACAATCAGTTCCCTTATAATTTGGCTGTCAAATGGTCCAGCACCAAGAAGATCAACTAATGATTGGACGCTCCACCTCCACGAGTGTTGTTCACTCTTTATTGACACAAAACATGAGCTGATACAAAGAACAAATATACTTCCTCACACAGCCTCTCTGACTATAACCTGTGCTCCTTTCAGTTTCGGATATCAACAACATTGTGACTCACAAAATTCATGGACTACAGTGAAATGGGTTTTCCATTTGCTCAATAATACTTAGCAATCCTGATCTATAACTTGGATGGAGAAGCCTCACTCCTAGTTCTCTCTTCATACGCATATTGGAAACCCGTTTATCTCCTCTTGAATCATCCTTCTTGGTAGGTGATGCAGCACTAGCAGAATTAGAGCTCCATTTAGTGTGGCCTGGCCACTTCTTCTTGATCAAGTCCTCTGCATATGTAAACACCTCTTCACGAGGAGCTGGGTCATCATCCACAATATTGTAAATTCCCCTGAAAAAGGGAGATTCAGTGGAATCTAGATGCACTTCAGACAACCAACAAAAATATTAAATTCCTGGAGTTAAACGGAGAGATTGATAAACACTGGTAAAATGACATAGGGTTCAATGAGCACATGGCATACCTACAAGGATATGTCATATTTTTTTTAAGGTTCGGTTTAAGTTGGGGGTTTTACTTTCAATGTGGCAGACTTACTTCCTCTCACAAATCTAATGAATTATGTGCAAGAAACTCGATAAAAGAATTATTTTTATAAATGCCCACCTGGAGGATGGCGTGTAAATACTAGCCTTGAGTGCTTGACAAATGTCCTCAACATGAACTCTGGCAGTGTATTGCCTCGATTTTCTCATCTTCTGACCTTCTGACTGTGGCTCTTGCTTGATTATTGTATCGACAGCGCTGCCAAAATTTGTTTCCAACTTAGCCGCACCACACCATATTTAGCAGGTAAATATTAACAGTTAACTACCAACTAACCAAAAAGAAGTGCATGCTTTCTCCCGGGGAAAAAAAAAACAAAGTGATATATTAACACCTATCGCTCCTAATAATAAAGGGATGTTGCTAGCACTCAACGTTGGGGTTAATTAGCGTAGGCATCTTATTCTTGAAGAGAAAAGTGAGAACTTGGAATAGAGAAGTGATACGGATACTCTTCAATGGCAGCTGTGGGTCAGCACAAACAAATATGGCATATAGAGATGCTGATTACAACCTTCTTCCAGGACCATAGATACCTCCAAGACGAAATACTTGAGTGGAAAACCCCAGGCTTTGGCCCAGATTTAGCCATCCTTCCTCAGCATCTAACCTCAATTTAGCTAGCTCACTTGTAGGGCTGGTTCGATAACTGTCACATGATAATGCAAGTAATTAGTGGCATGCAAGCTATATTTCTTACACAGCAGTGCATAAGGGTCCTCTGCTTACTCCTCATCCACCCAAGCACCATCACAATGACCATATACACCTGCGAGCAAAATGAAGTATCACCAAGTCAAACCCAACTATTTTGCAAGGATGGAAGAGGTTGGAACTTGCCAAAAAATTCAGATGATGGGAATTAAAAACCCAAGTCTTTGTCTTCTCCCTAACAATTCATGAAGACATTCAAGCCTATATAATGCAGCCTTTCAGCAGTAATTCTCCCTAAATCTCTATTTCCTTGGAAACATAATGAATGAAACAACCATTTGTTGAAATGCAGCTGCCTTTGCATCTAATGTTAAAGGAAGATTATTATATATATCAACTTATGTTTCACTTACCACACTCGATCTATATAAAAAAATAGATGATAAAGTTCTCAAAATAATCAATGCTGGAATATATATTCACATATATATGCAAGTAAAAGAACACAAACAAGCATTTGACTTTCATCCATACATGCATTTATGAATTATAATACCAAAATACGTACTGGTAGATGACAAGTAACAAAGCCATTGAAGATTTCCGTCCAACAGCGTACTTCTTAAAAGTTCTTCATGCTGAAGCATCTTAACAATGACAAGAAATCAATAGCATAGAATCAAACATTTCATGTTTAGGGAGCATTCAAGCAATATCAAACATAGAATTCAACTAGGCAGTTCACATACCGGATCACCAGCGCACCCAACAGGAGGGATTGAGACCAGGAGGTGCGTGTAACATTTCAAAGCATTTAGAGTGCTCAATCTGAAAATAAATAAATAAATAATGAAGAGCAAAATTTCAACAACTTTTGAAGCAAGAAATCTCAACATTAATAACAATTCCACATAATGACTTAGACAGCTAATTCATGACAAGAAATCTTCACTCAAGAAATAAATAATCCCAGCAGTAAAAAAAAAAAATTAATAAGTTTTTTTCTCCAATCACTCCATTTTAAATAAAAGTCAACAAAAAATTAAAGAAAATAAAAAATAAAGCAAAAACACACTCTGGCTGATTTGCATCAAGAAGGTGAACATGAAATCCCTTCTCCTCAAGATGTTTCTTCTTCGTTTTGCTCGTGCAAGTTCCAGTAACTAACCTGAGAAAATATCCAATACGACAACGTTTTTGTTAAGTGATTTAATAAAAAATCAACCGTGCTTCAAAACTCGGAGAATTAGGAGTTACCAGCCTTCTTTTTGAAGGGACTGTGCAAAGAATTGACACACAAATCCCATGCCGAGAATGAACATCCGATTCTGAGATTCGGATTCCGATTTATCCGTTAGGGAATGTGAACTGGTTGTAAAAGCAGCTACACGAGGCAAAAACGTTGACGTTTTTTTTGAGTTTGAAGGAAAACTACCGGCTTGTAGAGGAAAGCGTGCCGGTATTTTTATCTCCATAGCGGATTGTGAGAAATCGGGTGTAATTTGGAGTGCCGGATCAGTTTTGGTCGCGGGGAAGCTGGGCATAGGAGTTGGAGTTAGTACGGACAATGACAAATCTAAAGTTTAAGGATCATGGTGGTAATGGGCTTAGATTGGGCTTTATCACAGTCACGTTAATCTGTTACCTGGGCTGGGATTGATATGAGCCTGTTACAGTATAATCTATTAGAGTAAAGCCCATTCTGCATGGCACTTATTTTGTTGTTCATGGAAAAGGGAATACTTCAATCATGCAATTGCTTCTCAAAATATTGCACCATTGGGTTTTGAAGATTGAGAGATTCCTAAACATCAAGAAATTTAATTGTAGGCATATCGAAATATTAAAGAACTAATAATATTAATTTTACCATATAATTTTATTTTAAATTATTTTTTTAAAAAAATATTGAATTATGGTAGATTCAATTTTCTAGACTCACTTTATCTTAAGTTTAATTGACCTCCAAACTCAAATCTTTTCGGTTTGGCTTGTTTATTAAACCCAGACTATTTTGGGTTTGACTACATCAAGTTCAAATTTTTATTCATTTTATACATTTTATATGATTATTTTTTTTATTTAAAAAGTTTTTAACCAAATATTTTGACTCATCACAATGTTTGATTAACTAACAATTAGCTCGATTAATGGGAGAAATCTTAGAGTATTTAAGTAATAATGATTAATACTCGATCCATTGAACCATTTTAAGAAAAAAAAAAGAATTGTCTTATAAGAATATTTTTTATAAAAGTTCGATTTTTTTTTATTTCTATCTCTCCTAATTCTCTTTCCTTGTATCCTTGTCAGTATATTTTTCTTTTATAAGTAACTATTTGAATAATCAATAATTGTTTTTATTATTCAATTTTTTATTTATTATTGGATGACATTTCTCGTTTCCTTTTTATTCTCAAACTATTGGTTGTGGAGGTGTGAGTAAAAGAAATAATAAAATCAACTTCAATTATAGATATTTTAAATTGAAAAAACTATAGAAACTAAAAAAAAAAAAAAACATTCCAAAATGTGCTGTTTCAAGCGACATATTAATTTGTATAGTGAAATGTTTTTTTTTTCCTTATCATATTTGTTTTTTGATCGAGATTAGATTTACTCTTCAAATTTGATAAAAAATAACTAGTTATAATAGGATGGAAACTCTAGTAGATTTTAGTAGTATTTATTACTGTAATAATGATTATTTTTTAAAATATTTTTCAAGTAATTATAGATTCATTAAAATAATATTTTTTTATATTTTTAAAAATTTATTTTTGGCATAAACATATTAAAACAATACTAAAACACCAAATAAAAATTTAATTCAAAATGAAAAACAAAAAACAAAACACGGGGATCCATACAAACAAAAGCTACCTGTATTTTTCAGCGTATTTATCAAATTTGAACCTTGATGTACAAGGAGAAAACATTTCCTAATATCAGGTCTGCTATCTCAATTTCAGTGTACTTGCTAATTGATCCTAGTTACCAGTAAGGGTTGTGTCGTGGGTTTTCACTTATCGGGGCAAGTGCCACTAACAACTAATAAGTCCTCAATTGAGCTGAAAATTAAGTTCAGGATCATTTATATGTGGGATTTGCTATTCACTCACGGATTATGTAAGTTGATTACAATATTACCACTCTAATCCATTTCTCCACCAAATTTTTCTTGACTTAAAATTTATGATTTTCTTTATTCAATGAAAAATATGAGATTTTTATTGATATTTTTTTATAACATATAAAAAACATGTTTTTTCACTCACTCAAATAAATTTTAGAATTTACACGAGCAAATAAAGCATCAAGATTTAAATAAACCTTTTCATAAAACTTGCAATCCTCATGACTTGTAACAGATCGTTGCCAAAATATTTTTCTCTGATTTTGAAAGAGGCTTTGATTGGAGAAACAAATGAGAAGAGAAAAAGCGATCAGAACGCTGATTTCTGCTTAGAGTAAGGACTATGTACCCTCCAATTTATAAAACCTGCCCTATCGAGTCAATTGGAGGTATCTAGTAACTTCAAAATGATTCGCAAAAACTCGATCTCAACTCAGATGTGAAAATAGGTTTTCAATTTTTTTTTCCCTCTGATTGAAAAGATGGTAAAGATGACTTTTGAGTTGTTTTTAACTGAAAATAGCTACAGAATACACTTACCGAGTAAAATACCGAAGAACGTGACTTTTCCAGGACTACCTGTCGTCTGCTTCCCTCTTTCTCTGTTTTTCCTAGCTTGAGGATGGGCCTGGTTGCCTTGCCTCATCGTGTCCTCCTCGCCATTTTTTTTCTGTTGAGGTAGTGTATTTGCTGGGTGTCAGTTGAAGGCCAGGCTAAATTTCAACCAAAATAGCAATGGATAAATGAAGCTTCACATATGCCAAGGTTAAATTTCAACCAAAATAAATAACCCATGATGTACTTCGAGACTAAAAACCAATATAAGATACATGATTTGATTGGAAAAATAAAAATTTGCCATTACAAATGTCCTATAAATATAAGACACCAAATTCTCGACTCATCGACTACAACTCCGTGGCTTGTAGTTGTAGGCAAGGTTCGAATCTAGTCTTTGCCAAAATCAGCATTGTAGTGCGCGGTAGACTCGAGTTTCTTTGCTTCATTAAGTTTTCGTACGGCCTGCAATAAATTTCCACCAGCATATAACTGAGCACATATATTTGGAAAGAAAAATGCACAACAACATTCTGTGTGTACTAAAATTTACCTTCATAAAATCTTCATGGATGACATAATCACGTTCTGCACGGATTGCTGACATTCCAGCTTCCGTGCAGACATTACGAAGATCAGCTCCATTAAAACCCTGAGATATATGCAACAATCATTTAAGCGAACGATATATGCATGTAACAACCGAAGTCACCACTAACTCACCTCTGCAAGTTTCACAACAGCCTCATAATCAATATCCCCATGCTTGGCAATCCCAGCAGCATGGATCTTAAGGATTTCCATTCTTGACTGTTCATTTGGTAGTGGAATCTCTATTTTTCTGTCTAATCTTCCTGGACGAAGAAGTGCAGGGTCAAGAACATCAGGGCGGTTTGTGGCCATTATCATTTTAACCTACAACACACAATTGAACACTCAATTTCCCCAATTATTCAGTGGCTGCAAACTTAAACATCTAAACATGTATATAGAAAACTAGTAGATGAAAGTGGCTGGCAAAAGATGCAGCGCTAACACACGCAACAGAGATATGATATAGATATAAGCTAACACATGCATTTACATGAGATTTATTTTAAATCTCCAAATTATCAGACATTAAGTTTACTGAAGTCCAAGGCCCACAAATTTCAACAGGGAATTAGAGCAAAATTAAGGGTCATGAAGAGGATGATGCAGTAGCCTAGTCACATGCAAACACAATGTTCATATCTGCTAACTTCCCCAACAATAACAAGCCAACGGCAAGAGTTTACTAAACCAGAGAAGATTCAGAAGACAGTGCATGGTGCAGAAGATCCCAAACAAACCCACTGTATGTATTTGAAAATAATGAAGAATAGAAAAACCACACCCATAATGCAATGTTGATATTACTCACTTCCCCCAAAACAACAAGCTAACAGCAAGAGTTTACCAAACCAGACAGGATTCAGAAGGCAGTGCACAGTGTAGAAGATCCCAAGCAAACCCACTATACACATTTGAAAATAATGACAAATAGAAAAACCACACCCATCTTTTCACAAAAGTGCCTCCCAAAGGAATTTTTTTTGTTTAGTATCAACTCACAAAGTGGTATTAGATTATAAACCAAATTTACCTTCCCAAGCTGATCAAATCCATCAAGTTGATTAAGCAACTCCATCAATGTTCTTTGAATTTCACGATCAGCACTTGTTCCCTCACTAAAACGGCGTCCACCAATTGCATCTATCTCGTCCATGAAAATGATGCAGGGCTTCAGAGACAAAAAGCAAATTGTATATTTAATGGAGGTATAAATTAGTCAGAATAAAAAAAAATTCATGGAACTAAGACTCTTACTTGATGATCACGTGCATACCCAAACATTTCTCGGATCAACCTAGCACTTTCTCCAATGTATTTGTCAATGATGGCACTTGAAACAACCTTAATCCAGTTTGAAAGGGCAGCATGTTAACCACAGGGGGCAATTCCAAGCAATAGAACATAAAAAAGGAAAAAAAAAAAAGGGGGCTGAATAGATGAAACAGGATCTGACCTTTAAAAAGTTGGCATCTATGTTGCTTGCAATAGCCCTAGCCAGCAATGTCTTCCCAGTACCAGGAGGTCCATAAAGAAGGACACCCTGAAAGAAAGTGAGCAAGAAGTTAAGATGAAATATAATCTAACTTTATTCATACTGGCATAAATATTACCGCTGATACTTTATATGTATATCACAAGGGAAAAGAAGGGGAAAACATAAAATGAGACCTTTGGAGGCTTAATCCCCACTCTAATGAAAAGCTCAGGGTTCATCAAAGGTAGCTCAATAGATTCCCTCAATTCTCTAATCTGATCAGATAAACCACCCACAGCTGAGTAGCTCACATTACCAGGATCTTCATGCAGCATGTTATAAACAACTGGGTCAACCTGTCAGCCCCAAACACACACAACATCAAACATCATTCACGACACTATAAATTCTGGCATAAAAACATGTTCTGAAACTCCACAATGACTTACTTCACGTGGAAGAGCTCGCATGATCGTAAGTGTTGTCATATCAAGAACCACTCTAGTTCCTGAAGTCAGTTTTTCCTTATCCACCTTACTACGGCAGCCTACCACATACCTCGGCCCGCTGCTCGCTTTGACAATCACTGAATTTAAAAGAAATAAATCAAACAAATGCCTATAAATATCAACCATATATATAGAGCAAGAACAGAAGATTAAGGGGGGGAAAGAAACATACAGCGTTCATTGTCAAGAGGTCGAAGAACTTCTCCTATAATCTGACCAACACTTTGAAGAGACTTCAAATCATCTTCTGTTTTGTTAAATTCTTTTTTTGCAGCTTTCAAATTCTCCCTCGCTGCAAAATAGACACGCATTATCCATACTATTATAGCTTATGATTTGATACGAAATTCACAAAAAAAAAAAATTATCCTAATTTCTGCAGGCAAATTGGATTGAAACAAAAATAAAATAAGAAATTTGGTGATTAATACAAAAAAAGATGATAATAATAATAATAATAAAGAGAAAAGGCCGATTAAGAAATCAGATTAGATCTTTGATTAAAGTAATTAAAGAAATGATTTGAAGTAAACTAAGTAGTAAAGGAGGGAGTGACTGACTAGATCGAACTCTGGATTCGAGCTCTTTGTGGTTGAGTAACTTCTTGCGATAATCCGCCTCTGCAGTACGACGTCGCGCTGCGTCTTCTCCATCGTTGCTTATCGTTGCCATTCTTCTTTCTTGTTAATGGAGCTGAGAATTTACCTTCTCTTTGTCGAGGAAGAGAACCGCTGCAACTGACTTGAAGCTAGGGTCGCCTGATTTTATACTTCAATTTTAATTTGCCGTATGCTGGCTGATAAACGACGTCGTTGTAATCTGTAGCTTTGCTGCTACTTCGGCGCAGGCTTATTGATAGTTTTAGTGGTGTTGAAATATATTAAAATAATATGTTTTTAAAAAAGTATTTTTATATTATTATAAATACATCAAAATAGTTTTAAAATATTAAAAAAAATTAATTTTAAATTTTTTTTCAAAATATAAAAATAAACCGTGATTATCCAACATAAAACGCTGTACAGGCTTAACAAATAAATGAGTATGGGTTAAAATAAAATAGAATAAGTCATTTATCTAGTTGACTTGATTGAAAATTCTATTAATTTATAATTTAATAGAATAGGATAAAATACAATTAGTGATTTTTTTAATAATATTATTTTAATTTTTTAAAAAAGTTAATAAAAAAGATTAATCCTTTTAACATATGATCGATATCAAATTAAAATTAAAATTTTATAACTATGATTAAGAGTGATGTTAAGAATTTTTGTTTTTTTAAAAAATTGATCCTTATTGATATAAAAATTATTTAAATTATTTTTCATATTTAAATAAAAAAATAATGATGACAAGTTATTTTTTTTAGCAAATTAAGAATGACTAAAAATTATTATTTTAAATTTATGAAAGAAATCAAAGGAGAGAGCAAAGATTTTAAGTGCTTAAAAAATAATTAGTCATATTCTTTTTATTACTTCATGAGTCTACCTTAACAATATATATATATATAAAATAAAATGAAACTCGTGACCTACTAAAAAAATAATAAGAATATTTTTACTTAAAATTTCTTTCTTTTACTTATATCTATTTTTTTAAGTAAATCAGAGAATAGCTAATAAAATCATCAATTACTTCCTAAACACAATAAAATTTGTTCAGAGAGCAACTTGATTTTAATCAATTAAAATAAATTTTAATATCTATGGAAATTAAGTTTTGGAATACATATGATACAAAGGAAAACTTTCCACCAAAAAATTGATACAAGGAAAAGCAAAATCATTAGATTGTTTTTTTAAATATTTTTTGTTTGTAAATGTAATAAAATAATATTTTTATTATTTTTTATATAAATAGATTAAAACGATAAAAAAAACACAAAAAAAATTAAATTTTTTAAAAATTACAATTGCGGTAATTGAACCGCAATGTCAAACATAGCCTAGCCTATGACTTGGCCTTCTGCAACACCTTTTTTAGCACAAAAGATATTCGCTGTGACATATGGTGTTCCAAGAATATGTCTTTCACCCTCTCATATCCCTTCTTTCCCATTGTCAATCTTCTTTCAACATGTGTGGCTAACTTCAAAATGTTATTTGCAAGAGGAATCACGCCTTCTTTTCCAATAGGATGCAACAAGCCTGTGGTGCCGTTCACGACAATCTCCATAGTGCCTCCAGCTGCAGTGCCCTGGAAAATTGCAATAAAAACGAGTAAGAAAATTAACACCTAGATTGAAACAGAACACAGGAAAAGAAAGCAAAAATCGGTAGGTTTTGGGGCAGTATATTTGCATAGACTGAAAGACTCACCAACACAGGCAGCTGAAAGGCCATTGCTTCAATGGTAATCCTCCCAAAGCACTCTCCTCTAGCCTACATTAATAATAACTTCAAATTTCAGCAAGAAAGCTAGTGCTTAGCAGAATAACTTTTATCCACAAAGGGGAAAACTGACCAAAATAATGTGTGAGATGAAATTTGACCAAAAGAATCAAGGCATCAATGGCAGAGCAAAACTACTTTTAGATTATCAATTTCATCCTTTTTTTCCCTTTACTTATTGTATTTAACTTTCACAAGACTAGTTTTCTGCATCAACATATTCAGACAAGAGGGCATTGAGTGTAGAGATGTATGCACAAGGACCTGTTCAAAGAAGAACCAAAGGACTATTTCTAAATGGAGAGTTTAGTAATAAGAAATGGTCCTCTACGAAAAAGCTTAGGCAGTTTAAGAGTTTCCTGGAATCTCGTGTGATGCTTTAATTGATCAAGTGCTCATAGATTTTTTTTTAAAATTCAATAGCGCCTTTTTGTCCTTTTTCCAAAGATGAAATAACAAGAACATTGATAAAAACACAATGTTGCTTCCAATGAGAATTCAGAAGTTAAATCTGCAGAACAAACCTGAGAGTTCTGCACAAGAACATCAATCGCAGCCAAATATGGAGCAACAGTCAGGGTTTTATTTACAAAGTGAACACGGTCTTGAATCTTCTTCTCCAAAACAAAATTACGCAGCTCTGTTTCAAACTTCGTCTGAGCATTCATGTCACTTCCCACAATTACTGCATGCACTGATGGCACCTGCTGCTTCTTCTCTTGCATCAGATGGAGGCTCTCATAGAAAGAATGAAGAAAGAGGTCCTGCCCTTTCCCACGCGAAACACCTGCAACAACAAGGTTTCTAATGTTCATTAAACAAAAAATTTCACGATGAACATTCGCTAGAATGGATAGTGGAAATTGAAAACTTGAACAGACAGTTCTCTCTTTCACTGGCTGATGGAACAACATAGGTCAAGAAAGTTATTTCATCAGCAGGGAGAACATACTATTTATGATGGCAAAGAGTAGATCATCATCCCTCACCCCAAGAGACTCTCGAACATGCTCACGAAGCACCCTCTTGGCTACACTATCTTCAGCCACTTCCATAAGGTCCTTGCTATTTCCAAGGTGGACAACATATGTTTCAGGCATTTTAATCCTAAAACCAAAGATACGTACAATTTTTTTTTTCAGATGGAAAAAAAGCACAGAGCAAAGTAAAATCCAAATAGACTCCAATGTGAGCCATAATATACACTCTACTAAACTGATGTGATTCATACACTTGCATACCCTAATCGCTCTCGAGTCCTGTTCTTCCAGTATTCTGCTGTCGTATGCGAATCAATCATAGCACCTGCAACAAAAGGGAGGTGCTTAACATACTCTAATTTGAAGTAATGCCCTCTCATTTCATGAATCCACCACAGAACCTTCGGAAGAACTTGCTTCACATTCTCCTTCAAAACACCTTCCAGCCACTTCCCAGCAACAGCAGTATTTAAAACAACCAAGTCAGCTTTCATCGCTGTATCTATCGCTTTCTGACTTTTTGCAGAAAAAACCTAAAAATTTTAAAGCCAAATTATCCATTTCAACTATCCGTTAAAATTTTAATAATTTAATTCACATCTACCAAAAAAAGAATTACCTGCACTCCGCGGTCCAACATTTTACGCTCTAAGCTGTAAATAACACCATCATCAGCTTGGGCCGGTTTCTGATTGGTGACCCAAACCACTTCGGCTCCAACTCCTCTTAATAAAAACGCGAGCTCCATCAACAACAGAGGTCCGCCTTCAATTTTATTTTAAATCTCCACTTAGTACATTTTTCTTCTCTGAAATAAACAGAAACGAAAAGAAAAGGAAGAAGAAATTGATTACCAGAAAGAGAGAGCTCGTGAGAGACAAGGAGAACGAGCTTTGATTTCATGAAACCAAGAGGATTCGGTCCTGAACTTGATGTTTGCGAAGCTGATTGAATCTGAGCTTGGAAATGGTCAGTAGAGTTACAGGAATTGAATGCGGATCTCGTGAAGAAGAAGAATGTCAGTGTTAAGAGAGTGAACAGAGCCAGAATCATCAGTGTCCATCTCTTCTTCTGCATTGTATTCCACGCGGTTGCTTGTTTTCCCATTTTACTATTGCTTCGCTCGCCGTTTTGTGGATTTTAATTCTCTGGTTTGATGCAGTTTTCGAAATCGGAGTCGACGCGGATCAAATTAGGAATCAAAAATCAAAATCTTGTGTTCCACTTCGTTGGATGGAGTGTTCACTGGTTTGTTTACGATCCGTTGAGATGTTTGGCATGTCGTTGGTTCCACATTGTCCAGCCCAGACGACAATTATACTGGGCGACCGACGATTTTAAATAATAGGAGATGAGGCGGTAGTTATAGATTCAGTGCATATGCTATATCAAATTTCTATGTGAGTCCCTCTAGTTTACTTTTGTTTGTTTGAGTACTCGTACTTTTGTTAGAAACTTTAATTAGATACCTTTTTTTTTTATTATTGATGTGGAAATACTTTAGAAGGGATTTTTATATAAAAAAAATATATAAATTAAAATATAAGAAATTATAGAAAATACATAACTATTTAAATGTAGCAAAATAACAAAATTCTGATTATCTCTTATAAATATCAACATCCTGACTATTGTTCCTTTTGTCATGCACTGCTAGTGTTCTTTCATTATAATTATTTTGCTTCTTTTCACTTAGTATTTATTTAATTAGTTAATGGGCTTGCAACTTAATTAACTCTCATACTTTTCCTTTTCAAAAAATCTAAAATTAGAATCTCTTTTTTTAATAATTTAATAAAGTATATTTTATATAAATCATGGATTAGGGAATTGACTTGTTGAGTTGGGTTAACTTAAATCTATTATTTTTATCTAGAAATGATAAGAATTTAATTATTTTTAATTTTTTAGTATTGATCTAATCAAGTATAAATTAAGTTTGATCAGGTTAATCAGATCATAAATAAAAAAATTAAATCTGATAAATTTCAAAATTTATTCATATAAAATTTAGTTTAAATTAAGTTGAATTGAATTCAACTATGCTATGAAATGTCATTTTAAATAATATTTTGAAGAGAGGAAAATGACTGAGTTTAGAAAGTGAAAAAATAAAAAAGCACTCGTTTATATTTAGAAGAGAAATTAACTCGAATAAATAAAATCAGGACAAGTACTCAAGTAGCATCTATTATTGCAACACTTCAATTCATATCAGATACCGGATTCCACCATAATTAAAAGCTTAATACAATACATAATGCTCTTCACCAGGTTACATAATTACTCATTTTAATTAACAAGGCGACAGTTCTTCCTAACTTCACCATTAAAACCAGTAAGAGGACTAATGCTTCCCATCTTAACCATAGACTTGGCAAAATGCTCAAAGAACCGGCCCTCATCCTCAGCATATCTCTTAACCAACTGAACTGTCTTGCCAACTTTTCCTGTATAAAGCACTTCATCAGAAGTGAGAAGCCCTTTGCCCCGAAGTAAGAGCTTGAAGTAAGTGTTGTCAAATTTTGCTGGAGAGGCCAAGTCCAAGGGAGAAATGTTATTGTCTCCTCCAGATTTTGGACACACTGACTTCAAATCTAAGAAATAGTTTTTCTCTATAGTATGATCTGGCTGGTTGTTTCCATTTTGGTTGTATAGCCTCTGCTTGAAGGTCACACACCTCGCCACCCCAATTGTATGCCCTCCTGAAACATGGCAGTTTTCAAATTAATAATCAAATGATCCATCTGTGTTATAATGTGGTGTGACAAATATTAACATACGCAGAAGGATGTGTTGTGTTCAAACCTGAGAGAGCAACAAGGTCAACATCATTAAGGCCTTGACGCTTGAAAAATGATATGAGGTTTTGAATGGTGGAGTTGGGTGCAGGGATGTTGTTGTTTGAGCCACTCAGACTCGCAGTCTTTGAGTCCCTTCTTCCTAATGGGAGTTCCCAATTAGGCCCGCCGCTCTGAATCAAAACACCAACCGGTTTTTTGTTAGCAAAAAAATGGGTTAATAAATGGCATAAGGTGCCAAGAATTCAGAATTCAGAAGGTAGAATTTGGTTTTGGATTTTGCTTACTAGCACAGTTGAGCCACGAGCTGCCAAGGCGAGAATGTCTGCGCAGGAGACAGTTTGAGGGCATGCTTCTTCCAACTTAGCCTTGATTTCATCAATGACTTCAAATCCTCTGAGGGAATTCTTGTTTGGTCCAGAATTCTTCTCACTCACTATCTTTGCACTATCGTCCAACAATACCGATGCATCACAACCCTGAAGATCAATAACATGACAATTTAATCAAGCAATACGTTGCTTATAAGTCTGCTCAAGGCCATATGATGTGATCAATTCAAAGAAATGGTTACAGAATATGCGAAGAACAAAGATAAAATGCAGAGAAGATGAAGAAAAATACAAAACTAGGTGTATGACCTGCACAAAGCAATCATGAAAATGAAGCCTTAGCAAAGAGGCAGCCATCCTGGGGTCCTTTGCAATAGCTTTTCTTAACACTGACATGACAATGTCATTAGCTTGAGGACATGAATACTGATAGAATCCAGTGAACAGACCAGAGGAGCCACCACCAAAAGGACCACCCTTTCCACCCCAGCCCAAACCAGGATGAGCTAGGCTCGTTGTTGATGAGAGGAGAACAATCATGAAAATGAAACTAAAACTCGCTTTAGAGAAAGCCATGGATAAGAGGATTACTATAGTTCAGTGTAGACAGTGATGGGCTCTCTCTGTTTGCCATCTCTGCTACTTATATCTGCAACTCAAACGCGTCCCTTACCAAATCCTTCTATAACACCTAATATGGATAGATATGACCATGTCTTTCTTGTTTGTATGCCGCTTTCGGCATAGAAGAGTACATACATGTGCTTGTTGATGAATTTGGTTGTGTAAGTGTTTCTGGTAGTACCTGCTCCAAGACAAGATCACAAGAGTATCTCTGAGCCTGCCTCTTTCAACTTGCGGTTTCACCATGTCATGAGGTTAATCAGTGACGCCACTCAAAAAATTCACGCATATATTTGTTATTTATTTTCCCTCCTTCTAGTGCACTTGTTAAAAAAATCATATCATGACCATAGTTTTGCGGGGAAAAAAATAAAAATAATATAATGTTGATTAATTTTTTTTAAAAAAAAAACAGTTATTGAGTTAATGATTAGATTTTGACTATCCAATCAATTTTATTTTTATTTTTTCAACTCGAACTCCAAGGTAATTATATCCCAAGGATACCAGCTAGTCTGGATTTTAAAACAATTAATATGATGAGCTTGGTTTTTTTTTTTAATTTTAAAAATATTTTATTTTTTATATATTAAATTTTATTTTTTTAATGTTTTATATATTGATATAACAAAATTAAAAAAATTATTTTAATATATTTCTAAATAAAAAATGCTTTGTTTCACATTATCAAATATAACTCACTAACTTATTCAATATTGATTTTCGAATTTCTTGGGCTAAACGATTCAAGTAGTCATGGCTAAGCCCCTGGGCCCTGGCCCTCGGGTTACAGAAACACCATTGCAGAAAAATGACACCCACAGGTTTCTCAATTCCTTCTCGAAACTTATCACCTACTATTAGTGGATTAACTTGTGCTTTGTAGAACTACGACGTTTTGACCTCTTCCAACGCAGTTCCCTTCGTAGCCTTTTCCTTTCTCATGGTCGTGGCATGTCCAATCCACCCATCATGTTCCAAAAGCATGCTTAGCCCTTATGCTAAGAGCTTATGCTGCGATACAAAGACGCGGATTTCCGTTGCAGTCAAGGGTGAGTTCTGTACAGTCCGATCTAGTGACTGTCATGAAAAAAAGTATGGATCACCGTTACCTCACCGTTATTTCGTCAGTAATTACATCAACCCAAACTCAAATTAATTATTCTCATTAAAATGATTATATATATATATATATATATATATATATATATTTTTTTTTTTTGTAGAAAACATTAACCTGATCAGGTTTATCGAATCAACTAAATTATTAAAATTTAATTAGATCAAATAAGTTTAATTACGTCAATGACTCATTCAATTCAACTAAAAACCTAACCTAAATTAGAGATGGTTCACCGTTCATATTAACAGTATCTTCAACTCAAATCTTTTAATGTTATTTACAATTTATAACAATAGGGTTATAAATGGGTAGAATTCTTGTTTGCTAGAACCGTTAACTTAAGCAAAATAGCAATGATAAAGGTTAATGCGGGAAGTAAGAAACACAAAAATCCCTTTTCAAATTTGTTAGGCTGGGAAATACTGAAGCTTCGTGATATAATCATTCGCTAGAAGCTTTCATTACAAGGATGGATTGTAAAAGAAAATCTATCTACAACAATAGGTGATCTCTCTCCCCCTTAGAAAATAGAAAGAAATGACTGTAAGTTGGATGATACATGTATACATGATAATGAACAGTATGGATAGTACTTACAGTTCTACAAAATCATCCAACAAGGCTTATGAGTTACGATGCACACAACTGTCTCATAGGAGTTAGCAACCTTGCAAAACGAAGCGGGACGTGCGCCTTGATCAATGTCCCACTTTCTGTGTATTCCTATTCAGGATTAGGGGGGGGGGGGGGGGGAAGGTTACAAAAAACTAATGAGAGAACATTGGTTCTCAATAGAAGAAAATGAAAACGATCTAGAAAATACTCACTGTTCTCTCTACCATTCCAACTTGATGTATGGTACTGAGAAGCTCCCCTTTGTCAAAAGGAACCAAAGCTTCTACCCATACCATAGAATCCTACGACAAAAGAAAATTGTTGAGGCTTTCAAGTGCAACCGAAACTCCAGTGCAGTTAGCAAGAATGAACAGAGTAATCTGTTTCAGTAAACAACAGGGTTTTTTCACCAACTTGATACCTTCATTTTTTCCTGAACTGCATTGCAGAATTCTTCTAACCCATCGCCATTCAAAGCAGACACACAAACAACATCTTGTTTTCTCTCTGCTTCCAACTTTAGTTTTTTAGGATCACTGACCCTGTCAACCTGCCATAAGCAGCAGTGGCTATGATGCTATCCATACAGAGTTAAGATTGCAGGAAAAAGTTTTGGACTTGTTTCTAGTTGTAAATCATCGGAAAAGAGTCCACAGGGAAAAAAAACATCACAGCACTACTGTGAAGATTAATAGATGTAGAGGTGAACAAGTTTCTAGTGAATGTAATCAGAATCACCAGGAAATATCTTAAAATACCTTGTTCCAAACCATCAGCCTTGGAATTGATGATACATCCAGTTCCGACAAAACTTCATCCACTGCATGTACCTGTTGCTCCACCAGTGGATGGCTGAACTTGATAGTTGTATGGTATAAGATAATGGCAATGATAATCAGGAACAAATTCAATTGATCATTTGGTCAATATCATACCTGATGTCAACCACATGTACCAATAGCGATGACTCTGATATCTCCTCCAATGTTGCCCTGAAAGCAGCAACCTGTTGGAAGCAATTCATTTGCAGACTAGTCAAAACTCTTGAGCTCCATTGCAACTTGAGATCTATAATATAAAATTCATCCTAACTCTCTTCTTTGTTGGTTAAGCCAATAAAACCATTAGACCCTTGAGCTGTGCATGAAAAATGGGAAGGGAGATGATCACGGAGCTTCACATCAAAGCAGTGAAGGGCTTACAAGAGTAGTTGGGAGCTTTTGGATGAAACCAACAGTATCTGTCAGAAGGAACTCGTTCCCGTTCTTTATCTGGAAGCAACCAAACAGCAATGTGAGTACATGCTGCCAGTTTCAATAGGCCAGGTTGCCAAAAACATTGTAATATAAATTCCTATTGATTGGTAAAATATAAAGAAATCCATTGTGTAACTACAATCTCAAGTTGGCTTCATAAACACAAAAGTTTCCAACACAAAGTGGAAAGCAATATTTGTTTAGTTCGGCACATGCATAATTATACAAAATAGATTATACCTAAGCGGCTAAGCCAATTCATAAGTAAGACTTTTCTTTCCTTATATTTTCCTAACTTGTTGGACTGACCTGAACCCTTCTTGTAGTCGGATCAAGTGTCGCAAATAGCCGATCCTCGGCAAGAACATCTGCTCCAGTTAATTGATTCAAAAGTGTACTCTTTCCAGCATTTGTGTAACCAACCTAAATACAGTCAAATGCATGACATAACTATATGTTAGGGCCAGCACTCTGTTGTTTTCTTTCTGTTTTGGATTAGTAGAGAAAGGATAGATAATAGAATGTTTGTGTTTACTTACCAAAGATACTACAGGGACAGGAACAGAGGTACGCCTATTCCTGTACTGCTTTCTATGTTTTCTAACAGATTCTAGCTCTTTTTTAAGAACACCAATCTAGCAAAGCAAATGAGACAGAAAATCATGCCAAATCAACTTCATGTAAATCATCACTTTTGATTACAAAGTACATAAGACAAATTCAGCAAATCAATTACCATTACTAAATCCAAATATCACAGAAATAGAATCACTTCACATTGCGGAATAGGATGTTCTATAGGAAATAATGATACATCAAGGGAAAAAAAACTCAGTGCAAGAAAAATTACATACTTGAGTTCGGAGGATGCGCTTATCTACTTCAATTTGTTTCTCTCCCATACCCTTCACCCTGCCTCCAGCTTGGCGCTCAAGGTGAGACCACATTCTAGTTAGTCGAGGTAACTGGTATTCCATTTGAGCCAGTGCAACCTTGAAAGACCACATAATTTTCAGTGTTAGTGCATACACAGTTTTTGCTTTCCAAGTTATGAGGACTGACTGTCATGTTTAACCTCTTTCTTAAAACTTGATGACAACATTTACTTAAATATGTGTTAAGAGCTCCAAAATGCTACAGCAACAAAATCATCAGCATGTTCACATGGATAATCAGAAATGTATTACTAGACACGAAGTGCAACAGTAATCATGCCTGCAAAGATGCTTCATGTGTTGCTGCTCGCTGGTTGAATATATCCAGGATAAGGGCAGTGCGGTCACAAACTCTAACATCTCCACCAAAAATCTTTTCCAAGTTACGCAGTTGTCTACAAGATCAACAAAACAAAACTTCACACGTAGAGCTTTATTGCAAAATACAGCATAGATGAAGTTAATTAAACAATGACAATAAACTATTTCTAGATTAATCATGACAATCACAAAGAGTTCAAGAACCACACAGAATCGACATCGCCAACAATCATCTCATCAAAGAGCAATCCAAACAAAGACCATTTGCATAGACAAGTCAAAGGAAATCATAACCTTACCCCGGAGAAAGTTCATCGTCAAATATTACAGTCTCAGCACCTAGTCCATGTATCGCACTCTTAATTTCCGCCACCTTGCCTGATCCAATGTAAGTCCTCGGGTTCGGAGAAGCTAGTCTAAACACAACCAGAAAAACCAGCAATCCAATATTTTCATCGAAATTTCACAAATTCATAAAAAAAATTAAAAAAAACATGTCACTTACTTCTGATAAGTAGAACCAACAACTGCAACTCCAGCAGTATCAGCAAGCTGTCCCAATTCTTCAAGGGACTCCTCTATCCCAAAAGCATCAACCGTATTGCCTTTTCGCTCAACTCCAACCAGATAAGCTTTCTCCTCGTAAACCTAAAAAAAAAACAGTTACTATATTAAGACAACAGCTACTAAATTATTTAAAAAAAGGAAAAAAAAAGACTTAAAAAATAACCTCTCTTCCATTTCGAAGCTGGAACCTATTTTCAAAGCTGTCCTCTTCTTCTTTCTTCTTCTTCTTCACTGGGGTTTTATCTTCTGATTTGGTGCTGGCCACTCCATTGAAAACTCCATGGACTTCTTCTTCTTTTGCTTCTATGGTCTCAATTACTGGGTTTTGTACAAGAACGTTGTCAGGGGACACTACTTCAGTTCCTTGAGGGAGGACATGGGCCGTGAGTTTTAAGGAATAGGTTACGCTAGAAGTGAGAATTAGAGGGGATTTTGGTTTTTTAAGTTTAGGGAAATAGGGTTCGTGAATTGATGGATGCCAGGGTCGTGTTAGAGAGCAGTGGGATACAATCATGGTGTAGTAGTGCTTACAGTTGCCTTCTGGTAACAAGTCTCGGCTCTGGAATTGGATAGTTCGACTTTTTTGCTATTTGGTGTTTTTTATTTTTATTTTATTAATGTATGGATATATTAGTTACTGTATATTGTTTTGGGAAACATCAATTTAGTTCCGAAAGTGTGTATTTATTCTCAATCGGATCCTAGACATTTAAGTTTTATTATCAGGTCTCAAAACCTTCCCAAATTTGACAATTGGGTCAATCTGTCAAGACTTTTCATTTATTGTGCATGTGATTTGTAATAAAAAGATATAATTATAAATAAATCTGATGGAAAAGTTAATGAACTCTTATTAAAGGATGTAATTGAGAATATTCTAAAATACTTGAGTTCAAATCAATAAAATTATAAGTTTGGAATCCAATTACAAACGAGTATATATATACCGATTAGGGAATCCAATTTAGAAGAAGATTTTTTTAATTACTTTAAATGAAAAAAAATTGAGAAAAATGGTGGGATATTTTTTTAGGTTTATATTACATGGTAATCACCTGTGGTGTTTTTCATAAACTAGGAAGAACAAGTTCCATGATATGTATCATCTATTCGTGCTTCGTCTCCTGGCAATTGACCTGCAGATCGATGAGCATATGCACAAAACAATTTGCACCGCCAGGGACACCGCCGCGAATACCCTTGTCTTGTGAGAGTAGCACCGGTCTCCCTTGACCAAGATGGCAATGGGGATAGCAACATCACTCAGGCAACCAATGACCACTGCAATGACCAAAACGCATAAAAATGGCGTCGAAAGAATAGCCCAAGCTGGCGAGTCCATGCTTGTCTCTTCACTAAACAAAGACGTTTAATCTCTCTATTTTCGCTAAAGTTTAAGACTTCTCCCTTATAAAACTTCAGCCCAGTCGGTGTGTTTATATACAAATTTATTTCGATTCAATGAGGGCCTTCTGATTTGATCATGCGTCTAATTAAATCTCTCCATGCAATATATTTTCCCAGATTTGTTCTTGTCATGCTTAAAGATACGGGAGATCTCACTTTTTTTCTCAAACAAATTACAATAACCCTTTTGAAATTACGAACCACACAAAAAGTTTTTCTTAAAAAAATAATACAGAAACCCATTTTTTAAATCCAAGATTGTATTGTTAAAGGGGTGATTTTGAAAACATAAAATACATTTCAATACAAATGAAAACTTATATTAAACCTTCAAACTTCTTCACGATCTTAGTAATTTCATGATCTTAAAAAGAATTATTGCAATCTGTTTAGTTCTTAATGCTTTAGAGCAACCCATTAATGGACCAAGATAATGCAGATCTGCCAAATCACCCGCGTGTTGGATCAATACAAAATGCTGCTAGCTTATAAATCAGATGCGCTGATGTTTAACAGGGCAACAATTTCTTTCCTGGACAATGATTCAATTTTGCCTTTGCTTAGCGTGTTACTTGATTATCCTAGGTGTGGTTGTACCTCTAGATGTGTTAGTGTTGAAAACTGGCTCTTCAGATCACGGCTGCGTTTCAAAAATGGAAGAAGTAATGGCGATACTTAGTCTGGTTTGGATCGGCCCCTTAGCCCTTATTGTTGCCTGTATTTCTTCTCTGTTCAAAGAGGAAGAAAGTCATTAGAGCACAGGAATATGTCTTGTAATGGAAAAAACGACAGATAAATGAACAAATGAGTTTGCACTACTCTCCTCTCTCTCTCTTCACCTCTCAATTATGCCCATGTAAACAGTTAGAGAGAGTGATCTGCAACGAAAATGGGCTTCTGATGGTGAATGATTATCCTCGATTTATTGGCATATTGTTTGTTTTTTGGATATAAATATTGATTAATTGAAGCTGTGTCTTGTTCCACTCTTTCTTTCCAAGCTTTTAATTTGTTGCGTTTTACCCCTTTCCTGACTGCGAAAAAACAATTTCAACTTGAAAATTTTAATGGTGAGTTAGGTTTAGTGATGTCTTTTAACAAATAACCTTCTGAAACAGGTGGAAATCCAAAGAAACAACTTAAAAAAGAAGTCTGTAGCCTGGATTCCAGCGATCAAAGGATTGCATGAAAAACAAGCAGGAGTGTTTTAAACTCAAGAACATATTTTTTAACCATGTATCGACTGAAAAACACCTATAAAATAATAAAAATAAATTCAAGTGAACCCGCTTACGCTCTTAAGCAACTTAAAAATCTGTTAAAAATAAAATTAACATGAAACCAAAAACAACCTCTGTCAAGTGTTAGATTTACTTTTTCATGCAATTTTAAAATAACAGAACTATTTAATAAAATTCATTTCATCTACTAAAATTTATTTATACCAAAATCAATTATTTTAATAGTTGATATTGAAATTAATATCAACCGGGATTTTTTTCTTTTTATCACCAAAATTCAACAATTCTTTCTACTTTCTCAGACCAATCTAAATTTTAGCGACTACAAAGTTGCATAAAAATCAAGTCAAGAGTGATTGGTATTCAAAAACCTATTTTTCAATCATGTTTCAAATAAAAAAACTCTTAATAAAAAATCTAAAAACCTAAGTGTACCTATTTATACCCTCAATTAACTTAAAAATCAGTTCAAAATAAAAAATGATTTGAAATCCAAAAACTTCCTGGTATAAGATTTTTTTTCATGCAATTTTAAAATTACAAAAACACCTCAATTAAACTCATTTTATTTAATAGGACAAATTAATACAAAAAACAATAATTCTAATGGTCGAAATCAGTATTAACAAGTTTTTTTTCTCTACCCTCAAAACTCAATGATCATTTTTCTCCTTTCAAATTAAAAACTAAAAAAATATGGAAAATGAATCTTTGGACTAAGATTGATTTTTAGAAAACATAGGACCAATAATCTTAACCCTGAAGAGTGTAGTTCAATTAATTAGACCTTAGGTTTGTTTCCAAGAAGTTATTAGTTCGAGTCTCATAAGCCTCAGGATTACTAAAATCTTACATGATTGTTAACTTTAAGACTCGTGAAATTAATTGAGACCCATACAAGTTAATCGAGATATCTACATCAATTAAAAAAAAACAATGGCTGAGCATATCAAAACATTGGTAACGATCAATTAATTCATGCATATTAAATTCAAAATTTATTTATTTTATTTAATTTTCATGGTATTCTAAAATAAGCCCATTTGGAGTAATAAATATATAAATTCAGAATTCAGTTGACAACCTTCCGGCTGGGAAATATTTGTTGGGCTACCATGGGCGTTGGGTTACGAACCAATTATTATTAACATTGGCGACCACCTGCTCGGCCCTCTACCATCCTGCCTACGTTAGTTGTCACGTGACTCGCGGGATTTCCCCGACTCGACAAAATTTTAATGGGTCTTGTTTGGGAGTCTTTTCAGCACATCCATATATTTATTATAAATACAGCAGTTATCAGATCCCATTCGAAAGTTCACCCGCTGCGGAGATGGATTCTGGGTTACGTAGATTAACTTGAATTATTTAAAAAAAAATTTAAAAATTTAAAAATTTAATATTTTATATAAAAAATTAAAAAATAATTCATATAAATAATAAAGTTTAAAAAATTATTTTATTTTTTTATTTTATATTAAAAAAACATAATTTTTTTCTTGCAAATATAAAGTATATATATTAAAAAATTTCAAATTTCACATTAAAAAAATAATTTTTTTGTGAATATAAAGTATATATACTAAAGCGTTTTGAATTTCACATTAAAAAAATAATTTTTTATATATTTATATAGTGAACTTTTAAATGAGTTAATAACCAATTAAAAAACATAAAAAAATAGGTCTCTGGTTAGAAGAAAAAAAACATTTGAAAAAAAATGGGTTTCAATCGGGTTTTTCTGGGTTGCCCGGGTCACAGGTCAACCGGGTTTTGCTTATGCCGGTTTTTTGCCTTGTCCGAACCGGTCCAACTACTAGGTTGACCTAATAGGCTGATTTAGATTTAATAACTATGATAAATACTAGTTGAATTGATAATTTTTTATTTTTATATATACTTTTTAATTCACGTTCGTTTTTTTTTCTTGTTAAATTGAGAATGTCAAATGAATTCATCCAGTGAACCTGGGAAATTAATTTATTAGTTTTCTATTATATTTACTTAGAAATTAACGACATTAGTAATGTCATTGTTGTACACCGGTGAAGGAGCGTCTCCATGAGAGAGAGAGGTCGTATGGATTTTAGTTTTGGTAAAATAGTGGATGGATAGAAATAAATTATGAAAACCACCTTAAATGTGTTTTTCCAATCAATATAAACTCAAAGAAAGTGAATAAAAATAAAAATAAAAATAAAAACTTGTTAGATAGTTCTCCGTATAAAAATATCACGCATTCAATCATGGGATTTTTTTTTTAAGCTGAGTTAATTATAAACCAGTCCCTTTAGTTCATCGAAACAAATTAATTAATCCATCTACTATGAAAAATTATGCAACAGTCCTTTCACCGTTAAATTACTAGCAAATTAATATGTCGGTTTTAACATTTATACACAAGATACCATTTGATGCATGAACAGTGACTGACTGACAGCAGTTATTTATGAATAGTATTGAAAATATAAGGATTTGATTGTAAAATATATATTATGAAATTATAAGGACTTAATTGAAACATTTGTGAAACTATAGAGATCGAATATAACTTTTGCTAAAAATCTCAACAGCTACTAAGAAGCATCAACCCTTAAACTCATCTAGTAGATGATTCAATAGTAAAAACTTGGAACTAAAAGATTTTTTTTTTATGGTTTCAGGTTCAAGTCACGTGGTTACTAATATTAATGGCCACTGAAGACTTACATGGTCGTTAATTTCAGAACCTGTGCGGATTAGTCGAGGTACGCACAAACTGCCCGAACACTTCACGTGAATAATAAAAAGAACACCCTTAATCATCATCGAACCAATCGTTTTTATCTTTTAAGACCACCAAAACGTTAAAAAAAATCTTAAAACTTAATTTAAATTAAAAAATTCAAAATTTTAATGTCCATGTCCAAAAATTTAGATGTCTTAAAACATGAAGTAGTTTTAGGTCCAAATTTAGTATTAATAAACTCTTGAAGATGAGGAGTTTCATTTCATTGTGATTTTGACTCTGGTTATGGTTGTACAACGAAGTGCTAATAATCTCTCTCTTCTCTTTTCGCTTTTATCTTTGATTTGTTGATGGATTGTTGTTATAATGGTAGAGCAGAGAGAAGAGTGAGGAAGGGAAGGGGAGAGAGAGAGGATGAGGAAAAGCAGGAGAGACAGGGAGAGATGAGGGAAGAGAAGTAGCTAGGCAAGAAGAAAAACTTGATGAAATATATATAAAAAGTATTTTTGAAAAATAAATTATTAAACTGATGATATTTTATCGGTTTATTAGAGGTAGAAAAACTGTGGTTGTGGCTTTTGAAAAAAATATAAATTGCAGGTTCTGAAAAATAATACACGGAAAAAACTTTGATGTTTGCTTTTAAATTATTATCAAACATTTAAAATATTTAGTTATTGATTTCTAAACGAGTACTGAGTGATCGAAACTATAAGGGTATATTATTAAAGTAGTCTCTTGTAACACTTTTTTAGTTTACATGCATATGGACATATAATTTAGCAATACAAATTTATTGGTGACATATAATTTTCAATGTCACTCGCAGAAACATAAAAAAGGAATGTGAAGGTTTTTGTATCATAATATACCTTTAGAACTTTTTTAAGAAGTCTAATGAAAGCAAAAAAAAAAAAAAAAAAAAAGTATTCCAAGAGAAGAAAGAAAGAAAAACAGGTACAGCACTGGCGTGTATTTTTGCAGTAGCCGTTAGCCGCCACTGGCGTGTAAAAGCAGACACGTGTAAGCTTGACAAATTGTCACTTTCACCCACCCTGCTACTCAAACCACAGATAACACAAACAAGCTACCCTTTTTTATTTTATTTTCTCTCTCTTAAAAATTAAAAAAAAAAAGAGAGAGAATATATTTTAGACATTCTTGAGGTGTTGCCGTGTTTGGTTCAGGAGGTCAACGGGTTCTGTTAGAAAACAAAACAAATAAAGAAAAGACTTTGCTCTTAAGTTAGGTTTCATTTTTATCATTTCTCGGTATAGAAAAAAGCTAAACAGGAAATATCAATATGAAAATAAAAAATAAAAAATAAAACGTTTAAGACGCTCCACTACAGCTCCACAGCTCTATGATTTTAGGTCTACCAACTGGTGGTTATGGCTTGAAACTCTCTTAAGCAATGAAACACAAACAACCACCTTAACCATTGATTATCTTGTTGAAGAACTTTCTAGCTTGTTTTGCAGACATTGTTTAGATAAATGTTTTTTTTCTTTGTTTTACACGTGAAAAACTTAGAACGATATGACAGACATATATTCTTAAACATTTCAGTTTCTTGTTGAAATAAAATATTAATAGTAGTTGTTGTCCATGTTTAAAAAACAACACTATAACTGCTGGATTCCAGTTATTATATATAATACAAGCAATTTAATTGGGTTGGTGTTATTGCACCAATCATAAGGAGGTTTGTTCTTTCTTAGAATAATTTCTCTTGGAATTGGTTTCTTGTGTTTATTGAGCTCTCTCTGTTCCCCGCCAAAGGAGCATCGTTTTGAGAGTTATCAGGTTTTTTGCTGGACCCTTTTGCACTTTCTTTGCCTTTTGAGTTGTTAGTGGTGTTATTGATGCAGTGTTTGTCTGTGGTAGGTGTTTTTTGGATAGTTGATGGTGTTTGTGAATTGAGTGTAACTGGTGATGATGATCAAGGGAAGCTAATAGATAACACAGTCATGAAAGTTTTGCTCTTTAATTTTGGTATTATTAAGCATCTTTTTGTAATTTATAGAAAAAAAAAGATGGTGTTTAATTTGGGGTTCTCTATATTATGTGTGTCGTGATTGACTTTTGATTTTTCTTGTGATCACACCGTTCTTTTGCTTTCACGATGATGCTGATGATGGTCACAAGGACCGGGGTGTTTGATTATTGGGATGTGTCAATCACTGTGGTTATTGCTTGTTGGTGTTCTAACTTGATGTGGGCTATTCTAAGATATCAAGATATTGATAGCAATATTACTTTTATGTGATTTTTCACCTTTGAACATGACTTTGATCTTGCATAAACCTCGAAATAGTCCTCGAAATCGTAATGATAGCAGAGATAATAAATATGGTTTTCTGAGTGAATAAGGATGCATGGCTGTGCACTGTGTGCTATGAATAATTTCTGTTTATTTTATTTGAATTAGTTGAAAGCGATTCTGAAAAATCAAGCTCTTGAAGCAGTTGTAAAGTCTGAGAATCTGAAACATATCTTGATGGCTTTGTCAATTCTTTTCTCTTTAGCTGTTGGAATTTGCTAGCTCATCCACATTTCGTGGGGCAATCACCTACTGTTTGCTGTTCCCTTGTGCGTCATTCGATTGATGGAAGGACATTGGGGGTGATGCTCTCCATCTGAGGTTTGAGAGACAGAAAAATTTGATGGCTACCTATTACCCAACTTCAAGCAGGCAGAACAACAATTTGCAAACTTTGCTTACAGGGGACCAGAAACTTGCTTCTTATTCTGATCTGCCTTCCGATCTTAGTAGCATGAAAAGTTATACGAACCACACTCCAGCTGCTGGGTCATACTCGGACATATTGTATGGGGGTTCCTTGTCTTCTCAAAATGGTGCTGAATTCTCATCCAGTGGAGCTAGAAATGAGATAGTATTCATTCCACCTATAAGTACCACGATGAATTTACAATCTGTTGGTGGGCAGTTGAATACAGCAGCAGGTAACCTGGTTGGTGACTCTGTTAGTGGAGATTCCCAGGCTGTTCCACCAAGGATGCACCTTGGCATTCCAGACTGTGAGCAGAATTTCCAGTCTCAAGGATTACCACTGAGGCTTGGCATGCAGGTGCAATCTGCAGTTTCTATGCCTTCACTTCAGTATCAGTATCTAAACCAAAATTTCCCTTCATCTCTGAGTTCACATCTGCTTGTGCCAGAGAAGTGGACTTTACCCTGCGAAGGTGATGAAAGCAATCAAAGCAAGGAGTTGAGAGAATTTGAAGGATTGCCTGGATTTGCCGGAAGCAGCCATAACTCTATCAAAACAGAGTCTTCACACGATCCTCAGTACATAGTTGGCCTCAGAGATATGCATGCTGAAATGAATATGTATGGATTATCTGGTTATGCTAACACGCTCTTGAACTCCAGATACCTCAAGTCAGTGCAACACTTGCTCGATGAGGTGGTTAATGTAAAAAAGGCTTTGAAGCAGCCTCAATCCAACAAATGTTTCGATGACTCCAAGGAGAGTGATAGGAGGCCGAGTAGCTGTTCTATGCTTCCCTCATCAAATGAGAAGCCACCGGATCCTACTGAGTCTACTGCCGACTCCACTCCTGAGCTATCGCCTGTAGAACGGCAGGACTTACAGGACAAAAAGTCTAAGCTTCTGTCCATGCTGGAAGAGGTAGGTTCAATTCGTCCATACTTGTGCTAATTCTATGCTCCATTCATTTTTTATCCAATGCTTGCATGATTTTGTAATGGAATCCCTGGATTATTATCAAAGATCTCTGATTAAATGTATTGAGTACATAGTCTAAAAGGATTTACTGACAAAATATATAACCGAAATTAGCATTTTCATTAAAATGTTTTGGAGCCGTACATGCTCTCGAGGGGAGAAATCCTTTTTATGTTGAGCTTCATTAAATATTTTAGATCAGAAATGGTAGCATGTGAGAGAAGTTTCTAAGGCAAAGACACGGTGTTTCATGTAACTGGTTTGGTAGCTGGTATGATTCAGCTGGAGATGCGAGAGGGAAAATGAAGGATAGCAAGATAACTTACATCAAGTTCATAATAGCTCCTCCTTGATTCCTTTGTTTTGTGAATGATTTGTGTTTACGCTTTATGGCTTTCTATATCCTCAGCCATCATATGGACGGAGCTGTTGTCTCTATGAACTTTTACTTTACTAAGGTTCATGACCTTTGTTGAAAGGTTTCTTGTACGTTTCTGTAGGTAGACAGAAAATACAAACAGTATTACCATCAAATGCAAATTGTGGTGTTATATTTTGACACGGTGGCTGGTCATGGGGCAGCTAAATCATATACAGCACTCGCCCTCCAAACAATTTCTCGTCACTTTCGCTGTTTGCGCGATGCAATCAGTGGCCAAATAGAAGTTATCATGAAAAGGCTTGGGGAGCAAGGTACTTCACCAAATGGTCAAGGAGGTATACCACGTCTCCGTTATGTAGATCATCAGACCAGACAACAGAGGGCTCTCCAGCAGCTTGGTGTGATGCGACATGCTTGGAGGCCTCAAAGGGGGCTCCCTGAGAGTTCTGTTTCAGTCCTTCGAGCTTGGCTCTTTGAGCATTTCCTTCATCCGTATGTTACTGGATACTTGCTTTCCAAATAATATTTGTTCATTTTGAAAAAGGATATCTCATTAATTCTTTCTGAATTTGATTGTTTCACCAGCTACCCGAGTGATTCAGAGAAAATCATGTTAGCAAGGCAGGCAGGCTTGACCAGAAGCCAGGTAGAGATCCTGTTATCTAGCAGATTAAACTTCTGTAAATATAAATTTCAAGTGCTTCAAATATTTTCTTTTTAGGAAACTTTAGTGGAGGGTCTCTTTGTGAGAGTGGTCATTCTTTAACCCACTCTGATATGAACCCTTCTTTCTCTTATCTTATCTTATGGCACGATCAATTTCCTATGCAAATCAGGTCGCGAACTGGTTTATAAATGCGCGGGTGCGTCTTTGGAAGCCCATGGTCGAGGACATGTACAAAGAAGAATTTGGTGATTCAGAGACAAACTCCAAATCTTCTTTGGACGAAACAACCAAAGCCCATGGAGATAAATCAGGCAATCACTTGACATCTGAGAATAGGCTACGTGAGTTGTATGAGAGTGTGACATCTACAGCTGCTGATATTTCCCAGCCAGGGCAAGCCCATGACATAAAATCTAGTCATATTCTTGAATTAGAAATGAAAGAACCTATGGCGAAAACAGTCCTTGAGAATGGTTCTCAGGGACCCAATGTGGCAGAATCTGATATTATGAAATTTCCACGGGACCGAAGGTTGAATATAGATGATGACCATAACTTCTGTCCACATGGGAATATTCCGTGTGGCCAAAATGGTGATGGAAATCTTATGTCTGCTGCTGCTACATATGATGTATCACACTTGAATGGATATGCAGTAGGCAGCCAGATGTCTCTTGCATTGGGATTGCAAAGTAACGACAGTGATTCATTTCCCACGTTTGATGGGGCCCATATGAGAGGTAACACTATATCAGCTTCCTCGGTGGGGCATAATGAGGTGGATTATCACTGTATGGATACAGGAAAGCAACAAGACAGGATTGCCAAATCCCATCGGTTACATGATTTTGTGGTTTAAGAGAATCCTTCTAGCTTTACGAGGGAGTTTCATCAATCCTGCCAAGAGAAGGATTGATGGAGTTTTGGATAACATAAAGCAGAAGAAAACAAGCTCAGTGATATTGGTTTGCTATTCATTCAAGCCCCGTGCTCCTTCTCTTGGTTTGAATGGAAGAAAATCAACACCCTTACAGTCACAGACATAGATGTAACATAAGGGCATGGTGCCTGCTTGTAATATACGTACAGATTACAGGGATTGTAGACATATCTGTGCATATACAATAAGATTTTTGTGATCTTTTGTACTCTTAAGGAATTTCTACAAGCTCTCCCTAATTGTGACACTGATGTATCATTTCATTCCTAATTCTGAAATAAATGTGATTTGTGAATTAGTTCGAGTTTCTGTGAGATGTTTTAATGGATGTAAATCCTTACAACATCTGTCGATAACTTTGCTCTCTTTTCGTATTTTTCGTTATATTGTTGCAGAATGGTATCATGCAAAGCATCCTTTCACCCCAAACCTGAAGTTTTGCTTAACCAAATTTCACCAACATAAAAATTAAATGAACTTTCTCTGCTCTTTCCTTCTCGTTTCGCGTCTTGTCTTGATCTCAGGCAGCTAATTTACTCGGTTGTGGTCCCGAAATCCAAATCTATGCTTGCTGCTATCTGGTTTCTTGGATTCTGTCGTCTTATTCCTCTAGTCTTTTTGATGCAGACGGAAAGTAAAAATAACGAACCAAGACAAAAAATTTAATGAGTGAAAGGGTTTCAGATGTAAATTTTAAATTCACATGTTTTGTTTTTTCTAAAATAACAATTCTCAAGTCCTCTTTTAGAAGATTTATAAAGTTTTAAATATACCAAAATCCTACCTCAAATAAAAAACAAAATAAAAATTGAAAATTATAAAGAAAAGAAATATAAAATCTAAAAATAACAATGAAAATCATAAAAATTATAAAATCCGAGGCCACGGGACGAGATTTTCAGAATTAAAAAAAATAAGCTTAGAAAACACCTATAAAAATTTGAGCGTAATTCAATAATCAGATTAAAAGTTATAATTTTTTTAAACTATTATTTTGGTCTAGCGTGACCAGATCTTCTCTTGAGCTTTAACTTTTTCCACTAATTTATAAATGTATCTCATAAATCATTTATATAATTTGTTTGTTGTAGATCTTCGTTTAATTATAACAGATTTATACTTAATTGTTTAAAATCACCCGTATTGCTAGTATAATAATTACTTCACTTTTTCAGTCGTTTAATTTATTTTTTAATGAACATATGTTGGTGGTTAATTTATATACACTGCTTCCTTCCCATGTCCTTTACCCTGTATCTTTTTGTCTGCTGGTCCACTATCTTACATGCTTCCTTTTTAATTCTGATAGATGCTTGAACCTAATTGCCATACCATGTGTTTTTAGCATATCGCTTTCCTCAAAGAGCTTGAGAGTGCCATTATTCGAAGTACCATATACCAATACCTATCACTCCATTAAACCATGAACCACGTCTCTTTACTATGGATACGCTCACTTTCTACGCGCAAGTTTCTGTTTCTCGTTATTTAGATTTCTGGGCTCACCACCCTTCATCTGATCTATTTTTTCAGGCCATTATGGCCACCAACTAATCAGTTAAATTTTAAAACTAGGCACTTCAAAAATTGGGTTTATTAATTCCTGCGTGTGGCAATGGCCTACACAAGTGCTGTAAAGCTGACAGAATTTATACTTTTAAATTTGCTGGAATAATTCAGATAATGCAGACACTTTAATCTTACGAGTGTGGGCCTTTCAGTTCCAAGGTAAACAACAATGTTAGGAAACCAGAGAGCGACAACTGGAGGAGGCCAAAGGAACAAAGATAGCAATCATTAATAAAGCATCCAAAGGACTATCCCAAAGAATACACCGAGAACCAGTCTTATCAGCACATGGAAATCTATATCAGACAATAATATAAATTATACATAGGTTGAGGTAATTTTATGATATGATATAGAATCGAATCTCACCATCCCATTATCTCTAATTAAAACTATAATTTCAATAGAAAGTAGCGTGCATTTATGCAAATTTAAAGCCTAAAGATAGCACAAGTTTTTGGATAGAGAGAACACAGATGTAATTTTTATTTCTTACTTGCTCTTGAAAGATTGTGATATTCAGATTCAGTGTCCTTTCAACATCTCTATGATTGTAGCACCTAACAGGAAGAAGCTAGATATTCCTATATGGTCACAGTCTCAGAAACAGACAATCTTAAAACTGTGAGTGTGCAAAAGATAGCCAACTTTTTCTCTTTTACAGATGACAACAGTCCAGTGAACAGAACAATTGTTACATATCAAAGAACTCTCTTCCTTGTGACATGCTACAGAGAGATAATTACACTATTTTTAGCTGACAGTACTTTTGAGTCTCCCAAAGAAATGTAAGTGCAAGCATTAAAGCTGAAGGATTGATGCATTTGCTTTTGGGTTTGTACACGAAATTAGGGGTGGGGGACCATCTCCTGCCATCAGCTTCTGCATCTTTACTCACCCAAGTAGCTTCTCTTCGAGGGTTGTCTCTTAGCATTATAGCTTTCAGGTGCTTACATTTAGACCTGCTCATTTTTCAGAGAGAGAGAGAGGGTCCTCACTTTCTTCTGGGAATTGTTATGCTCTAAGCAAAAGAATATAGGCGCTCACAGATTGTTGCATTTATAGCCCTAGACTTCTGGAATTCAATTTTTTTATGCTTATCACAGTTAACAGAACATTTTAGACTTCAGGGTAGGAGTTAGTTGGCAAAGACTAATTAAGATGTTGGTTTGACTTGTTTCTTATGTTCTCCCTTTCCTGTGCTGTGCTTTTACCAGTTCTTATTTCGTATTCCCCCCCCCCAAGGGTTCCACATATTGGAACTCTTAGAAAAATCTCTCTCTGTGTGTGTCTCTCTCCGTCTCTCCCCCTATTCCAATTATGTTCTGAAGAGTTCTTTCAGAAATTTGTTTTACTTACAGTTCTGGCTTCAATTCTGCTGCTTCATAATCGCACTCAACTGGGTTTCTTTCGGTTTGGTATTATTGGATTTTTTATTTGCCTGTAGTGATGCGCTTTATGATTGTGAACTTCATTTGGTTGTGACCTCTTGCCATGCCTATTAATGCAGCAACTCTTTATGGCTCTTGATTCCAGTTGCTTTAAGTGCAAGTTAGGACAGAATGCCACTTCAGAGCTGCAAGTCATAACTTGTGTGACCTTCTTCTTAATGATCCACCAACTTGTCTGTCTTCTTGTTATCCAGTTATAAATGCATGAGAAACCCAAGTTTTGCTTTCTTCCAAGCTTGATATTGCCTTTTTTTGGCTTGCCAAGCCATTATTTAGGAATCAAACCTGGTAGTTTGAGTTCTGATTCTTTCTTCGTTTATACCATATTAACAAATCATGTTTTAGAATCTTCTCTTAAGTCGCAAATTAATACCTTTGTGCCTTCGCACTTTAATGGTACCTATGGGTTCACAAGACTCACCCCCAAATTCAGCTTCTGGCATGCTACGCCAATTCATTATCTCAGACTCCATTGCTAGTCAAAACCAATTTCAAAGTCAGAATTTCAGCGTTTTCGGTCCAGACTTGCGAGGCAGCAACACATTTTCTCAGTCTCATGGTGTATTGCCAAGCATAAAGTCTCTCGAGGAAAGAATGTCTAGGTCAATAGACCTAGTCCAAGTTCCCTCGGCAGTTCAAGAATCTGAGATTAGCCATACCAGACACTTAATGGATCTTCTTGGAGCGGCAAATGAGACTAATCATCAAGCTCAAAGGTTATCACTGTCTCTTGGTTCTCAGATGCTTGTTCCCCAATTTCAGTACAGGCAGAGATCCTTTAATTCGGATCTCATGAGTCCTAGTTACTTGGTTCCTAGAGAAGAAGCAAGGGAAGCATATAATCTTGGAGGTGAACAAGTAAACGACGACTATTCTCTCACTGGTAGTGGATTTCCTCAATCATCAACCTCATTAAGTAGACCTTCTACTTCTTACGAAACTGAATCTTTTGCGGTTGCTATAGGGAATTCAAGGTATTTAAAGCCTGCTCAGTCCCTGCTAGAAGAAATTGTGCATGTAAGTTGCCAGGCAGTTGAAATTAGCAATGAAAAGTATGTTGGGAAATTATTTCCTTGTGGCCAAAGAGGATCACTAAGACTTTCTTCTGAATTAAAAGTAGAACTGTGGGGTATTGGACTTGTTCAAGCCGAGAAACATGAACTCCAGCTTAAAATTGCAAAGCTTATAGCATTGTTGAAGGAGGTAAGTCCAAAACTCCACACTGTATTAAGTTTATATGTTCTGTGTCAGCAGGCTAACTTTGATCGCGTCCGAACTCGAAAACTGATGAGATATTTTGTTGATTTCAGGTTGAGGGAAGATATGAGAAATACTACCATCAAATGGAAGAAGTGGTATCATCATTTGAGGAAATAGCTGGTTTAGGAGCGGCCAAATCCTACACAGCTCTTGCGCTCCAAGCCATGTCCAAGCATTTCTGCAACTTGAGAGATGCCATAGTGTCCCAAATCGATGAGACAAAAAGAAAATTCTCTCGAGATTTACCAAAAATCAGCACAGAATTGTCACAACTTAGCTTGGTTGATAAAGAGACCAAACATAACCGGATATCTCTTCAACAGCTTGGAATGATGCAAAGCCAAAGGCAAGCATGGAGACCCATCAGAGGGTTGCCAGAGACTTCTGTAACCATCCTTCGCTCTTGGCTTTTTGAACACTTCTTGCACCCGTAAGTGCTAGCGAAACTCTATGGTGATCATACTCTTACTAAAACTGTGATTTACCCACTCATTTGTCACACACAGGTATCCAAATGATTATGAGAAACTAATGTTAGCATCGCAGGCAGGCTTGACAAAGAATCAAGTAAGTTTTTAATCTCTCATTAACATGTTACCTTTCTTTATAGTTTAGCTTGACACCGATAAAGTTGTGGGCAATTCATTGTTGTTTTAGGTATCAAACTGGTTTATAAATGCTCGAGTCCGGCTATGGAAGCCTATGATAGAAGAAATGTACAAAGAGGAGTTTGCAGATCACTCAGAGGACTGAAGGAAAAGGTTGATAGCTAAGTCAATTCCTTCTTCAAGCTGTGTTTCGTTGTATCTTTTATGCAATAGGAAATTAACATCCTCTTTAATCATTCATCCTTGAAAATCCGAGAACAGTCTAGACCTGTGATTTTCAGGAAAAAAACAAATTGCCATGGGAGCAGATCCTACGCAACTAATTAGCTGTTTCAACCTTTGATGTTTATTTCTATCACTGTTTAAAAAATTTGGTGAGAGCAACATGTCCAAGCTAGCAAATGCTAAGCAGCTTGATAGGCATCGATTACTGCAGTGCTAGGACACCTAGGAATCTTGTCAGTATCATACGTGATGGCAAATGCATGAATGTAACCTGGACTATTTGGGATCACTCTCAAGACTGAAACGGATAAAACACTGGCATTAGTAAAAACAAAAAAAAGTTGTCACATCTTGTTATCGGCTTGTCTTCTTTCCAATAAAACGTTCCCAATATATATATTCGAACTTCTATTATCTATTGTAAAACCTGGACCACTCTTTAGCTGATTCAGGTTTACACCGATCGAAATTGAGAAGAAATAAGGGACAGAATTTATCTGCCCTAACCATTCAAAAATTCAAGCTGATAAAGTAATTCGATCGACCGATATAACTCGATAAAAACCCCATCAAAAACCCTCCTGTTTTTTCTTAGAAAAACAAGATTTTTGTCAGAAACAAGTTTTTTTAACTTTTTTTTAAAATTTTTCTTGACACATAACTCGGCTTGCACCAGTTCAGGTTTCAAATCCATGCTTGCGTATCAGACATCTTTGTGAAAAGAAAAAAGAAAAACCATATATAGTAATAAAACCAAACATGCCCTTGCTAACTAAAAACGCAAATTCCTTTCTTTCTTTCCCTTTTCAATTGTCTGCAGATCCAGAAGGCGTTGAGGAGTACTCCCCCATGAGTTGTTCAAGAAACCAAAGCCTATATTGGAGTGGAATTGAATTAGTAGTTAGCGGTGTTCTTTTCATTTTCTTTAGTTGTGATCTTTTTACTTCTGCTGTTAATTCTTTTTAGGAGTTGTAATTAATTTTGTCTCATCCGACATCGCGGCGATTCAAAAAATAATTCTATTATAAAAAAAGAACAGACACTTGACATCTTATTCTTTAAAAAAAAAAAATATCTTGTTTTAAGAGTCGCCACCTAGTATTATGGTCACTAGAAACCCTAACTGGTCAACAGAGATTCTATGGTTTGAGACTGGTTATGTAAAAGGAAAGATATTATCACCCCTTAAACGTTCTGCTTAAGGCAAACTGCATTGCTGTTTTTGTTTTAAATTGCTAAATCTTTAGTGGTTCATGTTCTGATGATTTATTCACAATATTCCTGACTCTGGCGTCAGTGAATATTCAACAACGGATAATTCCAACTCTGGCGTTGGTAATTATTACGTAGTTATAAAATAAATTTGGATCAATATTTTTATTCCTGACTCTGGCGCCAGTAAATATTTGAGCTCGAATAATTCCAACTCTGGCGTTGGTAAAAATTCGTAGTTACAAAAAAAATTAAATCAATATTTTTTATTCCTTACTCTAGCACCAATGAATAAATAAATAAAAATAAATTTATTTTTACGCATGCACATATTTTTTTTATTTTTCTAGCTAAATAAAATAAAATACAACGAATAAAAATAATACAAATTTAAACCTGTATTTTTATTCCTGACTCTGGCGTCAGTTAATAAACCAATAAATTTACATTATTTTTATTCATGCATACATATTTTTTTATTTTTTTTATTTTTTTTTATTTTTTATTTTTTTTTATTTTTTAGAGCTGGGCCAGCTCAGCCCGGCCTTACCCGCAGGCGTGCGTCGCCTACGCCTGCTACAGCAACACCGTAATTAAATTTACAAATGTACAGTGTGGGCGAATTATCTTGCAAAGCTGGAGAGACTTACTTGGAAGCAGGGAGACGGAGACGTGATGGAGGGCTGGCCGGCTGATACTATTTTCTCCTCCTCTGTTTTCCTCTTAGTGTTCCTCTAGTCTTCCTTCTCCCTGCCCTCTTTTCCTTCACTTTTATGGGTTCCTTTGTCTCTTCTGATCTCTCTCCCTCTCTCTACTGTGTTTTATTTCGTCCACTTTGTTTGCGTTCTAGAGATGAAAGCAAAGCTGGGAACGCTGGCTTTTTGCTCTTTCCTTTTCTTAGTCTGTGTTTTCGGTCCTCTGTCTCCTGGGTCTTTTTTCCTGTGTTCTGGCTTTTTTTCTCTGGTTTTTCGTCTGGGTTTCAGTCCAATTCCCCCCCAGTTTTTTCTTTCCTGCAGTCCCCCTGTTCTGCCCTCTTTTTTTTTTTTGTCACGTTTTCTTCTCCAGTTTTTCGTGTTCTCTCTGCTCTCCCTTTTCTCCGTGGCCTCCTCTGTTTCTTTGAGAAGAAACAGAGGAATGCAAGTCTGCTCTTCTTTTTCCCTCACTAATCCCCTCGGTTTTTGCCCCTGCTCAGGACAAAGGAGATGGTAATAAAAGCGTGACGTTTTGCCGGTTGAACGTGAGCTCCCTCTGGTTTCTCTCTGTTTTTTAGTTTCTTCTTCCTCTGTTTTCTTCTTCCTATCCTCGGTTCTTTCCCCCTTTCAGTCCCCAGTTTTTCTTCCTTTCCCCCCCTCCGCATTCTTTGTTTTCTCTGGCTTTATAGCCACATAATTCCACCTTTACCAGGTAATAAATCGACTGTTATTGCAGGAGTAATGGTGGCGGTGGGCCGCTGAGGCGCCGAAGAAGATGAACGGTGTTGAGAAACGGCACCCTTTTTTTGTGTTTTGATCCTTCACATTTTGCATTTTTGCATTTCAGTCCTTGGGTAAATTTTAATTGAACCCCTGCATCTCAGCGCCATTTACACATTGGTCCTTGGGTTTTAATTTCTTTCAAATGTGATAAGAATCAGCCCTATACTTTGATAATTTTTCAATTAAGTCCTTGATTTCATTAATTTAATTAAATCCAAGTCCAATTAAGTCTCAAAACTTATCAATTCTCCAATTAAACCCTTAATTGGATTAATTAAATTAATTACAAGCTTAATTAAGTCTCAAAACTTATTAATTCTCCAATTAAACCCCTGATTGGATTAATTAGATTAATTCCAAAGTTTAATTAAACCTCAAAACTTCCAATCATGTTGCCTTTAACCCAAATTCTAATTCATTCTTTATTTATTTCATTTTACTTGTTTTTCATTATTATTTTTTTTATCCTTTTCAGTAAATAAAATAATAATAATAATTAAAATAAAAGGATCAAAAATTAGGTTATGACAAATTTGTACACATTTTGTGGCAGAATGTAGTTGAATTTTCGTTGTCTTAGAATGATATTGAAATTAATCTATTATGTTGAATTGGTGATGAAAAATACGAGTTTTTTTCTTGATTTTTTAAATTCAAGCTTTAAAATTAATGTCTGATAAGATTTATTAAATCTTTTTAAATGTGTTGAATCAATGAATCAATGTGAAGAATGCGTTTTTAATATTTTTCAGAAAAAAAAATAATTGTCTGCAAGTTGATTAAAAAATATAGTTAAGTTAAAATATATATATATATATATATATATAACAATTAACATTGGGATAAACAATAATAATAAAAGGATCAAAATAACATATAACTCAGAACTAGAGGCCCAAATACACCATTATCCCATAATACTCCACGATGCAAGGCAGATTTTATGAATTTCCCCAACTTTTATAAAACGACAACACCCCAAGAGCCCAGACATACAGTCCTCTCTCCCTCGCTCTCTGTGCGCGAAAGAAAACAAGAAAGAAACCATGACAAGCAGCTCCGCTTCGTCACGCAAGGTCTCTCTATCAACCTGTACCCTCTCGACAATCTCCGCATATGCTTATTTTATGCCGTAATTTCTATTTTTTTGTGATCTTTGACTTTGTGTTCATTTTTAATTTTGTTGACTTCATTCTTGCGTAGGCTTTAAGCAAGATCGCTTGCAACAGACTGCAAAAAGAGCTTACAGAATGGCAACTCAGTCCTCCTTCAGGTTTCAAGCATAAAGTCACCGATAATCTCCAACGGTACCGTTTTAATCACGATTTTAATTGATATAGCTTTGATTGGGGATTATAAATTTGGTTAATTTGGGATTATTTCTTCTCTAAAAGATGGGTGATTGAAGCGAATGGAGCCGCAGGCACTCTTTATGCAAATGAAACTTATCAGCTTCAAGTCGATTTCCCTGAACATTACCCTATGGAGGCTCCTCAGGCCAGTGATTTCTTTTTTTTTTCTTCTAATATTGTAATTTTTTTTGCGAATTTTGTGATTTTTGCAAATTTATACGAATTAATTATTTGAAAATGAGTGATTAATTATTTTATTTGGTTAAACTGATGACACAGGTGATTTTCGCCCCGCCGGCTCCTCTGCATCCTCACATCTATAGCAACGGACATATCTGTTTAGGTATTACTTAACTCGTAGTAGTAACGTTTATTGACATTTCTCTCCTCCGTGTTAGTTTATTGAATTAAAGCATTTCTTTACCAATAATTAAGTGTTATGATTATTAACTTAGGTATTGCCTAAGCTTTTAGTGCAAATTCCCTTAGGTTTTTGCTCCGATTGCAAGGTCCATGATGCGATTTTAAGATTCTTTGAATAAGTGCTTGCAAAGCATTGTCTCAAGGAGATTTTTAAGCGATGGTGGTTGTCTTAGGTGAGTAGGACAGGGCAGTGCGTGCGTCTTGCTTTTTTGACAAATGAGTTTTGTTAGAAACAATGGTGTGCGATGGTAGCTCGTACCATCATCAATGTATGGAAGGTCGGTTGTGGTGCCTGGAAACAAAATTTACTCTGTCCATGTATTAGTGAATCTGTTAATTAAATGTTAGGTTGGGCAGTAGAAGCTAAAAACAAATGTGAAATATAGAAAGCAAACTTTCAATTTGTTTTCTTCTCTGTTGTATTGCTTTCCATCTCAAAAAATTTATCAGTTCAATGTTATCATTAGCATTATCTTATTAACCAAGTGGACTATATTTGGATTTTTTTCTGGTTGCAAATATTATTTATCCGTGTGAAGTAGGGGTAGGGGTTTGTGCATTACTGCCCAAAGATTCGTTACGCTTTTCCATCTCCAGACGACAATGAAAATAATGTTATTTGACTTTTCATTTGCTTCCTTCTTGGACCAAGTACATAGTCAGCTGTGCCTTGAACAGATAAATTGTAATATTCTTGTCATTTGTTCTTGGTCTTTGCAGATATACTGTATGATTCATGGTCCCCAGCTATGACTGTTAGTTCTATCTGTATCAGCATTCTGTCTATGCTATCCAGCACAACCGTGAAGGTTAGGTTCAATTTTGTTGAGAGTTAAAAGCATTTTTTGTTCACTCTACCTTTTCTGTCAAGACTAGTATATAGCAATGCTCATATACACTGTGATGGTTCGCAGCAACGTCCTGCTGATAATGATCGTTATGTGAAGAACTGTAGGAGTGGACGATCTCCCAAGGAAACAAGATGGTGGTTCCATGATGATAAGGTTTAATTCCATTTTGTATTTGTTGTTTGTGTATAACAACAAGGCTACCAGTCCTATTTCTCGTGGATAGTGTGGAATGGGGCCTGGCAAGGCTTTAAGCCCCCAAGGCCCTGGCAGTTTTCCTTTTTCCTTGCCGTGAATCACGTACCTGATATTTTTACTTTGTATTTGGTGCTCCCCTCATGGGATCGCAGACAATCTATACTAATCAAGGAGAACAAATTATATGGATTCTCCTACTATTACTGTCTTATTAGGAACTAAAAACCAAGTACAGCAAGGTCATTAGATTTCCAACAGAACCTGCATATATTCTAATGACACCTGATGTATATCTTCCCGCAGAAACTATTGTAGATTCTGTGGTATGTATTGTCAAGTTAAAAATTTCATATCGCAGAATGGCATGAACACTTTCAGTTGAATGAACATGGAATTTTTAGCTTGAACGGTTCTGTGTGTCATGGTGATTTTAAGCCTTTTATACATGTGGAAGTAAAGGAATGTTGTTGAGCCTGCTGTCTCTGAATAGCCTAGGCGAAAGGGGTTAGCTTTGTGGTTCAAATCATTGTACAAGGTAGGCTTACCAGTGCGTGGGCAAGAGACTTGTTCACATTTATCAGCGAAGGTGTCTCCTCGCCTGTTGCCTGAAAAAGAAGGCTTGTTGTCAATGTTTAAAGGTTCTCAAAAGCGTCACCTTTCGATCTTCTTATGCTTCAAGTTCTTATGCCTTTGACAAGGCTCGTCACTTGAAAAAGAAAGGCACTCATCAAGCACCGCTAAATAATATTCACTGCGGTTGCCCGCATTTCTAATAATAACGACACTCTTGTCAGTCTAATCATCGTTTTTATTTTTTTAATTTCTATAAATGCTTCAATGAATTATTTTCCCTATACGTTCCGAAAAATTAATTTTTTTGTGATACTCTATTTTCTTGAATTCGAAATGAGATGACAAGAATGTGATATCGCTTTCAAAGATGGATGGCAGATAAGCTCATGCTTAGGCAGAGTGTACATAGCGTACTGTTTTGAGGAAGCCTGCATTATTGCTTCTTCCTTCCAAATTGCAAGTGGGGACAAAGTCTGTGCCCCTAGACATCCTCTTCTCTCTTTCAGAGGGAGTTTGATTTGTTGAGGTTTGGTTATTGTATCAAGTTGCGGCCATAATCAAGTTGCCAAATGGATTATATAAACCTATTATAATTAAGAAGTGGCATGAGATTACGACATTCTAACCTCAGAACTTTGCTTGCTAGAACGATGGAGACACAAATTATAAGTTTCTGGATTCTTTTGTTTCTAGCAATGGTATCTCTTGAATTAAGAGGTGCAAGAACAGCGCTGCTTACACCCAGGTCAATGTCACTAATTCTCTAGATCCTACCGAGCTACTAGGAAATATTAACACCAAGAATAGATATGGTGGATACTATGGAGGAGGAGGTGGCGGTGGAGATAAGTTTTCGATGTGGGGGGGACGTAGCAGTGGGGGATGGGGAGGCAGAGTTGGTGGTGGCGGCTGGTATAAATGGGCTTGTTGTGGTGGGAAAGGGAAGGGAAGAGCACGGAGAAGCATGAACAACCCCCAAAGCATAGGAGGGGAGTCTTCAGCAATGAGGACAACAGGCTTGGAGAGTTTGCGCAATGCATGGGAAGAGGAAGGTGTAGAGGCATGAGGTTGGATTGCCCTCTTCACTGTGGTGGACCTTGCTTCTACGACTGCCATTCTGCCACCATATGTGCAAGGCTCGTTATTTCCTATTTCTCTAGTTAATCCTACTTCTGGCCACTTCTAATCATTAATTTTGCACATGCAAATCATAATGGTGATTTGATGAACTATTGCCTTTTATCTGTGAATATGGATTGATCAGGTACTGATTGGTTTAAGTATGTGCAAGAAATTATGTTCTAGATGTTTGAATGAGTCGTCTTTGATTGGCTTTCGTTTGAAAATACGAGGTTAATATTTATGCAGGCAAAGCATTACCTGTGAGTGGAAATATTTACAGATTTATGTATATGTATCTTGTACAACTAGCAAAAGCATCCGTTGTCGTCCAGCGGTTAGGATATCTGGCTTTCACCCAGGAGACCCGGGTTCGATTCCCGGCAACGGAATTTTTCACTAGCTAGCAGGAAAACCATTCTTTTGTCAAAGACAAATATTAGATGGATGCCATTAATTATGATTAACTAATGGTAAATCTAGCAAGAAAATTCTTATTTTACCACCTAGTTAGAGTATGACCCAAAAACTAATACTCATTAGTTATTGATTATGATATTAATGAAGCTTTCAACACATTAATTTAATATCATTCAAAATTAATAATTATACGTTTATGATTAACGTAAATTTAACCTATCTGTCTAGGTATCTTTCTCCTTTTATTTCAATATTAATCTTGGATTTTTTGATATTTTCATTTTTTATTTAGCCTATGGTTAATTAGGGCAAACTATTTAAACTCTTATTCCGGGATTTGAAACTTGTTAGAAATTTCAAAAATATTATTGTGTTTTTTTTAGGATTAAGGCAGGGCTCTTCGGGTATTAAAATCTGCTAATGTAATCCTATCTGAAGATACAAGGCATTCTCGGAAATTACTTCACCATTATATTATCCGTACTCCACTGGTGAGTTTTTGGCTTTCTGCCTTGCCGTTTTGGATATTTGTTTTGTTGTTAATCGTGCGGTTTAGATTTGCAGCTGAGTTATCATAAATTTAATGTGTCTCAAAGAGAACAGACGGTGTTAAGGAGGATGAAACAGGGCGAGGTTGTAGTGCTGCTGATCAGCGACGCAGGGACACCTGGCATTGGGGGTCCTGATGCAGAATTGGTAAGCATTTTGTAAGTTTTTTAAATAAGTTTCAGCTCCTAGGTTGAAAGAATCCGTTGCGCATGTTTGGTTGATTATGTGGGGTTTAATGGATGCTTGTTTGGAATATGGTTGTCGGCAAAGCTGTGCATGGATGAAAATATTCCGGTTACCCCAATTCCGGGACCTTGTGGTGTTGTTTCCGCGCTTTCTGCTTCAGGCTTGGCTACTAATGAGTATACATTCGGTAATTTTGATGTAATTTTTTATGCTCATATTGTGTGTTGATATATTTCTGATGTTTTGCTAGCAGCAATAAGATCGTCAGAAACTGATTATACGAAGTATTGTGTTAGTTGGATTTCTTCCTAGGCATGGTCCATCCAGGAAAGAGAGGCTGATGGCTTCTGCAAATGAAGCAAGAACACAAATATTCTATGTTCTTCCACACAAGTTTTCTCAGTCTCTCAAAGAATTTTCATCGCTTTTTGGTGTGTCGAGGTATATATGGCATATCCTCATTGTATAGCACTGTTGATTTTACACATCTTTGCTGTACTGTACAGTTCTTTCTCAAGTTCTTGAGGATATGCAAGCTCTTACTAGTTCTAGGGCAACACTAAAAAATGTATTGGTTTTATGTTGTAGGCTATTCCAGTTAGATGTGTATTATTCAGATTAAGCAAATTTCTGTGTGCTAGACTTTCTTTATATTAGTTCCAACCCTTTTCAATGCAGCGGTCCAAGTGATTGCAATTACACCCTGCTATGAGTTCACTTTATGGGGATGATGGGACTTATTGATATTCTGACCTCTGACCTTCACGGATCAAATTAATTCCATTTATTTGTTAAATAGATAAAGATAACGTTATCAAAAACAATAAATGGAAGATGTGAACTGGAATGACAGGCTACATGATTCAAAGTATATGAAATCTGACAAGAACTGGAAAATGATCAAGTAGATTTCTCTATACTTTTAGATTCCATTTTTAACACCTATGGGACGATTTGGAGAAACCCACCTATAGTGAGTATCAGGAGAGTGATGGTGCGGTAAGATAAATGATTTCTTAGTATTGGTTATTGCAGTAAATGTAATTGCATTTCAGGGATGTGTCATGGCTCGAGAAATGACAAAAACACATGAAGACGCAGGTTTTGTTTATTACTTTTTACACAGTTTATCCTGTTCATATAGTGTTTAAAAGTTTGGATAATGATGCTGATTGTGGAAGTTTGAACTAAGATGTGTAATTTCCCCCAATTGCCATGAATAATAAATATCAGACCTCGGAAGATGATGATGCCTTATTAGTTACTTATCAGTTGAATTCCAATTTTTGTGTCCTCCTTGTTCACTGATCAAGATGAGTGTGCCTAATCATCGGCATGGTCTTTCTTTGTTCCCAAAAGCATTGAAACAATTAATCAGCCATGAACTTGTTATAATCAATCATGCGGTCCCTTGTTATGACCATCTCATCATCCTTGATTACCATTTAAGAAATTATTTAGTACTTCAGGTGCATTGCTTCCTTGTTCATATAAAAATGGGACTCACCATGATAACTATTTTTGGGTCCCGTTTTTGTGTGAGGGACGGAGCAATGCATCGTGTGTGGCTAATAATCTCTCCTATTATCATATACTCTTGCTCTGTTCTCCAACTGTGGTTATGATTCGCTTCGGTGTGCATGTGGGCAGTCGAATCGGTGGCTGAAGGAACGACTGTGAAGACAGAAAACAATATATTCGCTGGCATTGAAGAAATTTGGAAAGCAACTTGAAGCTGATGATAATTAATTTAGTTCATGTAACTTGCATTGAAGGAATTTTTTCATCGCCTTATTCGCTTTTTGAGTAGGGATGCCAGTTCTAATCCACTTCTGCATTCTCCCCTTGCTTCCAGAAGTCAGCAAGTGTACAATTATTGAAGCAAATCGAAGAAAATGTTTTTTCCTCTAAGAAGTTGAGAGCGGGCAAGGTGAACCACCCAGAGGTTACTGCCGGCATGCTATTAAGGTCCCAGGGCAAGTCCTTTTTAGCCGAGAGGAATGAGGAAGCGGTGAACAAGAACTTAAACATGATGGCGCTCCCTCCATATTGGCCAACTTTTGAGCGAGATTTCTTACTTATATCGGGTTTTTGTTTACCTGCTAGCCTGTCTTGTATCATGGAATCGCTTTCATTGTTTACTAGGCTTCGTTTTGGTGGTAGATGGTATGCCTTTTATGGGTTCACTACCAGCATGTTTTTTTTTTATACACTTCATTGTATAAAACTTGACCGATTGATCACCAAGTTGAATGGATCTGATCTCGTGGGATAATAGCCCATCAGTATGGAGTGCTGGATTGAAAAAAAAAAATAAAAAAAATCCAATTTTCAATCACCGATGACATATACTTTCTTCCTCCTTTCACTCTTGATTAGAGTTGATCGGTGCATGGTACAACAATAGGGTCACAGTGATCATGGATAACAAAATGATGATGGAACCTTTGTCCATTACAAAGTTGTCCAGAACTAAAAGAAGATATCACTGGGTCAATAGGGTCACAGTGAAGTGGGCTGGATCACGGAACTGGAACCAGCTGTGAGCTTGTAAGCACAAGCTCCAGAGAAGGGGATCGACATCACTGGGAGCCGCTACCTAGCATGATATGTGCTGTCCATGATCCCTGGACCCAATCTTTATCAGCTCAAATCTCCACCCACAGATTTTCATTGCCTGGAATGACAAATTACTCACGACCACCACCACTGTAAGAAAAACCCTCTTCGAAAACCCACAATATTCCTTTTCTTTTCTTGCTATATACTAAAATAAATTAAATCCAGACCACTGATACTGCTGAATGCTATTAATCCAGCGTCACTGATTAAACAAGACTATATGTACAAGATTATTAACTTCTAGAGGTTAATATACTATGTTGTGTAGCATAAGTAGACTATCGTGTGTCATGATCACCATGGGGACACCGTCCTAGTAGAAGAAGGAAAGGAGGGATTGAATATACGCTGGCCAGTTGCTAAAATATGCCGGGGATCAAATTCCATTTTCCTTCGAGAAAATTGGTCCCATTTATCTCCAAAGTGGTCCATCCATTCCTCTTGTGTAGTATAGTGAGGTAAATACTGTTTCACCTTGATCCCTGCATCATCGCAGAATCTGAGGATCTTATGGTTCTGATTTGTCAGGTACTCCAAGGACTGAGTCTCTTCACCATTATCCAACGCTGATCTTAACAATGCCACTAGATAAAACACATCCTCATCTGGGGTCACAACTGAGCTCCTTTGGTCCCACCTACACAAGATCAAGAACACCAACACTAAAGTTAAGAAAGATCATTCGCATTTAGCAAACAAGAAATAATTAAGACAGGACATCAAAGTTGGATCTTTCTCGATCGAGAGAGTTCACAACGCAGGGATTCGATGGATTTGAAGAAACCAGTGGGGCCTTTTCGGAACTCAATTGGACAGTATATATAAACTTTATCTTGGTGCAAATATTGATGTCGATCAATCATGTTTTAGTTCTATTTGTTCATCAAAGGGCATGGTAGGAGTTTTGGAAGTGGACATGATACCATCTTCTAATGGAGGACCCATGAAGTAGATCGCCTGACAGGAGAATCTGTCATTTGGATGATCACTACCGTCAATTTGTTGGTTTCCAGTCAACAAAAGAGAAAAGTGTTTGTCAATCCTAGCTGGCCCTTTAATACAAAATATTTCATCTGTTGTGCTGGCTCTTTTGCATGCGGGCCACGTGTATCCATATGATTCAGAGGACCACCATACTCATCTATCCTACCTGATTTTTTTCTCTGCATCTATCCCTCCTCTTCGTCTTTTCATTATCATATATATCATCTCTTTCAAGTCCTAATTAAGTAAGAACTCGTTTTATAATTAGCTAACAACTTATTATTGGAACAAGAAAGTATTATTGCAGTAATGCCTTGAATTATTGAAGGTTGATAGCTACCCGCCAACGTGAAGAGGTAATCTCTAGCTTAACTCTTGCTTACCATTATAACTTGTTTTGTTCTTGTATTATTGGCAGGCAAGAGGGTTCCAGGCATGCCTGCTTGTCCACTAAATTTAAATGTACGTATACATGTGTTCGAAGCGTATAAAAGTACATAATTTATACGTGCCAGTGCTTAATTACGTGTACGGTTGGATGACAACAACATGAGGACACTTGATGAGAGGTATACATTAATATCTCCATGTTGCATGCATGCATGCAGTCTCAAGTGAAAAGGATAAAGATGAGATGGATGTATCATGCCTTTTACTATAAAGTAAGAATTACTTACTTGCTTTTGTTCATAGGGTAAATTAGAATGGGTCCACTTGTCTTGTTATTTCCTAAAATGCCCTTAAAAACACCTCTGTCGAGGTCAGCCATCCTTGATTTGGGAACAAAAAGGTTGAGCCAAGGGTGTGGCACCTCCCAAAGTCCCTTGGCTCTTAGCTTTAACTCGGCCTTGTGGACACGATCCAAGAAATCAATGTAGGGCAAATCTGTTGTGAAGACTGATGATGGTATAAAATTCAATCGTTTCATCAAAGCCTCCATTTCCTGCACACAGTGGAACCAATCACCAATTAATTGTAATTTGTTGGTGCCATTATAAGTACACTAGAGAAATATAATCAAAGTAGACAACAAAAATTAAAGCTGCTGCTGCTGCTGCTAGCTAGACATAGTTGCTTCTGTCGGATAAGTTTGAATCCAATTAATTAATACTTAATAAACTCTGGAAAGGAGAGATTGATTAGAAGAGAATAATTTGGTGGGTGACCGGCTTATAGATTTAGTAATACTTAGGATCGAATGGGACGATAGATTACACTAGATCTCCCATGTTTTCTTGTACGTGTCTTGTAGTATTTTTATATTAGCTAGTACGTATACAAATATTTGCTAACTAATCACAATCATATAATCTAGGAATCGTGGGGAAACCTTGTGGGCAGCACATTGTTAAAAGTAGAGAAAATGTGTGGGTACGTACAATAATACAAAAGAATAACAACGATGATAGTAGAAGGTTCTAACTTATTGTAAAATTAAATAAATTAATTGGATTAGCGTGCATTTCGAAACAAATTTGAATGAGCAGAGACATTAGTAGTTTCAATGTTAAGAAACCTGGACAGTCTCGATGAATTTACTTGTAACCTGGTTTATTGATGTTATGGACTCGGTTCTGATTGAGAAAAAATAAAATAAAAACCGACAAGAAGTTAAAACCCCATCAAAAAACCTTTTTTTTATATAAAAAATAAAATCAAAGCATCATTGTCTTGATACTTTTTTTAAAAAAAAAAACAGGTTAACCCTATAATTCATCATCCAAGCCTTACCCCTCAACAACCTCTCAATTCCGGTCTTAAAACAGTAGGTAGTTTTCTAAATCATTTTTTAGCTGTTCTAGAAAGTCTTAACAGCATCGTTAGCACCTGCAGAAAATAAAAACGCATCCTTCATGAGGGATGAAGGGAAAAATCCAATCAAATGCATGGTTTTCGGCTAATTGCTCTAAAACAGCTCGATCGCAAGGTATTCGTCGAGTGCACTCGGCAGAAGTATTAATTATTCGTAACATAGATATAGGGTTGTCCAGCCAGTACCATCTTTGGAGAAAAACATTATAAATATTGTAATACTACATTATTATTCACATTTTCATTCTCTTGATTATGCTATGCATTTAAATAATTCAGTCATAGGGCCACTTGAGACGAGGTCAGGTGTCAAGGCAGGCAGCAGGACGACCGGATTATTATTAAGTTCTTATTAATATTTTTACGAAAAAAGCCATAGTTTTATAACCACTTTAGACAGTTTACCATAGTTATGATGGTTAAAACCAATACATCCACTTTCTGTGGACGAATTAAAGGGGTTTTACCTGATCAATGGTATCCGCAGTGGCTTCATCGTAATTCTTGGTGATCTCTAAGCAGTACAGCACACCCCCATTAGCCCCGATGGAGCTAATCTTAACAGGATTACGAGGGGAAAAGAAAGAGGACCTCCAATTGTTAATGAGCCCTTCATCAACAATGACAAATCCTTCAACATAATCGAATTTCTGGCTATAAGGGTTTCCATGCAAGGAAATGAGGTACTCTTGGTCCCCGGTGAAAGTCGAGAAGTTGGAGTACAGTACTCTAATCCACCTCACCTACAATAATAAAACAAACAGAACATGAAAAAGAAAGAAAAGAATAAGTTAGCGGCAAAAGCAAGACGTCAACAACTTTGCCAGCTTTAGAACAGCCGTTTGATTGGGTTAAAAAGCTTGCATGGACCCAACCTTAACTCATGGGTCATGAATAATGATGCGCTTTTCGTTTTATCATTAACTAATACTAGGAAATTTATGCGAAGTTACGAGCCCCACCGTGGAATGAACCAAAATCTGTTACCAACGAGTGAAAACATTATTCGCAACAAGGGGGGGAGAGAGACATACCCTTTGAGGAGCTGGTTCAAGTGCAATTCTAGCCCTTGTGATGATTCCAAACTGTCCTAGACCACCAAGAACAGCATGGAACAGCTCTGAATTTTTTTCTTCTGAGCATGTCGAGAGCTCACCTTTGCCTGACATCCAGTAGCTGAATATTAATTAAATCAATATAAAACCAATCCATTTCCCAATATATACAATTAAAGCAGGAAAAAGATAGAAACAGACAATTCGATACACAAAAAATTATAAACACTTTCAGATGACCAAAAAACAGTCATGTGTCACCGAGTGTCAAAAAATATATATATAATTGTTAATGAAAAGAACAGAAAACCCAGAACTAAATTGTGATGAAAATAATTTACTATTCAAAAAAACAAGAAATAGAGAAAAACCAGCCATGCAAGAAATGTCATGAATATTATTATATGACCAACCTGTAACAACGTCAAGCTCATAGACATTGCTAATTTGAGGTCCATGATTAAAAGCCTGCCCGCTGATTCCACCATTTGATAAGGTACCGCCTACTGAAAGATACAGATAATCTGTCCATGATTTCGGTGCTAGGCCATGCTCTAATGTACTCCTTAACACATCTATCCACAGCTCCCCTCCCCACACGTCTACGTGCTTCTCCTTTATCGATACTTGTGGCTTATCCAGCTTCCTCAATCCAAGCCGACTCCCTCTCGAGCCCCCACTCATTTCAATCACCACCCCGTTACTTGTCTGCGCCTGGCCGTTTATGGAATGCCCATGTCCCCTAGCCGAGACAGTGAATCCATGAGACGATATGTAAGCCGCTCGAACAAGCCGGGCAATGTCATCGGCGGAACCGGGGTGCAAGACTGCCATCGGCTCGGCTCGGGTGAGCAAGCCGAAGTCAAGCGACGCCGTTTCGACATCAAACTGGTCGACGCTAAGTTGACCGTCAACCCCAAGAAGGAGTAGTTCCGATGGGTCAACGGTCAACCCTACCGTCACAATTAGACGACAGATGGCAAATGTTAAAAGAAGCTTAGTAGTCATTTTAAGTTTTCTTGCTTTCTTGCTTTGGTCGTCTTGAATGTATGTAGGAGCAAAGAATCCTTTATAAAGAAAAAATCAAGAAAGTGGTGGCTTATAGAAGAAGGTATAAGCGGCGGAAGTGGTGGTGGTAATGGAGGTGGTGGTGGGTCTTAATTTATAAGGGTAAGAGGTAAAGGTAGAGAACAAAATCTGGTGACAGTCTTTGTGGTGGTGGAGGCTATCGAGGGGCTAACGTAAGATAGATAGCGCTTTAAAGATTTTCCACGCAAAACATGAAAATCCAGATTCCCTGCTAATCTTCTCTACACTCTTTTTGCACGTTGCACAGAAAATAACACAAGTGAATTAAACGAGGAAATCAAGAAAAAAAAATCAACGACAAAATATTTTTGCAGCAGCAGAAAATAAATTAATTTATTTTGTGTGTTGGGTTACCAGAGAGAGAGAGAGCGAGAGAGAGACTGAGTCTGACTAACGTGTCTTTGGGTCGTTTGTGTGTTGTGTCTAGGATATAAGATACAGGTTCTCAATTTATAGGACATAAATGGGGTGGAGAAAGTTAGAAGGGACACGTGGATGTTCACGTGCGAGAGGTGAGGTGACACGTGTGGAGGAAGAGAGTGAGGCAGGATGTGGGGGCAGGGGGCCAGGTTTTTGAAAAGAGGGCCCAGATATGGATACGGAAGATCTATGCAGGGACGGCTGCAAGGGAGGGTTCACGTGGTTGCAGAGGCTGGACGAATTGTGCAATTAGCTTACAAATTAAATGGAAATGATCAATTAACACAGTACCAAGAAATTTTAGTGAAAGTTTCCATGAAAGACACAATTGCTTTTTTATAAACAATTATCATAAATAAAGGCATGTATTTTTAAAGGAGTCGTGAGCATTGAATTGGGTGTCGGGCGGTCAAAGTTGAACTCCCAAAAAAACACATACATATTTCATTACAACACGCGAGCCAAATTGCAAGGCTGGTTAATACTTAATACAGGCCCTAGTTTTGCCATTTATGGAGATATTATAAGAGTCAAAAATACTACAACGAAAGACGGTCCCAATTCATCAAGTGGATGCTTCTCTGTTAAGAGTCCATGACTGGTCAGCAAAGACTATGAGGATTCTTGGAAGATAAGGTATCTAATCCTCCCAAATTAAGAGACAAGGAAGTTTCTTGTTGTGACTCTATCAGCAAATAGTAGATAAAAAAACTGAATGACAAAAGAGACTAAAGGGCAGTTCGTAGTACAAGATAATGTTACAACTGGGCATGAATCACAACAAGCTTTGAAGAGTTCCAGTAATCAAGGATTACACATTGTCCTTCCACATCCGAAAGATTTAGAAGATCAATCCAAGATATTCTCAGCTACTAACAGTTGTCAACAGACTGTTGATCAAGGCAAATGATAGTTTATTTATAATTGGAATTTGTGGCGTCAATGAATGTCTCTCTTTTAAAAAATAACCATTTAGTTTAAAAACAATAAAAAGAGTTGCTCAACTACAAATATTTTTATTATTATTATTATTATTGGTATGGAGTGAATCGTCCTGTACCTATAAAACCACATACTTCATTCAACACAACAAAATCAAACTCACCAAAACATGTCCAACTTACCCCTCGATGTAGGAAACTTCATCAACCCACATCTTCCCTCGTCAAATTATCCATTATGGAATGAACAAGTCTTAGCTCTAGCATCCCATAAATTTAGATAAGATGAATGAATTACTAATATGTTTATTATAATTAATTGTATTTTATTATTATTTAAAACCAATAAAGAGTGTTCTATGAGTAATAGTGTCAAACATGTTATTAATTACCTAAGCTCTCTAGACGTTCAATATGAATATTCTCTTATAACCAGAGCTATATTAATCAACATTCAGAATTATAAGTTAGTATTTAGAATACCATGAATTTTGATAATCAAATAATTTAAAATGCACATACCTAAAGAAATAAATAGTAGACACCCAATAATTTATCTTTTATTTTTTAGACATGTTTTACATAGTTGATAATATAGATATGCAATCATGGAACCCCCCAACTAAAATTACAAACTACCTAAAAATCATCAAGTAAATGTCAGAAAACACAATAATATTGCATTATTAGCAATACTCGTGAAAATAAGACCACCAAACATGTGTAATATATATGTTTGAGCATATATAATCAACTGGTTTATTGTTGCATCTATTGAAAGGGTTTTAAAATTAATATCCAATCATGCCAACTTGATGCAGTCTCCCCTATAAGCATTGGATGGAGGCACTCATCCTAATAGACAATGACTTAAAGTATTTTTATCAATCGACCTTTCACGGCCTGTTGTGAGGGTTTCATCTATCGAAAAACAGGCCAACAAGGCCACATATTAGAGTATAGGTGTCATCTCACCAACACATAAATAAAAGGTATACGTCTCGCACCTTTATCACTTAACAAATGCTACAATCAATGCATGATCAGGAAGTACACGGTCAGACACTATCATAACAAGATTATCAATCAAATTCATGTATTTTAGAGCTATTATTATTATTTTACATGTAATTCGGTATAATTTATAATTTAACCTAAATCAACACTAACTCTCCCATCACATAATTATGTTAATTCACAATCAATAACAACTAAAAAACATTGATTATTTAACAAAATAAACTAATTATAAACTTAATATATATATAATTAACATAATCCATAATTTAACCTAAATCAACAATAACTATTCAAACACATAATTTTGTTAATTCACAATGAATAACAATATAAAATACTTGATTATTTAACAAAATAACCTAATTATACTTAATTAACAACTTAAATTATATATAATTAATGTAATTTATAATTTAAAACCCTGACATTCAATAAAATCAAATTAACACCAATTAAACACAAATTACATTGAATTAATTGAAAGAAAGTGTTCAATATACCTCTAAATATAGAACATGGATAGTGAGGGTGATTGATAGTTAATGCTTTGGCCGGAAAAATAAAAAGACATCGCGGGCAGAGAAAAAGAGATGTTAGCCGCAAGTAGAGCTAGAGAGAGATATGGATGATGTAGCTATTATGAGTGTTTTTGACGGCAGGAAGAGAGAGATCCAGGTGATGGTTGTGGAGAGAGAGAAGAAGAGAAATGGATTGTAGGGTTAAAATGCACTTCAAAATATGCTAAATTTTTAGTTATTTTTTAAATTTTATTATTTTACTATTTTTTTAACCATGCTAAAAAAACAAGAAAACTCACATAAAAAATCAGCACTAATGTGCCAAAATCAAAAGATCTGGACCTAGGAGCCACTCCATTACACAATCTACAAGACTCAGTCGATGTACAAGAGTTAAGTCTCCATCAGAGGCAATGGACAAATTTGAATGATGTTAAGCAGATTAGTGGGGCAAACGTGGAATTGGCTTTAACGAACCAAAACTCTCAGTGGAAAAGGGGCTTGAGTGTGGTGTTTTGGCGTGCAATATTACAATGACTGGACAGACTGTAACAACTAACAATAAACATGTGGGGGCAAACCTAAGACGAGACCAAAGGTTTGAGATTTGACTCCATCGATGCAAACACATTTACTTCCAGGAAACAGTCGACCCACGATTTTCTTTTTGTCATATGCATCTGCTCCGTTGGTGTGAACGGTTGATTTTCCTAGTCGTGTATTATTTCCTGTGTGCTTCTTCCTCGGAATTGGGTCCGAGTCTTTGGTCATTAGTCTAATCCATGTCTTGCATGCGAAAAATGTTTCCAGTTTATCACAACTCCATGTTTTTTCCCTCACTAAAATGACAAACAAAATAACTAAACTTTTATCTGCCATTTCTGGTTCCAGCAGGAAACCAAACAAATCAAATCAAATCCCAGTTGCATAGAGTGAGAGACAATACATGCCAGGTTTTTTTGAACAATATTTTTAGTGGCTTGAGTAAGGTAGATTATCGTAACCCCAGGAAGCAGGACGGAGGATGAAACTTTTAAGAAATGTTTTTCCGGGAGGGTCAAAACTTAAATTTTACTAATTTTAGCTTTAAATTTTAAATAATTTAAAAAAAAATAAAAAAATAGAGGTATCCGAGTCACTGTCAAACTCTTCTGAGTTCTGACTCCATCCCTATTAGAAAGGAGCCTTGTCCCTCAAAAATCATGTCTAATATCTTGTTTAGATGAAGCATAAAATCTAACCATTTAGATGTTTATCGTAGAACTAGATTTACAATAATATATTATAGAAGATTTACAAAATTTAGAAACTAGATCCAATATTAAAATTTTGGAAGTCCAAGGAAGAACATATTCCCTTGGAGTTCTCTTAGATAATTCTATATATTTTTCTTGAATTTATAAGATATATTTAATTTGCTAATAGAGATTACTACACATGAGGGAAGGCATTATATTTCTCTTTATTTTATTACTTTTTCTTTATTTCTTTCTATTTGAAATTAATTTAATAACTTGTCGTTATGTAAGTCCACGAACAGTACTCTGTGCTGCGTATCTTCAAAAAGATTCAATCTTTTTTGAAGGACGAGAAGAGCTTCGTCAAGTCTTTTTTTTTTTTTTTTTTTTCAATCAAGTGGGCTGCAGTCTCAATTCAACTTTTGTAGCCACTCTTTCCTTAAAAGAGGAGGAGGCAAAGTACTGTTCTCACTCCACATCTATCCATGTTGCTCGGCAGCCTCTCTTCCAGCACGGAAGAAACTTGTTTATGATTTTTTTTTATGAAGATGGCTAGATTGCTTTAATTATATCAATGATACGTCAACTTTCTTTAACGCATTAAATCGGAAGAATTTTAATATCTTAGCCTCAAATCTATTGGCTACAACTGCCGAGGTTGACTGCGACACTTCTCACCTCACTATGTTTGCTTTAATTTGAACTCGCATTTTTAAATATAAAAACAGATTACACAGTTCTTTCAAGAGATTCGCTCTTTAGGGTTGAACGGGAGAGGATTACAAGTTATTTTTTGAAGTTTTTTTATTTAAAAATATATTAAAATAATATTTTTTATTTTTTAAAAATTTATTTTTAATATTAGTATATTAAAATAATCTAAAAATATATAAAAAAAAATATATTCAAAAAAATATGATTAGACAATAATACCAAACAGAATATTATATCAAGTATTGATGATACAATTGATCTACTAATTTGTGACTATTTACATATTAAATAGGTTTCTCAAGCTATGTAGGACATATACTAACATCAAGATCAATGTGCTCATACATTCTTTTTGGGCCGCAGGAAATATACAGTTCTTTAATTGTGAGATAATCATCTGGACCCTGGAATCAAGAACAATGCCTGTTATTGAACTTGTTTGTATTGAATTAAAAAGAGCAACTTTGAGGTGGTTGGAATGTTGTAGCAATCACGGTTTAGATTTACAGCAAGTGGGCAACGCACTCTTCAATTTTATTTTATTTTTTATTGTTTTTTTTTTACGAAGTGCTTATTCTATTCTAATTTCCATGGATATCCCTCAACAAAAACAATATATATATATATATATATATATATATATATATATATTATCATGCATCCCAGCTCTTATCGTGTGAGGAAAGTATAGCAAAAAAGAAAAGAAAAATGTTGCTTGTTTTCTTTTATTACATATAAAAACAATTAAAAACATTTCTCTCATCTTCTTTAAACCAAATGAATTACATTTAATTTCATAGTTTTCCCTTTTCTCCCCTTCACTCTCTTTAATTTCCCTTGTTTCCATTTATCTTTAGATTGTACACACTCTTCATCCTGGAAATTATTATTGGTCTACAAATAACGTAGCCATTTTAAATTTAAAAAGAAAAAAATACTATAATTTAATGTAATGTGTTTATATAGCCTTGTGTCTAATTATAGCACTCGATCCATATTTTAGTATCTCAAGGTCCCGTGTTGAGTCGACGAAAGAAGAGCTAGCTGTCATACATGAATTAGGTGATTTGCTTGATAATTCGGTCACTAGGTCATCGATCGCATGTCAATCAATGAACAAGGTTGAAAATTACTAATTTAAGTTTGTTTTTTATTTTTAAAGTTTTTTTTTAAAAAATATTTATTTTTATCCTTGTTTCAAAATAATTTTTTATATTTTTAAATTATTTTGATGTGTTAATATTAAAAATAAAATTTTAAAAATAAAAAAAATATTGTTTTAATATATTTTTAAATATAAAACATTTTAAAAATAAATCCCTATTACTAAACAGTATATAAAACTTATGCTGGCTAGATTTCGCATGCAAAAGTGGATTGGGTCTTGAATTATTGCATTATTTTTCAAGAAAAATTGGGAATTATGGAGACTTTAAAATCACATCAAAGTCAACTACATGTATAGCTAGCTTGCATAAATTCTTTGAAAAAACAAAATAAGGTTATTTTAATCCGAAATGAGTAGGGATCATGGCTTGATATGTCCCCCTTTCTTTTCTTTAACCCCAACCAAATACCGTAGTTTTTTGCTTTTGGTCGGTTTATATCTTCACCTAATTTCCAAAGCGTGATTCCTCGTGCAAAAGGAAATTTGAACAATGTTTCAATCTTTCTCATCATGATCTTAGTGTATCTCTTTTGTTTTCCCGGCCCTTCGGTATCTACATCTCTTTTCTTTATCATACCATCATTTTGTCTTTCTTTTTAGTTAAAACCCATCTTTTACAGCAAAAGTTCGGCCTTCTTTCTCAATGTGCAAGGCAATATAGGAAGTAGGGACCCTCGCAAACCATCACTTTCTCGACAAAGCTGTTTAGAAGCAAATCTACCCCCACTTTTGTGCTAGTGACTTGGTGTTGAAAGGGAGAACCGGCCTTCTTTTTTCCATGAATACCAATTATTCCCAAGATTAGATTCTTCTTCTTTCGTCCAGTTTATAAGGTAGGCTCTATCACTATAATTTTCTACTAATAAAACCCTAGTCACTCAATGGACTTGATAGGCTTTAGAAAAAGGAGCTTGTGCAATAAATATGAGAATGAAAGTTCGTTCTAATTTCCTTGCTTTTCATTAACGTATCGTACAACTCAGTACAAAGTTTTTAACACTATTGTTACAAAAGTACGATTGCTCTATGATTTTGCTTGCTTGGCTAAGCAATCACTTTGATCTTATTAGCCCTTAGGTTAAATTTTCTTCATGCTTATTAGGAAAAAAAAAAAAAAAAGAGGAAGGAAGGAAGAAACATGTTCATTCCCACTTGTAACGAGACGAGTAAAAAAAACAAAAAGGAGAAAGTTCTAATTAATCAAGTCCATGGCAAGGCCCATTCAAAACTCTTAGCTACAAAACGTTAAGTTTCCATATATTTGATGCTCAATTGAAAAGCGTTGAGAAATTATAGCAAAAGGAAGAAGAAATATCTGACATTATCTTCAGGAAGATATTCGTACAATTATAGCAATTATTAGGACGATAATTTCAAAAGAGAGCTAGCTAGCATACACTAGCAAATGGAACAAAAAATGGATGAAGAATCGTGAATACAGGCCACGGCCAGCCTCTGCTAACTCAGCTTTGTTGAATTTATCAGAATCACTACTGTAAACACACACGACATCATTTTCTCCCCACCATGGTTTGATACTTCGATTTGTGGGCCGCCTACGTACCTAGACGACATGCATGCGCTGCCATAGATATCAAAGTCGTTAACGTAAGGACTTGGAGCACCTATGTTTAGTAGCAAATACATGCATGCAGCTGGAAACTTGAATGGAGTAAAATGAAAATAGTGTAGGAGGAGCAATCAAGTTTCTTTGGTGCAGCCCTATATCATATCGTATAATTTTGAGGCTCCCTTTTCAATCCACAAATCAATGAGGTTACTTAATCAAGTGTGTTTGCTTTTATAGTCAAAGAAGGGCGATTTTTGGGTAGCAAAAGATATTTAATTTTGGGAATTTCCTTCTGCGGTAAACCACCTAGAGATCGAGGCCGAGAGATATGTCGTCCAAAAGACGCTGCACTGGCTTAGCTTGATGACATGCTGATGCATGCATGCATGCATGCATGGACTGTAAAAATCAGTAGCCATTGTCATGCTAATTGTGAGTAGACAATAATAATTTGGATGATTGACACTCATTACTCACTGTTGTAACGTTCGGGTACATTTTTGTTTCTTGTATTGAACATGCTACATCTAGAAAACAAACATACAATCAAACAATATGTGAATAGTACTTAAAAATGTGGAGTGTTCCTCCCCTCAAGCTAGCAAATGGGTAGGCCAGGGGAATAAAATCGAACAGCAAATCTTGGTCAATTATTAAGGAGATCGATGACAATACCAGACGGGTGTTATCTATCGTTTCCAACATCATAGAAGGCAAAATAAATGGTCCCATCTCCCATGTCATGTTCCTCTAATTAATGATCCACTATATGTATTGACCATGTGAACTCGGTACTATGCTTCGAAATTATGCTGTGGTTGCATTGAAATTCTATCTAATTTGTTTATACTTTGACAATACACTACCTAAATTCCCCTGTTTACCGATCTTTCTTCTTACTCAGATGCATGGACTCCGACACTATGCTTGGAATTATGCTGTGATTGCGATAAAATTCCACATAATTTGTTTGTACTATGACACTAGCTACCTCGAGTTCCCTGTTTTTTATTTATTTATATATATATATATATATATATATAATAATCGAGTTATTTGTTTATTGATAAAACTATTGAAAGTGAAGAGCATAAAAAAAAAGTTACAGAGAAATGAGTTCCTCACTAAATTATGTTTTTTTCTTACACCAATAAAATGTTTAATAAAAATGTTTTTATAGATATTACTGAAAAGTTTAAAAATAAACAAATTAAATAAGTTTTCTAATAACAATTGATATAATTTTTAATTTAATTGTTGAATTAAATTAAAATATTCAAGCGAGTTTTACAAGCTTGGTTCTATTATAGAGCCGTCTTGCTAGCTTGTTTTTGATGATTTTTTTGTATGCTCATATTAGGCTTAGGCTTGAAAGTAACTATTTTAAAATTTATTTTCTTATTAATTTTTAACTCCTTTTATGCTAGTTGAGTTTGAAAATTTTATTTAATATGGCTGTATTAGTTAGATTGATTTAACTTGCTAGTTAAGTAATTTTGTATACAATTTATTTCTTACAATATTCAAAACTCTTCAAATTAAAATTCTCTATAATTAACCCTGAGAGGTATAACTTAACTGATCAGGTCTTGAGTTCGTTTTCTAAAAATCACCAATTCGAGTCTTGCAAATTTCAGGCCCATTAAAAATTTACATTGTCATTAACTTTAGGATTTGTGGGATTAATCGAGATATTTGTAAACTGGTCAAAATACCCACGTTAATTAAAAAAAAATCTCTATAATTTTTCTGTTATTTTAAAATTTATAAAACACTGATTTATTTGTTTTCATTATATGCTACTTTACTGCCATTCACCACCCACCCACCTTGATTTTTGAAAATATTTATTGACATTGTATGTAACATCAATTTATGGATAGATGTATAAATATATATTTATGGCGCCTCCCACATTCTGTATGGGTTCCACCTTTGTTCATAAAATTAACCAGCTGGCTGCGATCATGTCATTAATGTTTATATACGGGATGCATCAGCCTGGTATCGCACAATAATTGTTGATTTGAAAGGCTGTTTACACCTTATTTAGACAGCCAATGATTCCATGTACGATAATGGGACAATAAAAAAAGCAAGTGTAATTCTTCATTTCACATTTTAAAAAAAATCTCAAGCCTCACGCATGTCATAATCAAGCTAGCTATATGCCCTTCCTCTTAATTTTAATTTCTCTTAGAAATTATATTATCTACTTTCTATTATGTCTCTTGTTTATTTAATATCTCTTGGTGTTTCAAAATATAAAGTATAGCATAAAAAAAACACCAAAATATATGTGGTTAAATAAATAAAATAAATCTATTTCTTTGCAGTTTCGAAGTAAATTTATCTATCAAAAAATCTTCGTTATTAAATGTAGGTATATTAAGAATAATAAAAATAAAAAAGAACCTTGGAATTCCTTAGAAACCATGAATATTCAAATTATTTTTGTGAAAATATATATAAGTTTGGTAGGATATGCGTGTAACGTTCAAGATTTGTTCAAGATTTTGGTCGACGGGATGTATGATGTCAGAGGAGGAATTATTTGAGAGATTTGGCTTCTAGCTGTGGTCTCCTAAGCTTCTTGGAATGGGTACCTGTGAATGGAGAGTCGTCTTTTCATGCACGACTTGAGAGGAAGGATTGTTAGAGAGATTTGCTTTCTATTTGTGGTCTCCTAAGCTACTTGTAGTGGCTGCCTATAACTAGAGAATCGCCTCAACTTGTTTATAACCATGGATAAAATGGTTGGCTAGCTGTCCTTTTATTTACTCTTTTAAATTCTGAAACAACTAATAATAATAGAAATATTTTATCAATCCCATCAAAAAAATATAAAAAGGAATAATAACCCTTTTTTTTTCTGGGAACTAGATATGGAATTCTCCTTTCCTTTTTAAATATTATTTAAGAAAATTGAATTAAATCGAGTATCCACACACAAAAGAAAATCCTTGATTTTTTCTTTATTTCATTTGAATCTTCTTAGCACTTGCATGGCCTAATTAATTTTATTGATTTAACATTACTTTTTTATATATGGGCCTGTAATTGCCCTTGTTTTCATTCCCAGGCCCTTGCCTGTAAAGCCCATAAATACCGCTCACAGGTCCGAATACTGATGGGCCAATTTTAACTTTCAGGGGCCTTAAAGCTGAGTCAGATAGCCCACACTATTTTGAGCCTCTAAATATGTTAGCTAGTCTATACTGGTCCTGGGTCTTGCTTAGTCGATCCAAAATGTCTTTCCAGGTGACTGGGCCTTCATTTTGCAGCACCGAAGTTATAGATACCTAGGCCTAAATTAATTGTACATGTAAAATTAGATTAAACAATTGTTCGACAATTTTTTTTTAAAATTTCTAGCATGGAGATCATTAATCATATAAGTTTATTATAGTAAAATATGTTTAGGGAAAAAAAATGCATTGGTGGCATTGATAGTGAATCAATCATGTGATAATTCTTAAACATAGTCTTGGAAAACCATAATACATCCTCCAAAATGGTAAAGAAATAAAATAGTGTAATGGTAGCTTTTGTTGAAAAATGCATTTTATTATACAAATTACTTGGTTCATGTAACACTAATGGTGGATATACCTTAATGCATACAACAATCACTCATCTCGCAGCTTATTTTGACTTTTAATTTTAAATTTTTTTTATAGATTAAAATTAATCTAACTTGTAATCCAAGTTAATCCTTAAATCAAGTTTAATAATTATATTTAACTTGCATGTTGCCCCTCACTTCTTTATTATCCCATATGATATTTTTGCACTCCAACAGTATAATACTTGCACCGTCAATTTGTAAAGTTTTATGTATGGATTTTTCCATTAAAAAAAAAAGAGAAAAACAGTCTCGAATCCGGAAAGAAAAGTTTTTTATTTTTTAGAACAGAAACACAATAGAATAGAGGATATAGTGTCAATGACAGAATCCGGGATGAGTCAACCTTTGAACTGCAATACGCAACATCTATCACACATGAAATATGGATTTATAGTTCGAGAGTGCTGATAAACCATTTTTTGTTATGGATCAACTGAAGATCTTAAACAGAGAAGAAGGCTTCGGGGATCTGTGATTTCCTAGCCAGTGTTGCATATGGACACCGATGGCATCCATGTATGCGCTGCTTCTTCCATGGAAGCCAACAACCTTGCCCTCAGTCGTAGTTGAAGTGAAAAATGTTCCAATTTCTTCACCGAATGGACCATAATTTCCTCGACTAGTATGAAAAGTAAGTGACTTGATAACTTTAGGGCTATTCCCATCACTACCGATGGGACCATAATATCCTGATAAACATACAAGCACTTCATGGGGGCACTGCAATTTCACCTGCAGATTACATTTTAAAAGTAAGTGGAAAAGTTATACACAGGAAAGCAACTAAGCCTGCTGTCATTACATGGTAGGATGTTGATTACCCTATGTGTGGCAGTTCCTCCATTGCCTCCATGTTTTACAGACCAAACAGATTGGCCATTTCGATCATACTCAATCTGTATTGAACACATAGCTTCTGCTCTGGTAATAAATATCTGCTTAATCCCAGAAAATACTCCATCATCCCATGGCCGACCTCCATCTCCACCCCAAGGACCCGGTCCACATGGAGCTGGCTCTTTTATCACCCCACAAACAACCTGAGAAGTTTAACAACCTTCAATAAATTTATATGAACTTAACTTCATATAATGTAGTGTTAGTTATGTAAAAAGTAAGGTGATAGTGCATTACCTCCTCGGTTTGGCCTGGTCTTGCTGCTACTAGTTTGTTAGACCATGGAGAATTATCTATCTCAGCAACATCTGCTTCAGCTTGTTTAATTGCATCAGAAAGGTGATGCTTTGCTGGTTTTACTGTTCCTTCCAACACATGTACCCCAATAGCGTCAAGAAGAAAACCCTCCCTCCCGTGGAATCCTATGATTTTCCCTTCGTCAATTTTGTTCGTGAAGGTGGGACCTTGTTCTTCTCCAAATGGCCCGTGCTTCCCTTTGTTTGTGTAGAAAGTAAGAGACCTGATGACATTAGGCCCCATGTACATTAAGGGTCCGTACGTTCCTGTCGCCCGTGTGAGTATTTCATATGGATAGTCAAAGATTATCTGCAGGAGGCGCAGCAAGAAAACAATGAACTCGAGCCAATATTTCTTCTCAACTAGGAACTGGTATTGACATTGAAAAGAATTATTTCTTTAGAGTTTTTCACCTTGTCTGATTTAAATCCTCCACCTTTTCCATGTTTGCTTCCCCATATAGCCTGCCCATCACGATCATATTGAACTCTTATGGATGCAATTCCAACATGGCGTGATAAATGGATTTGTCTAATTCCAGTGTAGGTTCCATCGTCAAAGTTGGAACCACCAACACCACCCCAGGGTCCATGTACAATCACCCCTTCAGTTTTTGAGGGCACCCTTTCAGTAGCAATTGTCTGAATCATGACTCAAATTTTAGTGGTCAAATGTAAGAAAGAAGAAGAAGAAGAAGAATGGAATGCTACAGCCTCAAAGTAACCTGCCGACGGAAGAATCTCTCACCTTGTTAGTTCCTGCATCGCTGAGTTCTCGAGAGATTGGTGCTGAAAGCTTCCTTGGCAGAAGGCTGCCAAAATCATCGTTTTTGTTGCTTTCTGAGTCACTGAACTCTCGAGAAATTTGTCTTGAGAGTTTGCTAGGCAGAGGGCTGCCAAAATCATCCTTTCTATTGGTTCCTCCACTGCTGTACTCTAGAGAATTTTGAGTTGAGAATTTGCCAAAATCATCCTTCTGCTTTACTGCAACAAATATATCAAAACCATTTCCTGCACCCTGCATCATCGAATAGCTAATATTCTCAGTCCCGTTGTTAATGTAACTTTTTGATTGGACCAGAGCTTTCGAGGTCTTCTGTTTCTGTAGAGGTTTCAAATATATGCCAATTGCATCAAGGTACCAGCCGCTCTTCCCATGGAACCCAACAATCTTTCCCCCGGACATTGGAAATGAAAAATAAGTTCCTTGCTCAACACCAAACGGTCCATAAGTTTTCTTGTTGCTTCGAAATGTGAGTGAGCGAACAAATACAGGGCCCCAACCATCCAAACTGCCATAATATCCATGGACTGAAGTAAGAAACTCATCTGGGCAGTCAAGCTTGACCTGCAAAATTTGATCATACAAGAATAATTGCTTCGCATGCATGACACGATGGTCTTAGTATAAAGCAACTAAAACCGAGGAAACCAAAGATCTGTTGCGAGTGCTCTATTATGACCTTTCAGAAGAAGAAACTAATATTCTTATCAGCATTAATATTGACTAACCGTTGTTTTCATGCCTCCATTGCCACCATGGATCTGTGACCATACTGAAGTCCCTTTCCTATCATACTCTACCTGGATGGAGTCAATACCTGCTCCATGGGCTATCACCAGCTGTTTTACTGTGGAGTGTACTCCGTCATCCCAAAGAAATCCTTCTTGACCACCCCATGGTCCAACAGCCACCGGTTTCTTCTCACCGTCCTCGGAACTCTGTTGGAGCATCATTGTAATGTCAATTAATTAGTCAAACACATAATATTGCATTAAACCAAGTAATGGAACTAAAAAACATTGTTACCATTTTCAAAAGACTTAGTTGAAGTTGAACAGAACTACGAGTGTGAGGAATTGACACGGCGCAGGTGGGATTCGAAAGACATAGCTTGAATTTATCATAACAAAAAGGTGGTTTTATTCTATTTTTGTGCGAGAGAGCTCTTTAAAATGGTTATCGAACTTTTAAGAAGGCACCAATTTGCTGTCCCACCAAGGATAGAAGAATCAGATCCAAGAAAAGAACGTCATCTTGTGCTCTAAAAGTTACTTGCATCTGTGCCCCCCAAAGTTCCTTGCATATCCACCGTCAAAATCTCTTTTATTCAATGACCATTCTTTCTCTTAGTTTCTTATTTTCGTTTTTTCTAATTTCAGAATATTTAGAGCTTCAAAATTAAGGTTTTTAATCATGGTCATGTATACAGGCAAATTCAACAGATGCCCTGGAAAAGAAGACATGACAGATGCCCAGCAACAGATAAAAGAAAAGGAACGCTATTCTCGCAATATGGGTGTGGGTGATTGCCTGTCATCTGTAACATATCCCAGAGAACAATAATCTCCAGTGCGGGTCGCTTTACTTCATTCTGCACTCAGCGCTATGAACAAGAATCATGTTATGCCGTCTTCAATCAAAAGGCAGCAGAAGCTTTATGATCATGGTCAGAGAACCATGATTGGATAGGTTTTCGGTGCAAAGGGCTTGGCGGGAGTGTCTGCTACATGGAAAAGAAATCTCATTCCATTGTCTGAAGATGAGACATATTGTAACTGGTTCTTTCAAAGATTGGAAAGTCCATTTATCAGCAAACAAAACGAAGTATAAAGGGGAAAATTTCCTCAAGATAGGTTGAAAAGATGAACCACCACAGTGTGCACATGAGATCACGTTAGGTTCAAGTGCAGATTTTCAGGTAACATTTGTCCGCTACTCACTGCTGTCACGACAAGTTCTTTTTCTGCATTACAAACAATCTCAAATTCCAAATAACCCAAACCAAGCCAGAAGTCACAGAATCGAAAAAGATTTGCTCAGTGATTGTCATTCAGAAAATATGAGAGAGCTGTGAGCAAAAATCAAGATTCCTTCAGAATTCAACCTCTATTAAGATTTCCTTCCAGAAATTCTTACACTTGGAAACAAATCAAGAGCCTGATTAAAAACCTTTATACAAATTGAAAGCTTACAAAACTTCATCAGCTAATGTTGATTTCTCGATGGTTTCAAGGCTTGCCTGCAACGGCTAGTGCTTTTTTTCTTAAAAAAAAGAGAGTTTATGAGCTTTCTGACCATAGATTCCACAAGAATTATCTATCTGATTGCCAGTTATCTCAGCCCATTTCATAGGATGACCAAATGCTAGCTGCCAAAACAATAGAAAAGTTGAATCAATTGAATTCTTCTAGGGAAAGCATTCTTAGTGGAACTAAAGCCGAAGTCCTTGAATTTGATAGGAACAACTTCTCACACCTGTCAACAAATATGGACGCAAAAGCATTCTCTTTAGTTAAAGAAAATATCTTCATGATCACCAAAGAAACACAATTGCTTCATATAGAGTATTTTGCAGTTTTTACATCTATCATATCCACCTGCAAAGTAAACAAATTTAGTCAGTGTAGGACACACAAGTGCAAGAGGGTATGGGTTGAAAATAAACTCTACAATCTATCATATCAGATTTAGATAAATTGTTTAATACAAATTGCATGAAAGCCGAGGTCTCAAACAAATCACCTTAAGCAAAACTGCTGCAACGGGGGCAAAAGCGGTAATATTCAAGCTGCTCGAACAATATTCAGATTCCTAAAAAACTTGCAATCTTATATTTGAAACTGATCTCGCAATCCAATTCACACGTCTTTAGTTTTCATCTTTTACTTTTACCAGTAATCACCACAGGAACAACACCCGGATTTAAAGTGGTGGAAGAAGTTTGAGTCACTCAAATATATTTCACATCCATGTTTAGCGGAGATGTATTTTGCCATCCTATGGCAATCTGCACACGTTCTAAGGTTTTTCACAATTCTTATACTTTGAGGTGCAGAAGGTGAGCGAATAATGGCAAAAGCAAGCGCAAGCTTTTCACTATGGATGCCAACAATTTCTTCCTTCTCTTCCTCCTCCTCCTCGATGCAACACCCACAGTGCAGATCATGTACCTTGGCTTCCATTGATATTCTTTCAACCCAGGAAAAGAGGTCCGAGTATGATGTAGACTGATCACCCGCAACAAAAGAATGCACCGTGTTGTTGACTTCGATCCAGCTCTGTCCTTTAGGTTTTTGTACTTCGTTTCTTTTTTCAAGCTTCTTCACCTTTGGCGCATCTTCATGTTTTCCATGCATGGCATATGACTGCAAAATTGACTGGTGGATTGAAGAATTCCATGGTTCCAAATCAAGTAAACTTTCCCTTGCACGGATTGCCAAGTCCGAATTTCCATGATTCCTGCAGGCAGTTAGTAAGGCATACCAAACTGAGGATTGAGGCTTGATTGGCATATTGTCAATAAGTTCTATTGCTTCTTTGAGCCTGCCAGAACGACCATACAAATCTACCATAGCTGCATAATGTTCTGAAGCTGGTATAATCTGAAAGTCTTCTGTCATACTGGAGAATACTTGCCTCCCCTCATCCACCATTCCAGCAAGACTGAGCGCAAGGATAATATTCACAAGAGTACCTCTGTTGGGTTTAAGTCCCAACTCTCTCATCTGATCAAGGAGACCAAGCGCAGAGTCTGAACAACCATGCAAGACATACCCGGTAATCATTGAGTTCACAGTGATGAAATCTTTGGATGGGATTCTATCAAATATTGCTCTTGAATATTCTATTTTCCCTGATTTGGCATATGTGTCAATAAGGGAGTTTGAAATAGAGAGAACAGAAACTAGATTTCTGCGCAACACACAACCATGGATCTCTTTGACTTTTTTTAGCGCAACTAAACTTGCACAAGCTGGTAACATGCTCAAAATGGTAACAGGGTTGGGACTAATGCAGAAAGATTGCATTTGTCGAAATATGCCTAATGCCTTGTCTTTTTTCCTAATTTGCATAAAACCAGCTATCAGAGAGTTCCATGATGCATTATCCCGCTTGATTTCTCCCTCCTTCTCCATCCTATGAAAGAGATCCATGGCTTGGTCCTCATCACCACTTTGAATATATCCCGATATCATTGTATTCCAAGTAACAACATTAGGTTGTACCTGAGACTTCTGCATCTTCGTGAATAGCACATAGGCCTTGCCACAATATCCAGCTTGACAATATCCTCCAATCATTGAGTTCCACGTATAAAGATCCTTCTCTGACATCAAATCAAATACCAGCTGAGCAGCACCCAGCTGCCCACACTTCGAGTACATGTCAATGAGTGAATTCCCAACTAGCACATCATTAACAAAACCCATCTTAACAGCAAGGGAATGAATTCCCAACCCCGTATTCAAGACCTTCAAAGATGCACAAGCTGATAAAGCACTCGTAATGGTAACTCCATTTGGTTCAACCCCTGCCAAAATCATCTCCTTGTACAAATCCAACGCCTGACCGTTCCTGTTATTTTGAGCAAACCCCGAAATCATAGCAGTCCATGCAACAACATCAGGGCTAACCCCAAAACTGACCATCTTCTTCATCAAATTCATCGCAACATCACATTGCCCTTTCTGGTTATAACCAGCAATCAATATATTCCAAGTAACTAAACCCGGTTCAATCCCTTCTTCACACATTGCATCAAATAATCGATGTGCTTCCTCAACCTCACCCTTCAGACAATAACCAGACATCATAGCATTCCAAGCCACTATATCTCTCTCATCCATGCTCTCAAAAAACCTCCTCGCTAAACTCAACTTCCCACACTTTGAATACACAGCCAAAATCGAATTATTAACACGCGGAGAACTTCCCATCCCACATCTAACTACAAAAGAATGCAACAATTCTCCAGTCTTTACATCCCGACAATTCCCAACCGCTTGCAATATCTTAGGTAACAAAAACCCATCAGGCAAAACATTATCTTTCATCATCATATAATAAAGCTCCACAACTTCCTTCCACCTCTTCTCTCTACAACACGCACCGATCATCGCCGACCACGTGAACAAACTTCTCTCAGACATTTCATCAAACACCTTGCGTGCATCCCTTAAATACCCACATTTCGCATACATACTAACTAACTTAGTTTCGATAACTGGAGATTTTTCCTGCACGACACTAATGCGAGCATGAAACTTTCGTCCCAGATTAATAGAATTGGTGTCAATGCAAGATTGGAGTAAATTCATGTAAGTCCTGGGTGTTACCTTGGACCCTTGTTGAGCTACGGAGTCAAGAACTGTTACGGCATCGTTTAAGCTTCCGTTTTTGCAGAGGGAGTCCAAGTGGGAGTCGATGAATTTTGGGAGAGGATTTTTGGCGAAGGAGATTGACGATTTAATGGGTTTTTGTGAGAATTCTGATTGACTCTCTTGCTTGCTTTGGGTTGTTAGGGGAGATTTTGAGATGCTTCGTATTATTACTAAGCTCTCCATTTCTTTCTTGTTTTTTCAGGTGAGAAATGTATAGTGAGAGGGGGAGATAGCTGAATTGAGCAGAAGGAAGAAGAAGCTCAAATGGATAGCAGTAGAGATCCTCTGTAATCTTGTTCACACACAATCATCGGTGTTTATTTTTATTTTTTCCACGTGGAGTTTGCATGATTTTTTTTCGGTGAGACAATTACCAATATGTGTCGGGGCACACCGTCTCTACCGTAGTTGTTGTCAAACCCAGTCTAGAAATGACCCGGTCATAAAACTGAATTCCAGGTTTTATAGGTCAGATCAATTTAAAAAAATAAAAATAAAATAAAATTTTAATATTTTATATGAAAAAATCCATGTAAATATAAGTTATACATATTATAAATAATAAAATTTTAAAAAATATTTTAAAAATATTTTTTTATCTCATATTAAGATATTATGTTAAGCTTTTAAGTTGAAATATTTAAACCAAAAAAAAATTTTATTTCACATTGAAAAAACATAACTTTTTTCTTAGAAACATAGAGTATATATACTAATAGGTTTCAAATCCTACATTGAAAAACATAACTTCTTTAATAGGAACATAGAGTATGTATATGAAAGGGTTTCAAATCCCACATTGAAAAGATACAATGTTATCTTTTTAAGTTGAAGTATTTAAACTAAAAGGTTTTTTATCCCACGTTGAAAAAACATGATTTTTTTCTTGGAAACATAGAGTATATATACTAATGGGTTTCAAATCTCACATTAAATGGAAACATAAAGAGTATATATATGAAAGGGCTTCAAATCCAATATTGAAAAGATACTATGTTATTATTTTAAGTTGAAATATTTAAATCAAAAGGTTTTTTATCTCACATTGAAAAAACATGATTTTTTTATTGGAAACATAGAGTATATATACGAAAGGGTTTCAGATCCCACATTGAAAATGATATTATGTTATTCTTTTAAATTGAAATATTTAAACCAAAATGTTTTTTACCTCACATTGAAAAAACATGACTTTTGTCTTGAGAACATAAAGTATATATACTAATGGGTTTCAAATCCAACATTTGAAAAAAAAAATAAAAAATCAGGTTTCGTCAAAGTTCGTCCGCGTCATGGATCGACCCGTCGAGTCACCCGAGTTTGGACGGGTTGTTGCCCCAGCCGGTCTAGCCACTAGGTCGACCCGTTAGGCCGGGCCAAGTTTAATAACATTGTTACGTAGATTTCCTTTTTCTTTTTGGGTTTTAAGGATTAAGGTATTTTCAAAGCAAGATTTTGGATAATACTAATGCATATTTAAAACATTTTTCATTTGAATTGAAAATTTATTGAACTAGTATTATTTTAAATATTTTCTTTATAAAATCTTACCATTTTTATATAATATCCTCCAAAAATACAAAAAAAAATATTGATTTTGATTTTTTTAAAATGAAATATATTTTTTTAAAAAATTCTCAGCTACATTATTAAATATACATCAAATATTAGTTTTTTTTATTAAATCAAATTTCGAGGATTTACATGTGCACCATTAATCTAAGTATGGATGCCAAGTTTTCACAAACTAGTTATAATTACCGGATTATATTTTTATTAGCAAATAATATTCTCGAATAGATAACACACAATCTTTCATGTTATTAACATTCTAATGCTAATATAGAGAAATTAGATCCTTTTTTATTATATTTGTTTTTATAGCTCAACTTGTTTTTAAAGCATTTTTAAATTGTTTTTTATTTAAAACATTGAATTAATATTTTTTAAAATAATTTTTGTATAATTTTAAAGTGTTAATATTAAAAAAATATTATTTGAATATGTTTTTAATTACCCAATACAAGTGATTCGCTAGCATACATGAATGGAAAGCAAAATTTAATTAAAAAAACTTTTTCAGGGCCTCCCCGATCGCCTAGTCCTTGTTGGGATAAGTCATTACACCGTTGTTGTAGATGAACTCCAATTGCATTCAAGTAACACCACTCCTTCCATGAAACCCAACAATTTTTCCTCTAGTATTTGAGGGAGTGAAAAATGTTCTTGTCTCCTCTCCCTATGGTCCATACCTGGCTTTTTTAGTATGGAACGTGAGGGATTTTATGACATCATCCTTGCCTCGATCATCTCTCGTGAGAAAAGCATAATAACCATAAACACTTACGAGGACTTTTCATTAAGGTAGTCAAATTTGATATGCTTATTTATCATATTAGAGCTTCCTTCACTACCACCTTCATGCCTAACTGACCAAACAGATTGGCCATTTATGTCATACTTGATTTGTATACAATATATGGCTTCTCCTTTGGTCAAGAAAAATTTGTGCACCCCAGAGAACACTCCATCATCCCAGGGCTTATCTCCACCCCCACCCCATGGCCCTGATACTGGCGGAGCTGCTTCCTTCGCCGCTCCAAGGATTACCTAACAAAACCTAGGTAATCCTTATCCCAGCATTGATACCAATGGACTCATAAGTAGGCCGAGGTATTGGTCTAGAGATTGAAAACGTTCCTTCTAGGACATGGACTCCAATGCTATCGATGAACCATCCCTTTCTTCCATGAAATCCAACAATGACTCCATTATTAGATCCAGAGGAGAAAGAAATCCCCTGTTCATCTCCAAATGGTCCATACTTCTTTTTGTTGGTGTCAAATGTGAGTGATTTCACAACTGTAGGCCCTTGTTGATCCATAATATCCTGTTATGTGAGTCAAGATTTCGGATGGATAATCAAAAGCTATCTGTTATGGAACAACAAAAAGATTGACTTGTCAGCAAGCACCCAACGCAATTTGATAGGAAAAAAAAAACAATAACGGACAAGGTTTTGAAGCATGTCTGATCAGGCACCTTGTCCAATCTAATTCCTCCACTTCCTCCATTTTTGCTTCCCCATATTGCTTGTCCATTCAGATCGTAGCAAACTCGAATGGAAACAACACCCCCATAACGTGTTAAATGAACTTCAAGGACTCTTGTATAAACCCTATCATCAACCTTGTTGCTTAGTTCATCTTCAAGATCATAATTGTAGCCTTTGTTTCTCTTGTTAGTCCCATTTGTTGTGTGGTATTGTGGAGTACTGAAAGTATTCGATGGATTTCGTTGCAGGAGAGACATCAAGTATACTCCAATGGAGTCGAGGTACCAACTACGTACTGTGGCCATGGAAACCAACTATCTTGCCTCCAGTCATTGGATTTGAAAAGTAGGTTCCGAACTGAATACCAAAAGGTCCATACTTTCTTTTTGTTGGTTTTGAACATTAATGATCCAAGAAGGACTGGACCATTCTCCACCGAACAACAAATATATCCATTAAGATCTGTTATGTGATGGGAAGTGATTTTTTAGAGATTATTTTCTAAACTTTCGTTTGTTATTAGAAAAGTTGATTAATAACAAATATTTTTTAATTAAAGAAAAATTTAAAATAATTTATGAAATTATTATTATTATTATTTCATCATCTTTTAATTTTTTTTATCTGTTAGATTTGATCCCTATTATTTTAATTATTATTTATTTTATTTAAGATAATTTATGAAATTATATTTTTTTTCAATTTTATTCTCATTTAACTTTTTAATTTATAAGATTTGTTTCTCGTTATTTTAGTAAACTTGAAAAAAAATATTAATAAGTTATTTTCCAGCTTATTTTTCATTACATAACTAAACACTTTAAAGTATTTTTAATTTATTTTTCATGATATTATCAAATATATAAAAAAAAAAATTGACTTCCCTGAAATTTACTATTCAAATAAATTATTCTTTTTTAAAAAAATACTTTTTAGCAAAAAAGAATAAAGAAACAAGATATTCATCACGATAATCAAGCTTGACGTGCAAATTTGAACCCGGAATTCTACTTGGAAAAGCATTCTAGATTTTGTTAAGCAAATTAGTATGACGTTTACAGCTGATAATTGTTTGTTTGCAAACAACCAGTTCCACCATGCTTCTCCGACCACACAGAGGACCCCCTCTCGTTATACTTAAATTGAATGGAATTGATAGCAGCTCCATGGCAGATCACCACTTGCCTTACAGTGCTGTAAACTCCACCGTCCCACCGCGCCTCGCTTTGCCCTCCATTGGTCCAACTGAAACATGGCTATTGCCATATCCTTCATAGCCCTGTCATATGCAATTAATTAGTCTTGATAAATTATCACAAGCCAACAAAATTTAAGCAAATGAAATATTTGAATGATGGCAACTTACCATTGTGATCCTAGGAGGGGAAACACAGTATAAATGACAATGTGAGGAGTTTTCTGTCAAAGTTTAAGACATGGTGTAGGTAGATTTTTATAGGCAGCATCAAATTTGTTTAGTGCTGGGAAATTTATTCCCATCTTGATCAGAAAGGAGAGAATCCACTAATCCACGAGGAACCTTGTAAAAGTAGACACTTACCATTGTTTAGAGCTGATATTCTAATATATCGTTTTAATTCTATTATGGTTCTCATTCAATGCCGTTCTAGATGATATTTTAATTTTTAATTTTTTTGGTTTTTATCTAAAAAATAATCAAATTAAATTTTTTTAAAATTAAAAACAAAATCTAATTCAAACCAATCAATTTCAATTTCAATTCAATTCTATTAGTTAAAGTAAAAAATTAGAAAAAACTGAACCATCTATCATTTTTTTTCTCCAACAAACCAAAAAAACAAAGATATCATCTTCAACCTTTCTCGAAAGACCAAACACATGTTATTTTTGTTCCTTTCTATCCGTGATTAGCCCCTTTGATTTTTTAAAATTAAAAATTAAAAATTAAAAATTAAATCTAAGTTATGTTTTATCAGTAACTTATATGTAAAAACAAAAGACAGAAAATAAATCTGTTTTATGTACTCTTGAAGCAGGACTGAAAACAGGATGTGAATGAAGACACATCTCTTAATTGCCAAAACCTGCAATTCTCGAGAAAAGTTATTTGGACAACCACACAGCGAATAAGTTCAAAAGCAGCAAAACCAACAAGCAACAGAACAGAAGTCTCTACGAGGATTTATTGGTTTCTAAAATTTTCTATCAGTTCCCTGATTTGCGGAATTAAAAGGTCTTGTAGGATGCTGAATCCATCGAAAGGAAATTGTGGGTAATGACAATTTGGCTTGTCGTGCAATTAATGGAAAATGGAGGTGGCAGATCACAGGGTCACATTCATAGGCGTCATTCTCCTCGCAGAGAGGATTTTTTTTTATTATTATTATTATTAATAGAGATATCTGAGCTAACTTACATCCGTTAACTAATTCTAAAAACTCTAAAATTAATATCAATGTAACTTAAAATTCATGCAATTTGAATTAGTAATCCTGATTAGTTGAGCTCTCATGCCCACACACAGAATTTTTATCAATACAGAAGATGCCAAGGGACCGGTCACACTGACAAGACGATAAACAAACAGTAGCCAGTTTCTAACAGTCAACACTGTGGCATGACAAGAGTCTTGCACATCCCAAGAAAAGAAAGATACAGCTTTACAACAATACAACTACACAAGCAAGATCAACTAGACTTTATTATACATTGCAAACCAGCTTCTCACGAGAAACAACTTTAACACAAGACAATAAACATGCCAAATACATGCATACGATCCATAATTAAGCATTGAGAGAAGGACATCGGAAACTACTGGGGAACATACATCATCCACCCATTATGCAGTATAAGCCGAGTGCTTCTCAACCAATGCTGGGAGGCCATCTTTATCAGCACCCACAATTTTGTCCACTAATTTTCCGTCTTTCAGGAAAATAAAAGTTGGCATCGCCTCCACTTCCCACTCCGCAGCAACAGGCTGCAAAACATACAGTAACATCAATTAGAAAGAAAAAAATAAAATAAAAAAACACGGTTAGGCACGAGATTCTCATGTCAGTCACTTAGCATCAAGCAGGCAACGGCGTATGATTTTTTACCTTCAATTCATCCACGTCCACCTTCAAGAAGGTGACATTGGTGAACTTCTTGGCCAAATCCGCGAAAACTGGCGCAATGAATTTACATGGAGGACACCATGAAGCAGTAAAATCCACCACAATCTGTAAAAGCAAGCTTCTTGGTAAAATCCAGATAAAACAGAATCGTTCGGCCAGCAAATTAGACAGATGCATCATTTTTATACACAAGTCTTAACCAATTTACCCATGAAAACTTCAGACCCGACTTCAATCAATCAAAACCCAGATTCAATCTCTTTAAATCAAAATTACCATCAAATCAGGTGATTTGTTCAGGGAAAATAAAACCAACCCAAAAAAACCCATTAATTAAATTGGGGAAAAATCAAAGATTCCACGAAGAAAATACAGTCCATGTAGATTTAACACACAAAACCCCCCACGAAATAAAAAGAAAGAGAGGGGGAAAATCCCAATTTTAATGGCAAACGCAAAACTAAAGGTTAATGGCAAATCCCAAAAAAATCCATTAATTAAATGGTTAAATACCAGCTTCTGAGTCCCTTTTCCCTTCTCGAATTGCTCTTTCCAGACATCAACGGTGTGGCAGGCAACCACTTGTCCTTCTTCTGCCATTCTCTTACCGAAACTGAAGCAACAAAATGTTTTTCCTTTTTTCCCCGTTTTGAGTGTTTTGATTAGTAGCCTTGAGAATCGGAATGACTAGGCTCCTCTATATATAGAGAGAGAGCCTCGGATTGTTCGATTACTAGAATATAGAGGATTGGGGACGGGATTACTTGCGACGGGTGCACGTGACGCATTCCTATACGTCACTAGGAATTTGTGCTTTTCTTGTCGGCTGTGTGAACGAGAAGATACGGTGGTGTTTACGACTGTTATAATTTAAAATATTTTTTATTTAAAAATATATTAAAATAATTTTTTTTAAATTTATAAAAATTATTTTTAATAACAATATATTAACCATCTAAAAATATTTTAAAAATTTTAAAAAACATCGTTGTAAACATTTATAAGTTAGTTGAATATTTTTTTTGGATAACGCAACGCACACTTGGATCTCATGCCTATCGTGATATATAGTGATATATAAGATATATTTCAAAATATATTAAAATAATATATTTTTAATTTTTAAAAATTTATTTTTAATATTAATATGTCTAAATTAATTTTTTAGCGAACATTATTTTGCTGATACGCCCTTGTGCAACACAAAGTGCCCACGTGCCAGATTTTTCTGAGTGGGTTTTATCGTGTGCTTTCTTTCTCAATTTTGCTTGGTCTCCTATTGTGGTTAAAATGGATTGGGCCTAAGATTTTCTGGGCTTCAAACAGTGGGCTTTAATTATGCAACTACAACCCCGCTTATGGCTCTTGACTTGCGGCTGCGTGCTGAGAATTTTAGAGGGTTTTTTTTCTTAACAACAAAATTGGACCAGGTTAGGTTAGTTGAAATCCACATATCAAAGTTTAAGTCATCACCAAAGTCCGTGTTCCTCAATTCTTATTCTAATTTCTTTTCATTAACGTCTAACAACGTTGCAAAATTAGACTAGATTAGGGTATTCCTTTTTATATTTTCTTTTTTCTCACACGTTTCATTAAACCAAATTGAATATTAAATAATAATAATAATAATATGAATTTTTATATAGATCCATTCTCCAGAATAATCTAACTAGGCATGATTAGCGCTACGCCACTCAGAGAAATCAATGATTTGTGTTGTAGTATCGACCATATTTAATATATTAGTTTCATTTTAATTAAACGAAATGATAGTAAACAGACAATTTTTCTATATAAAAAAAACAAGATATCTTGGGAAAAAAAATCAATGGAGTTCCAAAATTAGATTAAAAAAAAACTAAAAAAAAACCAAGTCAACATGAGGTAGCATAATAAACATGTAAACCAGTTAATAAGAGACAAGTCAACTCAAGTTAACCCGCAAAATCTATGGCTGGGTCATGATATTGAGTAACCCGACATAAAAAATGTTTGAAAAAAACCACGAGACAATTGTTTTTTTTAAAAAAACTAATATTGAATAATAAAATAAAATAAAATAAAAGGAAGATGTTGGCTCATATTAACTTTTTAAATTCATGACCCGAGTCATTAAACTAAAAGCATCGTATATGAAAAATAGGCGACGCATAATTCCCGACAAATTAAAACATGGAAGAATAAAACAAAAAAAATAAATTAACCACACAAAAAAGGATATAAAATAAAAAATAATAATTGAAAGAACGCGGGTGAAAATCAAAATAAAAAATAAATTAGAAGCAACTATTTTTTTTACTAGAGAGATAAATTGAAAAGAAAAATAATTATAACAAAAAAAATAAACGAGGATCAAATTGAAGAAAACAACATGCATGAACTTGAATTGAATGATAAAGCTGAAAACTAATAAAACTTTTATAAGAGAGCTAAGAAAAAAAATTAAAAGTAAAAAGGATAATGATCAAATCGATAACAAACAATATATGACAAATTAAAATTAAAGGACTAAATTGAAAATAAATAAAATTTTTATAAAAATAAGAAATTAAAAATAAAGAGGAAATTTTTTTTGATTAAAGGTTAAATTGAAAAGAACAATAACTCCAACAAAATGAAAAAAAAAACTAAAAGAACTAGGACCAAATTAAAAAAAATAACATAGCACAAACTTGGATTGAATAATGAAATTAAAAAATAATAAAACTTGTATGAAAGGGCTAAGAAAAAAAAAACATCAAGAGAACAATAACCGAATTAAAAAAAATATGTGATGAATTGAAATTGAAGGTTTGGACTAAAAAGAATTCAAACATTTACAAAAAGATTAGGGACAAAAATAAAAAATTAAAAGAAAAAGGACTGTGGTGGAGATATAAAAAAACAAAGGAAACCAACATGCAATCCACGAGGGAGGAGAGAAAAAATAAAAAAAAAAGGTTGGCCGACGACAAACCGTCCAACCTCCGCTGGCACGTGTCATACCAAGAGGAAATAGACGTAGCGGTGCATCCAACAACACGGCGTAAGGAAAAGTTCTATCACCAGGAAGCGCCATGCAAGCCATCTAAAGTTGCAGGCACCTCCCGCATGTTAGTGCTTGCGACACTCACTTCAACAACTTTTTAAAAATTTAATATTATTTAATATTGATTAAAAGACCATAATATTATCATAAAACAATAAATAACAAAAAAAAAACACAACTTGTGTGACACAAAAATAACCATTGACTCGATATTTGTTGTTACTGCTGTTGTTGTTGTTTTACTTTAAGGATATTCAAGCAATCTAGCTATATATTTAAAAATAAAAAACCGGAATTATCCCTAAACACGAGGTGTATAATATTTTTTTTATTGTTCATATAATCTTTAAAAAGATTATATTACTCTATCAGAAAGGTCAAATACTATTTAATCAAGTAGCGAAATCATAATTTTACTATATTAATCCACATAAAATAAAGAAGAATGTTATTACATTAAAAATACTGTTTTGCGCCCCTTTGTTTTCTCTCTCTCCTAGTTTAATTTATTTTGTTATTGTCGTGTTATATTAAATACCAGAGTGATGGATAGGAAACAAAATTTCTAAAATTCAATCTCGTACGTTTAGATACCGATTGTTCATGGAGGTCTAATCTGGTCCATTGCAGTCAATAATAATAATAATCCATGCGGCACATGACCCTCATTGTTCCTTGACCATGAATTATAGATATAAAATTCAATTTAAATATCAATTTAATTTAAAACTCTAGATTAATCTAATAATCTAAACTTGACTCTTTTTTTTTAAAAAAAAAGTTAAAACTAACGTTATTTTTTATATATAAAAAGCCTAGATTTCTCAGTGACCCCCGTTAAAGCCGCTTCCAAATCAACAAGTCCATGAATTAACTTGATGAACCGGGTCAGGCCGGATCTTATATAAATATGCTTTTTAACGACTGCCCTCGTAACCAACAAGATAAACACAGATTTTTCTCTTCAATTGAAAACGATTTGGCTAACAACAGCCACTGGGATGACACCTTTGACGTCCCCAACTGCCAAGCACAGGATAACCCTCTCCCACGTGGGTAACTCCTTACCACACCACCAAATTCCCATCCTACCCCTTCCATTTTATCCTCACTTCCCTCCCCTCTTCTTAAAACCACCAGATCCCCAGAAATCAATAGCTTTCAAACACCATAATCACATTAAAACACATCATCATCGAACAACCTCAGTAATCAATACATTTTACTCATGGAACTGAACTGAATCGAACCGGACTAAAGTGCACGTCCCTCGACATTCTTCCCCAAATGGCTCTTCCACAGCTAATTTCCACTCACAAACCCTCGTTAAAACCCAACACCACCGCTCTTTCCTCATTAAACCCTAACAATCTCAATTCCCTCTCCAAATTGTCATCATCACTTGACTCGCTCCTCCACAGTGGCCGCCAAAAACGGCGAGCCGCCTCATTAAAATGCTCGGCCTCATCATTCTCCGAGAAACACCACAACACAAACGATCCAAAATCAGACGACGTCGTTGAACTCCCACTATTTCCACTCCCGCTTGTTCTATTCCCAGGCGCAATCCTCCCTCTACAGATCTTCGAATTCCGTTACCGCATTATGATGCACACCCTCCTCCACACCGACCTCCGTTTCGGCGTCATCTTCTCCGACGCCGTCTCCGGCACCGCCGAAGTGGGCTGCGTCGGTGAAATCGTCAAGCACGAACGCCTCGTTGATGACCGATTCTTCCTCATTTGCAAAGGGCAGGAACGGTTTCGTGTAACCAATATAGTCCGTACGAAACCTTACCTTGTCGCGGAGGTGACGTGGCTGGAGGACAGGCCGTCAGGGGAGGAGGATGTGGATGCGTTAGCGACGGAAGTGGAGACGCACATGAAGGACGTTATAAGATTGTCGAATCGGTTAAATGGGAAGCCTGAAAAGGAAGCGCAGGATTTGAGACGGAATTTGTTCCCGACTCCGTTTTCATTCTTCGTAGGAAGTACTTTTGAGGGAGCTCCGAGAGAGCAGCAGGCCTTGCTTGAATTGGAGGATACCGCGACGAGGTTGAAGAGGGAGAAGGAGACTTTGAGGAACACACTTAATTACTTGTCTGCTGCTTCTGCTGTTAAAGATGCCTTTCCCTCTTCATAGTGTAGGTAATCAATGCTTGGTGTTTTGACCGTGTTGGCAATTTTATACACAAGAAACTGCCTTTTTTTTTAGATGTTGAACTGTGGATATTTTATAAAATGATTAAGATTTTTGCTCACAAGGGAAAGCTGTTTAACCGGTAATGTGATGTGTAATTGTTAACTTAATAGTTTGGATTCGAGTGATTTGTGACTAGTCTCACATGTGCTCTGCTCTGCTCATGCTCTGCTAATCATAGAAATATGGAAGGTTGAAAAACCATTAGTTAATGTTGATCATGTCAGATTTAGCACGGCGAGCTAGTTTTTGTATGGAATTGACCTGGCTTAACTCCAACAATGATAATCAAGATGTTCTAGATGATTTCTTATAATAATTCTTGTGCAGTTTGTTGTTTATTGCTGCATTTGAGTTAACTATCAAAGAAACTAGCTTTGGAGGGTAAGAGCTTTGTTGCGATGTCCATCAAAAGTTTTGTACGCTCTACAAGATGCTTCTTCCTTTGCACTTCTTGCATAACACTATTTGTAAGTGGCTCAAGAACTATATGTGGCATTACTTGGACCACAAAATTCGGCATAGTTTTGTATCAGTTTCCAGGTTGAATGAAGAAAAATGATGCAGCTAACATCTCAAGCTTTCTGATGTAGATAATGTTTCGAGCAGGCTAGTTTACATGTATTTGAAAGGCTTACAAGTTATTAGTTACCTAAAGCAATTCTTCTGGCCAGAGGATTTTGAGACTTATATGTTGGTGCATCATGAACTATAGCTCCTCATCTCACCATCTAAATTTGCATCTATGGTTGTATTTTGATGAATTTTGTCGGATACAGAAAACCCTACACCCGCATTGCTTCTTGTCGCATGCCACAAGTGCGTCATACCTTTTAGGCAACTCTGTTATGGTATACAATGTTGAGACATAGACTAATGTTCACCACCACCAAGTACTAGAGTTTAAACCTGAACAAACAAGCTGGCCTTTTCAGACAAGAACCAACAGCTAAAGAAAAATACCAAGATAAATTCGGGTCATTTGAAAAGAACTTCAAATTGAACTTAATAGGGCAATACAGAAGGATCGACTCCATTTTCTGAACCATATCCTACAATTTATACAGCATGATCCAAAGACGTTAAACATGCGCCAGTGAAAATCCCCTATCACACAAAATAATCAGAACACTTCCGATCATAATCACATTTCCTTTTACAGATTTCAATACTCAGCCATATTGCCACAAGGACCAACCTTTGAATACATCTGAAATGCTCTCTCACTGCCGCATATACCCACACTCACGGGTTGAGCTGCCACAGCTTGTAAGAGCTGTTTCTCGTTGTTTTGCGGCACATCAACATATTTATCAATAGTCACAACATGCCTCTTCAACTGCAATACAATAAGGCAAAGCATACATATTGAAAATAAAACACCACAAAAGTCTACATGCCAAGCAGCCAAGAACATACACATGCATATGCAAGAGAAGAATCTGAACAAAACAAGCGCAGACGGGAAAAATAAAGCTCACCTTTTCCTTAATGCAGGTCCCATCCTGTGCTCAATAGGAATAATCTTCCTCAGTATCAATCCCGTGGTTGTTTACGACAAATTGGAATGCATAGTTCATGAGTCCACCCTCACAGCCACTATTGAAACTTCTATCACAGTCAACTAACTCTTGTTCCGAAAGGCTAACAAGAGATCCAGTGACAATTTATCAATGGCTTCGACGGCTCTAGTAGCTGAGAACGACCAACAATCACCTAGATAATACAGCAGCTGATTTAGTTCTGAAGTACATTAAGAAAAACTGAGTTCTGAAGTAACTGATGCAGTTTCCAAACCGAAAGGCTGTTCTGAAATACACTAAAACCAGCTGCATCTGCAATTCTATACCAAGCTAAGGACAGGCAGCAAATATTGTAGCATACATAGTTTAGGGATGATAAAATAACTTGTAGGAAAATAGTAACACGTTTAAGCTAGAATAAAAGTTAGTGCTCGCAATCAACAATGGTGTAAATTAGTAGACTTTCAGTCAAAACACAAATATTTGCTGGATATTACAAGAAATCAATAGCAACAATATAGAAGGCAGTAAAAGTATATTTGCAGAATTATAACTAAAAGCAATAGGAGTAGTTACGAGGGCAAGCTACAGACTAAAACCATTTCCTATAAGCCAACTTCAATATTATCCTGGCGTCGATTAAGTTTTTTCAAAGATGAAGATGAGGCCCCCAGAACAAGATCGAACACCGTGTAAAGAAACATCAAGCACCTAATAGCGTTAGCCATTATGCTATATTATGACAGCAATTCGATTATACAAATTCAAAACCCTCTCCTGTACAGCCTGACTACTAGATAATTGTGCTAATCATTCATCAAACAACAAACTCACATCTGAAAGATAGAGCAAAGCAAATGCATTATCCAATAAAATCAAGCATCATTATTGAACTTAAAATCATAAAAGTGTTTATATGATCACTACGTCAAGCCTATTACTAACGTTCCACAGCTCCCTTGATCCTTGACATTGGTCACAGCCCCTTTCTTTCACCAATCAATCGAAGCAGGGACATCGCCAACTAGCCCGGTACCTTCTAGTTTTCGCTGGTCAAGATTCAGAGGAGCAGCAGAGAGTCCCAGCCGAGAAGTCTTGAACTCACGATGGGTTAGATCAGCGAAGGCATGAGAGAAAGGGTATAAGAAAAATTACCCTTGTGTTTTTTAACAAAATCATAGTTGTCTTCAAAGGCTTTAAGTCTATAAGACTTCTCTTCCCGCGAGGCGCATGTTTTGCCATGTTCTTCGCACCATGTTTCAAAGAGCTGAGAGATGTCTGAGGAAGAAGAAAGAGAGAGGACGGAGAGAAGGAGGGTGAACGCAAAGGTGTAAAGGAAGTTCCTTTTTGTCAGAGAAAAAAAGGTTGACTTTTCACTTTCGAGGTTTTGTTGGATTGGATTTCCTAGAGACATGGAGAGCCATGCAAGTTGTGAAGCATGGCTCTTTTGTACAGGAACGTTCCTTTTCATTCAAAGCACAAGGTCATGTCTAAAATTTGTACACGTGCTGACTGCTGACCAGTTAAAAAGTGAAACGGTAAGAAGTTTCCAAAGGCTTCTGCATGATATTCTTTTATTTGATTAAAATAATAAACATCTCAATTATATCAATAATTTATTTATTATTTTTAATTAATTATAAAAATATTTTTAAGTTTTATATCTGATTTAACCATACAGATAAATATATTTTGAAATTTTTTATAATTTTATAATTTATTTTTTTATTAAATATAATTTTATTTTAGAGGGTAATTTTACCAATAAAACTCATATATTAGAAAATAAAAATTGAGTATAGTACTTGATTAAAATAATAAAAATATGTAGATGTATTAAGATAAACAATAAAGTTCATATATATGATTTATATAATATGAATTTTATAATAACAATAATGATTTAATGAGATATAGCATGTCGCAATTCATTTAGCTATTATTAATTAGATTTATGTTACTTGTAATTGAAAGTACTGTTTAAGTGAAAAGGGTATTTGATAATATAATATTAAGTAAAATTCTTTATGTAACTATCATTTTTAAGAGCTACATATATTTGAGTTTTTAAGCATAGTTCAATTTATGTATCTGATATTTACTTAATTCCAGATAAAATTATTTTATATGATTTAAAAACTAAATAAATAAATTTAATTATGATTATTAAAAGTTGTATGAAATTATTTATAAATAAAACATATTTATTAAATAAATAATAGAATTTATTCCCTGATAAATAAATTTAAGAAATGTATTAGAAATTAAAAAATATTAGTTGAATAATATATATGCAAGGCATGTGCTAAAAAAATAGTAACATCAAAAGGCAGCGGATAATTATGGTTTTTCTTTCTCTCGTTTTGTTTATTTATTTTTTTTTCACTGTTGACCAATATCGGGTCGTGGAAGTGGGATACCGGCCTATTGCTTAATACTTTGCCGGGTGCAGGAGGTTATTTTGTGTTTGATGTTACATTTAAAAGTATTTTTTATCAGGAAAATATATTAAAATATTTTTTTATTTTTTAATATTAATATATTAAAATAATTAAAAAATATCAATTTAATATATTTTAAAATAAAAATATTTTTAAAACATAAAACAAACATAAATTATAACAATCACAATCATTCACCAAATATCGTTCCTGTTCATGCCCAGGATTTTTTGTACATTATAGAATTATACACATTTTGTATATTATAGAATTTTTTATGAATTTATATAGTTGTTAAATGTAACTTGACTGAATTTGATTTAAGAACTCAAACCTAAATTGAAATGACATCAAATAGAGAGATTGAAGTTAGAAATTTTTTTTATTCAAAAAACAACTTTTTTTTTATTTTTAAATATAAAAATAAATTATCCGAGTCCATCTTAATTAACTTATTTAATATATAACTTGTGTCATAAGCCATATAAAATTTATTAATTAAAACTTGCACATGTAAAAGATAAACAAGAAAATTAAATATCATATCACTTTAGGTGTTATTTGACGTTGCAGTCTACTTTAGCATTTATTTTTATTTTCTTATACTTGACTAGTTTTGATAAAAATAAATTTTAAAAAATAAAAAAAATTATTTTACTGCATTATTAAAAAAAAAAATACCTTCCAAAATAACAACTCAAACCCTTAACTACCGATCACGTTTTTATTCTTCTTCAAGCCAAGAGAGCCCTAAAAATCAGAACACCAACTGACAAGACAAACGCCACCATATCATCAAAACCTTAATCTTCTCTCCCTACTTGTAATCAGCTTCCTAATCCAGTCAACCATGGATGTTGATCCTCGTCACTACGAACAAATTGTAAGTAATTGCTATCATTATAATCCTAGAATACCAGTTGTTCCTGTCATTTAACACTGCTACATCACACTCAATAATCATTACTACAACTGATCGAAACCCTAATTTCTGTTTTGCATCATCTGCTTTGCAATATTGTTAATAGATGATTACGGGTATTATCAACGATGTTGATTGACCAAATTGTTTGAAGCAATTGTTGGTAATAGTAATCAGGGTTTGAGGGTTATGCTTAATCTTTATGATGTACGGATGTTTTGCTTTTATGTGTTTTTACAGGCCATCAAAGATAGTGATATCCACAATATTGTGCTATCCTATCTGGTGCACAATTGCTATGGAGAAACTCTGGAATCGTTCGTGGCTTGTTCTGGGATGCCTGAGCCTGCAGATTTTATCGAGGATATGGAGAAAAGAAAAGGTATGCGAATGCTTCCAGTTTTTGGCTGAGAAGCAGGATGCACAACTTTAAAGTATGTGAATTGCTGCACTTAACCAGTTTCTTTATATATCTGTGTTTCTGGCGATGTTAGTTGTTTTCATGAAGATTGTTGGAAGAATTGGGTAGATATTTCTTGGCAACTGATATGCAATGATATGTAGTGTATTAAGTAGTTTGTGTCTACGTTTTCCTGGATATAAATGATCTGACTATGATTTTCATTTTCTTTCCTCTGCTGATCTCTGTTCTTTATTATAGTGGTGCTAATTGTATGCTATGTGCTCAGGAATTGTCCGTTGTGCTTTAGAGGGGAATGCACTCAAGGCAGTTGAGCTGACAGAACAGGTGGCAGGTGACTTACTGGAGAATAACAAGGACTTGCATTTTGATCTTTTGAGCCTTCATTTTGCCGATCTTGTTTGTGCTAAGAAGTGGTAAGTAGTATAAGAGCTATACTTCTGAAACCGTGATGCGGCTGACCTCATATGTTAAATTGTTTGCATGTTTATGGACAGCACGGAAGCTTTGGAATTTGCTCAAAAGAAGCTGACACCATTTGGGAAGGAGAAGAAGTACGTTGAAAAACTTGAAGTATGTCCCTTATTGAGGAAACCGTTTTAAGCATACCTAACATGGCTGTTTTTAGTCTAATATTGTTGGGAATGAAAAGCCATTTCTTATTGCTGCAGGACTTTATGGCTCTGCTTGCTTACGAGGAACCTGAAAAATCACCAGTGTTTCATCTGCTTGGCTTGGAGTACCGTCAGCATGTAGCAGATAAATTGAATCGGGCTATTCTTGGTTGGTTTCGTCATTTGTTTCCTTGTTCCATGTTTTTTACAGAAGATTCTCTACTAATAAATGTGCTTGTTGTTGATTTGATGCTTCTTTTAATAACTATCATTGACACACTTTATATATTTATTGGTCATGAATGATATCAGCTCATACAAACTTGCCAAGCTACACAGCAATCGAGAGGCTGATACAACAGACCACAGTAGTCAGGCAAAGCTTAAATCAAGATCACGGTAAGGTAGGGCATATTGAAACCATTAGAGGCTGAGGATGTTAGTTAATTCTGCTGATATCTTAACTGTTCTTGATTTTCTTCTGGGCTATTTTGTTCTTTCTATATCAATGCTTTACTATGTTAATACATGATTTCATAGGATGGGATTCCACTATTTTCTCTGAAAGACTTTCTCAAAGGCTAGATTCTGGAAGTGATTAAAAGATTTCGGTGAGAGTAATGAAGGCACTTCGTATCTTGTTGCCACCGCATGGTTTTGGTGTAAGGTTTCATGGGAAGATAACAGTTATCAATGCCTTCACATCTGTGAAAGTTGTTGAGAAGGCTGTCAGCTGTCTCATGTGTCTGGTTCTTCCTGCATTTGGTGAGGTATGCCTCTTTTCATGATTGACCACAACACTAGTGCATTTGGGTGTGATCTCTGCCCTAAATTGGACGTCATCATCCACGATTTTGACAATCCAACGTCTTGTAAATTTTTGCTTGCATATTAACTAGAGACCAGGACTCTAGATTATCTTGTGCCCAAACGTCAAATTAATTATGATTTGACGTTACTGGAAGTCATGTCTAGTGGAGCAAGGTTGAAATACTTGACAATATTGCTTGTAAAATTATTCACGGGGGCAAAAACTGCCATTGGTTGGCGTGCTTGCCTCCCTATTTCTATAACACGGTGTGCATGGTGCACCTTAAAACGAATTGTAATTCTGGAATGTTGATGGTATTGTTCTTGCTGGTACTCGATAATTTTAGTGATTATGAAGGTGGGTTTCGACCATTTGATTACACTAGCCGCTAGCCCGAGGCCCATGATAGAGGGTTCCGCTATCTATTTCTGCAAAACTACGGTCTATGATTCTAGTTGGTTTGCAAGTTGCTTGGAATAAGGCCAGTTGTAAGGTCTTGTTTGAAGTTGATTCTAACATGGTTTTACGTGCATTTCTTGCACGGGTCGGGTCGGGTTGATGTGGTTGCAGATGTTATCTTCTCATTAGCAGTACCAGACATTTGCTATCAAGAGACTGAGTTATTACAATGCATCGTATCATCGTGAGGCTAACTCCATCGTGGATTGGTCAGCTAACTCTGCCTCTGGTCCTTGCTTGATGGTCCTTAGGTTTATAGGTTTTCTTTCAGTGAAACTAATGGGGCGTCGTTGCTTCGCTCGTGTCCTAGTTAGTATCTGTTCCTATTTTCTTTTGTAACCACAATAAGGAAAAATAAATGTATGACCTGTTCGGCTTGTGAGTCAATTTAGCAGGCTTGTTCAAAATGTAGTTTCATAAATTAAAAAAAAATTAACTTTGGTTGAACTGAGTTAATTGACTTGCGATCAGAGTTTTGGATTAGGTTGACCGGATTCGGTCTGGTCTCTTCACCTGGTAATCATCTCCAGTCCAAATAGGAGGAACCAACTACAAATGATAGCCAGGGCATAACAAAAATTTCTTGATAAAACAATTTGAGAAATATTTAATTATAAATTTATTGGTATATTTCTCCTTAAATTATTAAAAGAAAAAGTATTCATTTCTCAGAAAAAAAATTGTTCAGCCTTAAATTTGACACTGGCAACATAACCTCCGGTCCATGTAAAATAACAGGTATTGATATTTTCATGGGCTATTTGGGCTTTAAAGCGTTTTGGGCTTCGAAATATCGAAACTGACCCAAATCATGAATGGGCTGAACCACGAACCGGTCCACATCTATAAATACCCAGTGGTAACCCCAGAAAATATCCATCTCAGCTCCCTTTCAAATTCGGATAATGCTGTCAATACCTGCAACTCCATCTTCTTTGCTTCTAAGCCTCCACTCGGGCAACGACACGTTGTCCCTCCCCGGTTTTCTCTCCAACAGGCACTCGTTTTCTAGGGTTTCAAAAAACTTCGAGCCAAACACTCCGAACTCAAGATTCTGCAAAATTACTTGCAGACTTGCTAAAGCCAAAGAGACTATTTCTACTACAAATCCTGATTCTTTAATTAAAGAGCCTCACAAGTACTTTGATCAAGTAATAATCACCGTTCGATCAGGAGATGGAGGCCATGGATCAATCCTTAATATGCCTAACCAGAGGAATAATAATAATGGTAGCAAGGGAAAACAGGAGAAAAAGAGTAGAAATAAGAGCTCGTATAAAAGAGATTTTCATGGATCGTTGATTCTTCCTCTGGGTGGACATGGAGGTGATGTAGTGATTTATGCGGATGAAGGAAAAGATTCGTTGCTGGAGCTTCATAGTAAAAGTAGATTCAATGCGAAACGCGGAGGGAATGTTGATGCCATGGGCGTTTTAACTTCTCAATTGCATAATGGATTTGCTGCCCCGACTTTGCGAATTCCTGTGCCTGTAGGTTTGTACGTTAAGAATTACATCGTTTCTTTTTTGGCTACAATTTTTAAAATTGTGTTCAATGTTTATGTTTTTATTTTATTAATGGGATAGGTACGGTTGTGAAGCGTAAAAGAGGGACGTTATTGGCTGATTTAGCGCAACCAGGGGATGAAATACTTGTTGCGAGGGGTGGACAAGGAGGGGTGAGGAATTTGCTTTTAAGATAGTGGAATGTGGAAAATTGTAACTTGGGTGTGCGGTTTGGGATTCATTTTGTTGATTTTGCTACAGATTAGTTTGATTGAAGCGCCAGAGCATAGAAAGAAAAGATTAATGACATTGACAACGAATGTGATGAGAGATGATAGTGATAAGGTGAAGAACATGCTCTTTGATTTATTTATTTAATATTGTATTATGTACACAAGGTCATTATGGCAATTATACCTGCTCCGTGCTTGCTGCCAGATTTTGATACTTCTAGCAATGCCCAGCTATGTAATGCATCTGCGCTCTGACTTGTGCTTGGCTTAAGTTGTGGAGGGAATCTCATTTAATTTTTTTTTTCTTGCATGTCATGATTGCAGGTCCATTTTTTGGTGTTACGGTCTTGTTTAAGAGTTAAATATATATGAAAAGATGATTATTAAAGAAGTTGCTCAATAAGAAATTCTAGACTTTGCTATAGAGTTATAAAATATTCAACAACAACTGTATCTATGGTTTATGGCTTCTCATGTTTGATTTTCCCTTCTTATCCTAACATGAGTTTTAAACATTTATGATTTACTGCAGGTTTTAATTCTCGGTCAATCTGGGGAGGAAGTCAGTTTAGAGCTGATTCTCCGAGTTGTTGCTGATGTTGGTCTAGTGGTACACGTCGTTTCTCACTTAATTTTTATTTTTTGTAATGTATGCTCGTGTCTAGGTTCTTTAAAATTTCAGTAATTGGATTTTTGTGGTTTTCATTTCAAAAATACTAACAATTTTCTTTTAAGGCTACTAATTTATATCTGGATCAAAGATATTCGAACTTCAAAGATATGCAACCGGTAGATGGTAAACTAGAAATTTGCTTTATATGTTTTGTTGGGTTGCTGTGGCTGTGACCAACCCCACTCTTAATTAATATATTAATAGAAGCTTTTATAATCTTCTGATTGCCAGAGCTGTTAACTTGCTTGTGTAGGGACTTCCAAATGCTGGAAAATCAACCCTTTTAGCAGCCATTACGCTTGCAAAGCCAGATATTGCTGATTATCCTTTCACAACATTGATGCCAAACCTTGGACGCCTCAATGGTGACCCAGCTTTAGGTGCAGGGATGTATTCATCTGAAGCAACTTTGGCAGATTTGCCAGGCCTTATAGAAGGTGCTCATCTGGGGAAGGTACTGTATTTTCAAATATAATCCAATGGTTTATCAAAAGCTTCATTTAGTAAAACTGAAATTTTCTTATCCTTCAGGGTCTTGGCCGCAATTTCTTGAGGCACCTTAGAAGGACTCGTGTGTTGGTCCATGTTGTTGATGCTGCTGCTGAGGACCCTGTGAATGATTATAGAACTGTCAAAGAAGTATATCTTCCCTTAATGTTATATTATTTCTGGTTTTATATATTTGCTTTGAAAATTGGATTTCAGTCTCACTAGTGTGGACAGATCTAGGAAGTACTGGTGTCTTTTCTGTGGGTTGATATGATTTGAATAGCAAACCCTCTATGGGTTTTGCTTGCCTATTTAAATCAGGATCTCAATTTTAAGATATTTATAATTAGCTCTAGGGAGTGATGGACTCAAGTCTAGCAATGAAGTTCACTCCCAAATCCTGCCAGGATGTGGATTGGACCTAATTGACAAAAATCCCAAAAGAAAACAGGGAAGAAAAAGGAAGGGCTGATGTGGAATGTCACGGCTGTTAGGGAGCTTTTGATCACAAAACAACTCATTAGATAATGAGGGTGACGTAAGGCTGAAAGGCAAGCTTCTTAGCTTAGATATGATCTTGAGTAGTGCTTGAAGGGTTGGCTTGCTCTTTGTAATTTTATGCACGATTCATTATTTCCTTTCAGGAATTGAAAAACTAAAGAAGTTGTCTGTCCCCATTGTTTGTCACCTGGACATTTGTTTTTTCTATTTGGAGTTATGTAGCTGATTGTAAACAAACCGTTCTGTGGTTCTGCAGGAATTGAGGATGTACAACCCTGAGTACCTTGAAAGACCATATGTAGTGGTGCTAAATAAGATTGACCTGCCTGAAGTATGTCCATATGCAGCTTCAATCCTTTGTTTTCATGCATTCTTCCTTTCTGAGTATTTACATGTATTCATATAGAATGCCCACATTCTTGCTTCAATATATCAATTATTCTTTCAGGGAAGGGATAGGCTTCCATCCTTGACTGAAGAAATACTGAGAATTGGTTGCGATGAGGTGCCTTCTGAGCCAAAAATGACGTCAAAAGATGCAGTTCATTCATTTTCCACTGAAGATGGCAATGCAGATAAGTTGCCTTCACAGATAACAAATGAAGATAAAAAGGATAAAGAGTTAGAGGACTATCCTCGTCCGCTCGCTGTTGTGGGTGTCAGTGTTCTGTAAGTTAATAATTTTTTGTTGGACTTCACAAACATATTTTAGCTCATCATTCCCTCTCTAGAATTTGTGGCATCTTGCTTTCACTTTGTCTACTTTGCTCCACGCTTTTCTTTGTTAATCTGGATCTTCGTGATTGTGTCATTCTTGGCTTATGTTATTTCGGAGAAAAGAAGTCGTTTACTGTTTCATCTTGTCATTAGAGTATTAGTCATTCATATAATGCTAGGTTTACTAGATAGAACATGCTAAACTTTGATCAGACCTTATTGTTGGCAATGATGCACTCAATGTTGCCTATGACAACTCATTCATCTCTAGATTTTCATGACAAATGAGTATCATAGTGATGTGTGGGAAGATCAAAATATGTTGGTTCCCTGTGAATTTTGCCCTTCTAACTCTGCAGAAATCATTGTCCTCTTTCTTCTCTTCAAATCTGTTGTATATTTTTCTTTCTTAACCTGGATCTGCACTATTGCCAGTGACAGTCATTCTATCCGCGATTTCAAGTCAAATAAAAGTCTAGTAAAATGACCGAGTCATCTCATGCAGGAATTGAAGCTGCACTTCACTTATTCTATTTGTCTATGCATTAAACAATCGTTCATTTCCCCCAGAATTTGACCCGGATCTGGCTCTTGGCTTTGTTTGAACAAGTCAGATAGGAAATTGTTTCATGCATTTTTTTTTCTTTTCTTGGTTTTGTCAGGAAAGGAATCAGAGTAAATGAGATGTTGAAGGAGATACGGGCCGCCTTAAGGAAGTGCAGAGATTCTCGTGAGGCATTGGAACCAAGGATGAAGACTGTGAGAGCAATGTAGTTGCAATTGTCCAACGGCCATCGGTTTGTCAACTTAAGCTTAACATGGATTGATGGATAAACCGTATAATCATGTTAGCTTCTTGTTGCTCAAGATCTGCCAACTTGCATAACAACCATCGCTTCATTTTGGGCCCAAACGAGACCGTTCTCACTAGCCTCTATGCAACGTTTATGTAGATATTTTGTATCGAAACAGCATTTTTGTTTGTTACAGATCGGCGTACTTGTCAGTGTGTAGCTGTCTGACCTCCATCTCATGCCCACTAAAAATTCTATTTAATTGACAGCTGGAGACATAACATTTCTGTCTCTATAGTCCATTGCTCAATGCTAGAAAATTTGCTGAACACCTTCAAAACATTTAGAGAGGACAGAGCGAGGAGCCCAAGTCAACTTGGTTTGGGCCTAGGATGCTGAATTAGAGTGTATAATGGGGGCTGCCCAACAGTTATTGTCTCACTTCTTTTGGTATTTATATTTTAATTGAAAATACGTTAAATTGATTTTTTTTATTTTTAATATCAATATGTTAAAACCATTCAATTTTTTTTTAAAAAATATTAATTTAATTTTCTTAGGCAAAAAAACAATTTAAAAATTATTTTACAAAAACAAATACTTAACTAGGTTGCGGTTTTTATTCCCGCCAGAAAGCTTGCGGTTTTTTTTTAACTCCCACGCACCATCTTATCAACAGCCAAGAAGGCTAAGAGATTCATGAACTAAAAATTTGAAAGTGCATGACCCAAGCTGGAATATGAATGCCATGTATCAGCAGTCAGTAGCTGTACGCATTAATGCACTATTTTTCAGTGCACGAACCTACTTGGAATCTGATCCTATGGATCGACCCAAAGGGCGAGATTCAGTGTACGGCATCAATGTAAAAAATCTGCTTGTGGGCCTTTTATTGAAGTCATTTGATATTGTTATACTTATTATTTTTTAAAATATTTTTTTTAATGTTTTAAAATAAATTATTTATTTATTTTTAAAATGAGTATATTAAAACAATATAAAAATATATAAAAAATTAAATTTTTTCAAAAATATTTTTGCATTCCAAAAACAAAATGTGTGATGTTGGTGCATGAATATGGCAGCTGCGTTCCCACAGAACTGAATTCCAAGCCCCCGCCACCTCGCAACAGTTGAAAGTCCCAAGTATCAAACAGCCGTTGCAAAAGTTTGTGATGTGGGTGTTTTGGGAACTCCAATGTGTTCTTATCCCCAACCCTTTGCAGCATACACACCGCACCCACCCAGTAGTAACTAAATTAACAATAAAAGGCGACCCTAAAATTCTCCTATGTTTGCCACCTGAGCTTGTGTGCGGACAAATATTATTTGCCAGGTGTTTTCCATGTAAGAAAACCTTGAGCTTAGCAGTACTGGACACGATTGTTCTGGCCAAGTAGCAGTCCCAACCCATTCGGAGACACGTTTCGATATCCTTAATTGCCTCTTGACTGCATTCAAGCGCTTATCCTCGCATACTGCCATATAAATAGCCCCTTTGCTGCACAATGTGCTTATCAACAGCGTTACTGTTTCGCTTATTTTCTTGTGTTTTTTATGGGAGGAATGTCAAAATCAATCATGAGTGGTTTTGGAGAGAAAAAACAGTTCAAGAAGCCTGCGCAGGCTAGCTCTAGGAAAGGGTGCATGAGAGGCAAAGGAGGACCAGAGAACGCTCTCTGCACTTACAAGGGTGTACGCCAGAGAACTTGGGGCAAATGGGTGGCCGAAATTCGGGAGCCCAACCGTGGTGCTCGTCTCTGGCTTGGCACCTATGACACCTCCCATGAAGCTGCCATGGCTTACGATGCTGCTGCTCGTAAACTATATGGCCCTGAGGCAAAGCTCAACTTACCTGACTTACAAGTTAATAGTAGCCAGTTTCCAGCCTCTCCTGCCAATTCTCAGGTGATCCAAATGACAAACCAACCCTCTCATCTCATTCAAAATTCTAGTCCTACATCTACATATTCATCAAATATCCCAAATATGGAGTCAAATGAAGCGAAACCAATATTATACAACCATAATCCAATCATGTCTTTCTCTAATGAAAGCGTTGATTCGAATGGAATGGAGGTAGAAAATGACGCAAATTTTGGGCGAAGTGGAGACGTAATCAAAGAATTCTGGGCGAATCTCAACGTGAACATGACTTTCAATGACTCAATTTGGGCAGAGGCGGCATTGTCGATAAATTTTCCAGTGATGGATGATCCCGGAATTTTTGCTAGCAATCTCATGGAAGGATCTGGTGGGGACACAATGCAGACTCCGTGGTGCATGTAAATTGAACCACGATGTTCTTCTGGGTCAAAGGAGGCTAGAGAGAGAAAAAACAGAATCCTTGTATACATGTTTAGTATATAGTCTAGTTATAGAGCACTGAAGCCACATGGGTTTTTGGCTCGTGTACATATGTATGTTATCTCTGTGACAGTCAGGTGCTTTGTTTTATACTGAATGGTAATTTAACTTGAATCTGATACATATTTATATGAATAAATAAGTTTTTTTTAATAATTATTTTATTAATGGATAATGAATAAGTTTTTTAAATTATTAATGAATTAATAAATAAGGTATAAATATTTGTTAAACTTAATTCAAATTCAATCTTAGTCATGGGCTTCCTGATGATAATTTCACTTCAATATGATAAATATTTATCTAAATAAATATTTTTTTAATTTTTATTTTATTAATAAATAATGAATACGGTTTTAAACTCCAGGTGTAGTTTCAATCTGATATATATATTTATTTGCATAGGTAATTTTTTAATAATATTTTTATTAATATAAAATGAATAAGATAAAAATATATGTTAAATTTAACTCAAAACTCAATTATTTTGGTGGTTTATAGTACTTTAGTAATAGGATGGCAATTTAACTTTGAATGTGATATATTTACATAGTATCATATATGGCAATATGATACTATGTAAAATTTTGAATTAAATCTAAATTGAGTTTGGGTTAAACTTAACAAATATTTATACTTTATTTATTATCTATTAATAAAATAACTATTAAGAAAACTCATTTATTCAGATATATATATATATATATATATATATTAAATATTAAATGATAAAATTAAATATTAAATACATTACACACACACACAACATTTATAATTTTATCATTTAATATTTATATGCATATTTTAAATATACATTTAATTATATCTAAATAAATATTTAAAATCTGATGAATATAATATAAATATCTAATTTTTTATTTAATAAATAATTGGTAAAATATCTATATAATAGAAATTCAATTCTCGAGTAACGTAGTGATCATCTCTAGTATACAAGTTACCAAAAAAAAAAAAACACCAACAGTACAGTAGAGGAAAAAAAATTGATGTTAATAAAATTGTATGCAGGACCCATGGTCTGGATTGAAGTTAATTTTTATAATAAAATTAATAATTTTCATCGTACTTCATAAAAAAAAAAATTCCCACAAGTTGTCCAAGATTTTGCATCAATTTATTTATTTATTTTTTTAATTTCTCTGCTTCGTACAATTCTTTTTGCCTCTATACTAATTCCTGGGGCCGCTTTCCTTGGATTTGTTTTTGGCTTTCTCCAACCTCCAGATACTCTTCTTATAATAATGTTAATAATAATAATAAAAAAAAAAACTTCCAGATATTTTTCAACTAACTTTTGAATTTTGGAAAGTTCGTTAGCTGGACATCTGTCGGTTTTTTAGACTTGCAGTAGTATTTTCTAAATGGTCGCAGATTTCTAGCCAAGAAATTCAAAAGAAGAAAAAAGGAGTTGGAGGTAGGATCATTTTCTCTTTGACTGCAATATCTCAATGGAAGTTTGGCCATCCATCTTGAGTAAGTGTGAAATCACAGAAGAGTTGGAAGCCGGGTCTTGATGAACTCAGTTGGGCTAAAGAATAATCTGCAGAAGGGAAGTTTTTCGTCATTTCCCGGAATGCTACTGTATATGGCATTTGGATGAATGAAATAAGAGGGTTCATGGAGGAAAGGAATCGACTCTTGCTGATTTGATTACTTCGATTATGAAGATTTATTACTATAGTTTTCAGAACACAAATATTCTGCATAAAACTAGCTTTATGTCAGTCCCAGTTTTTTGCTGTATGTTCAAATTGGAGGTTAGGTTGTCTTGATGTGCTTCAGCTTTTGCAATCCTGAACTTCCCATATTCCATTGCCGTTCACTTTTGTAAGTGCTGCAGACTAACGTAACAATCAGATTCCGGCAGCAATTTTCAACCCACAACAGGTTTGAACAATATTGATCAATGTTGACCCTTTGACCTGAGAGTTGACCGATGAAAATAAACATGCATGCTAGTTCACATCCGGCTGGAAAGATTTTGGTGCACCTCTGATTGTGTTTGAATTTTACTTTGGCTTAGCCTACACAATCTATTTCATGCTTTTCATTGAAGTTCTGTAGGTCAGGTCTTCGATTTCAATTGTTTAGAACAAACAAAAGCCTTAAGATCTTTAGAGTGGCAAAGTGCAATGTCATATTTTGTTCTAGTATGACAAAGTTGTTATGTTTTGAAGGAAACATGCTTACAAAACTGTCAAATATTATCTGCAAGGTTGTCCATATCACACAGGATTTTGAATTATATGGAGAAGGCTTCTCGAATATTCTGAATGAAACTAGAATAGTCAAGCCAAGTTTATTAGATGTGTTAGGTAATGTTTCAGCCATTAACTTGTCAAAGCTTAGGATCTCATCATATTGCTGCAACGGATGAAGCTTTGAAGGGGTTCCAAAATCTGTTCTGCAGCCATAAAGAATCAGCTTCTACAGGATACCCATCTTGATTACGATACCAGCTGAAATGTGCATGGGTCCTGTTCTTTATATCAAGAATACCATGACCAAAACTAGCTTCACGAAAAGCTGTGTAGCTTGGCCGTGGCTCTGTCATGCTGCAAAAAAAGAAAAGAAAAGGAAAGATAACCATTAACCATTGACATTTTATTCCAACCATGTACTTGCTAGCTAAACTATTCGTGAAACACAAATAAAATAATCAGCAAGTACTTGGTCGCTAATCCTTCTAGATTTCCTCCATCTCCAATGGTTATGTAAATGGGGGCAGATTCATCTCTTGTGGGAGTGCACGAACCAGCGACGATTCTATATGCAATGTTTGATATACGATACTGCAATGAAAAGCAATTCAACGCTGTTATATGCTAGAAACATGTAGTATGTGATTCGTCACGTTTTCCTTCTCCTGAACAGAACAATTTACTCAATAAACATTCGTATTTGGTCCCACATAGATAGCAGTGTTAGCACCAGAAATCTTTAGATTTTATCCCCTGAATAGCACTCTAAAGGACCAAAATATAATTTGGCATCTGTGTGTTATGGCTTCGTGTCACGAGTGCATGTCAGTGTCTTTTTCTAATATTCTGAACTTATCTTAACTAGCAGAAGGAAAAGGGCAAAGCAACTTCACTTTGAGATTTATGCTTGTTCTGCATCATCCAAAAGGAAGACTCCCTATAAAGTAAAATTAGGAAAATGTGTGAAGAACAAGTTCTTCACGTAAAGAGCTTAAACAAGGGAGTGGTTGGTTCCTAGATGGCAGGATCCATGCTGTCTGCCAATACAGCATAAGCAATAAAGGGGAGGATACCTGCATAGCTGAGACTAGCTACTACAAACTTATCTTCATAAATCTTTCATTTCAGCCACTAGTACACGTTATTTAAATGATTCCAAATCAAGAATAGGAGATGGATTGAGAGAAATAACATGTCGCAAATCAGTTAAAAAGTAAAGGCACGTGCATTATTCACTGATGTCACTGCAGTTCAAAAGGATCGAAAGGGAAAATATCATATATGGAGAATGTGCACTTACAGATCGCTCATAAGCATGAACATGGCCGGCAAAGACAATATCGACTTTGTTCTCCACAAACCAGGGCTCATACATTACTCTCATGGTTTCCCCTTCCATGTAATGATTTACATAACTGTTATACATTGGAGAATGCATAAGAACAATAAGCCATGGTGTCTCAGTCCTGTTTACTTTAGGCAGCTCGTTTTTTAGCCATAGGTACTGAGGAGTGTATTTTCCTGCAAAATATAAAGTTTAAGTAGAGCACTCTAATGAGAGACTCTTACCAGTCAAGTCTTTGGCAGACATACAAGCAATGTACGCTCAATCTCTCTTCAACAGAGTATAAAAAGGGACTAAGAAAGAAAAATTACCATAAGCTGAGTAGGAGGACATGACAATGATGTATGTTGAAGCTCTTTTGATGGAGTACCACAGAGAAGATGTGCTACCTGATGCTATATACGGGACATGATAGCGGTGGGTATAAGGCTTAAATGGTTTGCTTTCACCCTGCAATGAAATTACCAAGGATTGATCAAGAAAATCATGGTTGAAACCACAGAGAAACACAAAATATAAGCACCAATCTCTCAATAAAAATTGGAAAACAAGAGGCTAAAAGCAAACCAAGAATACTTATGATGCATACAATTTCAGGAGCATAGTCAATTTCATGATTCCCAGCCGTCCAAATCCAAGGTTGATAAGCAGCAACTCTTTCTACGAACCTTCCCCATGTATCCCACCTTGTGTTGTCATGAAATGGATAATCATTTGCGTAAGACAGATCACCGACAAACAACAATGTCTGTCCCTTTGCCGGATTTAATTCATAGTGGGTAAGTGTCCTGTTTGAATCACTAGTTTGACCAAGATCCCCTGCTCAAAATTATTTTAGATTAAGTGAGATGAAGATACAATCTTACAGAAACATTGACATAGGAATAAATAAATTACTATGTTTTCTTGAAATTGGAAAAATAATAATCTGAACTATACCTATGAGACCAAAAGTGTAAGGAACATCAGGACCAGGTTTAGGAGGAGTAAGAAACCAGAACTGTCTTGTTGTGTTTCCAATTCCAACCTCATAGTAATATTTGGTATCAAACTGCAATCATAGTAAAACTTAATCACAGATTACAAAGTTCACAAAGAATATTCTTGAGTGAGAATCTTGAGCATGCTGCATACCTCCAAATCCTCAATGGTGCAGTGGTGAATATAACCAGAAGTGTAATTGTAGTATTTATACGTCACTATAAAACCTTCTGCAAGTTTTTTGAGCCCACTATTTTCAGCCCAGTAAAGCACTGTCTTTGAACCAGGCTCATCTTGTGTAACCCAGGACACAATCACACCCTTCCCTTCATGGTCTCCTTGTGTTATATGAACCTCCGATCATCACATAAAAAATGAAAAACAGAGCACCATAGTATATTATGTAGAAACATTCAGAATCTGAAGAAGCAATACTCACCTGTTGAGGAGCGTTATAACCAGGAGGGACTCTAAACACGTCACTGTCTAATGGCATATCAAGAGAAAAGTCAGCATCTCTTACGTAACTGCTTGTTATTCCTCCATTAACAATCTCTGCACAACTCAATATCAAACACGCCATTAAAAGAAGAGAATCCCATCTCCTTTCCGTCTCTTCTCTCCTTGACCGCTTCCAGTTTTGAGGGACTCTAATAAAATTATCATAGACCATCTCTACCATGGCAGAAGAGCTGGATTATTTATTTATTTTCTTCTGATGCTAGTATATGGAGCGAGGATTATTCATACTTTGGTACGGATATTTAAGCATGGAGTAAGACCCCGCCTTTATTGATGTCTTGAAACTACCCTTCAGACATTGCTTTACGTTGTGGACTGAGAAGTGAAGAAGAGCGTTCGACTTTATCTGTTTATTTATTTATTTATTAACAAGACCATATATTAGTTGTTAGTGTTAAAAATAAGCATAAATCAGATTTAACATTTACCACGACAAAGGATTATTTTAATTAATATAGTAAAGATGATGAAGCTACCTTTTATCATTTTTTACATGAAATGCAAACAATTTCCATTTTTATCGTATGTTTATAATTTTTTATATTTTTTTTAGTTAATTAAAAAAAGATTATTGAGTTTTGAATTACATAATAGAAGTCAGTCCTTTTCATTATATAGTAATTAAATAAATTAAGACTTTCGATAAATTTTAGGTTATAATAAATGATAATCCTCTCTTATTACATGCTAATTAAATAAATTAAAATAATTAAAACTTGAATATGCTTTCCATACAATAAATTTTCAAATACACAAACATTAGTTATTACTATTAGTAAAAACATTAAATGAGTTGAACTTAAATCACCTTCTTGCACATCAAATGAACAGGGCAATCAGGTACCTCTCCTTCTTTTTTCATTTCTTTAACTTTTTCATTAGTTTAATTTTATTTTTTAATATTTAAATAAATTTAAAATAAATTTTTATAAAATAGAACACCAATTAAATATCAAGATATTTGTTTGAAATTAGAATAACCTTATAAAAAATAAATCAAAATAAAGTTATTAAATCTAATAGAGTACATGATTAAGGTTTCGGGTTTGTCGGGTTAATTAACAAAACTCGGATCGATTTAATTATTGTTGTCTCAATATTAAAAAAATATTATCTTTAATTGTTTTAAAGTCTAATCATATTTTTAACTGTTTATTTAGATTGTTTTTAGAAACATTAAGTTAATTAGATTATATTAGTGTAATTTCTAAACAATTTAATTTAAAACTTGAGTTAAATAAAAAATTAGGTCGAGAAGTTTTAAATTAACTCGATGGAATCTAATAATAATATCAGGAAATTCCTTATTGACTGAATATTTATTTTAGATTTAAATTTATTTTATAAAATCCGTAGCTTAGTGTGTGTACAGTAAACTAGTTTATTTTTATTAAATTTAAACCATTTCTCAACTTGTTTGTCATCCGTATGATAACCACCAGTATCCCGTTATCAAGCACCAACCAACCAAGGGATAGAAGAGTTGCTGGATTGAACGAGGGAGATGAGACTGGTAGTCAGCGGACACTCCAAGTGAGCGGTCAGTCAAAGAGGCCACGTGCCAATCATTTAACCAACGCTGTTTTTCCTTAGAACGACCTGTAGTCTATCTCGTGATCAGTTGATCTTGCGGCGAGGACAGGTCGTCTATGCGCCATGTCTTGTCTTCTAAACACGACACCAGTCGCCTTCTCGTGTTGCTGCCACATCCCGACAGAAATGAGATGGTGAAAAAGAAAGGAACGATTAGTCAATAAATAGATGAATGCCATAGATATTTTCAGAACCCTTCACAAATGAATCCAATATTATATACAAATAATAGTTATTAAACCTAACTTAAAAATCTACCACTGAAATATAATTCATATTAAATTTAAATTTAAATTTAAATTTATTTTAACATCGATGGAAAAGATGGATATTGACAAAATCAAAATTATTCTTTTGAGAGGACATGGTATATATTCGCTGGTTTAATTTAATGTGTCTCGAGCGAGCTTACAATTATTAAACTTAGGACAGAAATTGACTGAACAATTCTACTCCTTTCTTGCCATGGGCCCTTAAAAAATATTGCCTTGGATGATAAGTGTTTAGGTCAAAAAACTTATGTTGGAGAAACAGAAATGGATGAGAAGACAACAAACAACGTTTGGACCGATGGTTGTGGGACAACATAGTGTTTGCAACAGAGCAAAGCAACAATATGGTGTTTTTTTTAAAAAAAATTATGTGGAGTTAAACTCAACTGATTAAATTTTAGATTTATTATTTAGAGATTACCAATTCGAGTCTTACGTGTTAAAATAATTCAATTAACACAAAAATAAATACGAACATGAAAAAGAAAGAGGCTAGAATTCTTCTCTGTTGATTTTGTATTAAAGTTCTTACTTTAACCTAAATATAAATAACTTATATATAGGTTAAGTTAAAAATATTATTCTATCCTTAATAAATAAAATAAGATAAATATATTATTTAACATCACAAATTTCAAGACATTAGAGACTTACATGGTCGTTAACTTTAGGGTCCATATAATTAGTCAAGGTACATGCAAATTGATCCGAATACCTATATTAATAATAATAATAATAAATAATATGGTGTCATTTTTACTCGTGCTCAACATACCAAATACAAAATGCAATCTCATCCATTCATTATATTGGATTTTGTTTTCTTTTATATGCCTCTAGTTGACCATCAAAGTATTAAAAAAAATGAAGAAAAAAAAGGATTAAACAATAAAAAAAAGGAAGTTTTTCCGACCAATTTGTAATCAAACTGAAGCTTCCAAGTCTTTTGCATGAAATTTGATAAAATCGAGGTCTGTTATAGAATAAAATAATAAAGAGCAAATTTTTGATTTACCTTTAAAGTATTATAATTTATTGTCACTATGTTCTTGATAATATGAGATTAATTCTGATTGTTAACTGAATTAATTCTTGAAGTTCTTAACTGATAAAATCACTATAAAAAAAGAGTGAAGAAAAAGTTTTAAACAATATTTTTTAATATTTTTATGTAGTCTTCCTTATTTTACATCTTAGTATTTTTTTATACTTTGATTTTTCTCTCAAATTTAGAGTTTAAACTCATCTTATTAAAAGATATTTTATTTAAATAATTTTTAGTTTAAAATTTTTGTTTAGAAATGAATCTAAACTAACGTGATATTGTTGAAATCTCATTAGATATAATTAAACTTTAAAGTTAAATGATTCATTCTTAGCAATAATAACAAAAATTCATTATTTTTAAAGTGTTTTAACAAGTATATTCCATTTTTTATTTCAATTTAGACTTAAATTTTGTATCAAATACAAGTGTGAATTGATGCTAGCCTGCTAGTATTTTTTTATTATATTTATATTAAAAGCATGTTTGACATAAATTTTATTATCGCATGTATGTATATTTAAAATTATATGCACTTTAGGTTTTTATTAAATATTTTTTTTATATTTTGAATACTCTTATTATAGTAAATTAAACACACTAATCTAATACATTTAGAACATTGAAAAACAAACTTCACTTTGCTATGGATTTGAGAGATGGTTCTGCCATTCATTTGATTTAGTTTTTTCATATTCAGGCATTTTCTTCTGTTAAATTTTGGCTGATTATGCTAAGAATAAGTGTTAGATTGATTCCAAAAGAAAGCCAGAATATGGCAGATTGTTTTCTACTATTTTTTAGTTTTTGTTTTTTAAAATATTTTTTATTTAGAAATATATTAATATATTTTTTTATTTTTAAAAAATTATTTTTGATATTAGCAAATCAAAATAATATAAAATATCAAAAAATATTAATTTGAAAAAAAAAATTTAAATTTTTTTTAAAATACTTTTAAAATATAAAAATAAACGTGATCGGGGGCATTTTAAATAGTTCCAACATTTTAGCGCATGTCTACTCTTTGCCATTTTTCCAAATTGAGTAACAAAGCATTTGCAAAGCCGGCAAAGGGCCTCCAAGCACAAATCCGAAAAGGGTTAAGAAATTACCGTTTCAGTGTTACATCAAGACAAGTGATTAAGGATGTTAGACCAATAGTGTACTTGGCTTTCATGAAGACAAGAAGCCCCCAGCTGAATGCCACTTGTTATCTGAACTCCACAGTAAGATACCCTACTCAATAAATTAACTTTATAGCTAGTCGCAGAGAGAATAGATTCGACGTCGTCCTGTGATTGGAACCTTGATCCATCTTTCAAAAGGCAGAGAATTGAACCGTTTGGCAATGGACTTCTTTATCAATCTTTTATGCAACAATCACTAGAGAAATTCCCACAAGAGCTCCAACATCAGACGACTATGGTAATGGTTCTTCTGGGAATTTCAAGTATGTTTTTGATTCACATTACACACCCTGCTTAGTTCTCTTTCGTAACGTAAGGTTTTGGGTGATGATTTAGCAGGAAGAAAGCATGCCAACGAGTTTGGTAAGCAATGGTTGCGTTGATATTCGAGGCAGAATTGCAGACAAGCGATCTACTGGAGGATGGAAAGCTGCTCCTTATATTATAGGTTCTTAATTAAACCAGCTCTTGCAAATTTGTCAATGGTTTCAGGAACAATAGAGTCTGATGTGTTTAATTTCATGTTTATGATTTTTGTTTAACCTGGCTGTTTGGTGCCAGCTTATGCATGTATGTGCCCTCTCCTTCAACTTGGCTTCTTGGCCAGCAGAGGCTGATTTCTTTTTTCCTCTTTTTTTTTTTGGTGCTTGTAGTGAATGAAGTTGCTGAGAGGCTAGCATTTTTTGGTATAGCTGTGAACATGGTAGCTTACTTGGTCTTTGAAATGCATCAGTCACTTCCAAATGCTGCAACTCATGTGACTGACTGGATTGGAGCTGCCTATGTCCTCACTCTCTTTGGAGCGTTTTGTGCTGATGCTTACCTGGGCCGATTCAGGACCATCATTGTTTTCTCTTGCATCTATACCGTAGTAAGAAATCAGGATTTCCCCTTTCATTTAGTTTCCACATGGCCTGTGACCCGAGGTAGTGTTTGTTTAAGTTGTTGGAATTATTTTTTAAAATATTTTTTATTTAAAAATATATAAAAATAATATTTTATTATTATTTTTTAAATTTTCTTTTTAATAATAACACATCAAAACCATCTAAAAACACAAAAAAAAACCCTAATTTGAAGCCAAAATAAAATAAAATTTTATAAAACATGGTTTTTACCGCAAAAACAAACATATTAAATAACATGTTTGTTTTTGCGATAAAAACCATGTTTTATAAAATTTTATTTTATTTTGGCTTCAAATTAGGGGTTTTTTTGTGTTTTTAGATGGTTTTGATGTTTGTTTTTACATTTTATTTTTTTTTAATGAAGTTTTTTTATTTTTTATTTGTTTTAAATTAATTTTTTTAATGTTTTTAAATTATTTTAATAAATTAATGTTAAAAATAAATTTTAATAAATAAAAAATATATATTATTTTAATATATTTCTAAATAAAAATTATTTTTTAAAAAAATATGTGCTATTAAAATATCAAAATACCAAGCTCATCCAGTAGGCGACATAATGTTGAGTTGGGCTTCAAATGTTATACCATCAAGGCTCTGTATTCTGTACTTGCAAATCATCTGAATTGGATTCAACATGATCTTTTCTTTTTCATTTTTTTTGTTTTGCATTTATGGGCTTTAAAAAATCTGGAGCAGTGCTTGAGAAATGAGATTGGCCTAATTTTGCTGTTTGACCGAATTGTGTTTTTGGTCTGGACCGCAGGGAATGGTATTATTGACACTCTCAGCTTCTATAGACAGCTTACGTCCACCAAAATGCATGGTAAGGCTATGCCCACAAGCAACCGATGGCCAGACAGGGTTCCTCTATGGTGCACTGGCCCTTATTGCCCTTGGAACCGGCGGTATCAAGCCATGTGTCTCATCTTTTGGGGCTGATCAATTCGACGAGGCAGACGTGGAAGAATTGCCAAAGAAATATGCTTTCTTCAACTGGTTCTTCTTTGCTATAAACATGGGTGCTATCTTTGGTATAACAGTCTTGGTATACATAAAAGAAAAGAAGGGATGGGCCTTAGGTTTTGGGCTACCTACAGGGGCCATGGTTATTTCTACCATCATTTTAGCAGCTGGCATTCCTTTTTATCGTTTCTAAAGGCCCATGGGTAGCCCTTTCACCAGGTTTGTTCAGGTCATGGTGGCTTCTGTAAGGAATCATTTGAATGGAGTCCAGGTTCGACATCAAACCGAGCTTTACGAGGTTAATACCAAGGAATCTGATATCAAGGGCTCCCAAAAGCTGTTTCACACCTTACAGTACAGGTAAATTTTTAACAAAACGTTGTCTAGCTGTCCCCTCCCTGAAATGCAATTGGTCGTGTATGTACACAGTCTATAGTCCACTGGTGCTAATTTTTACCATAATCTTGCTTTAGTTTTTGAATTAGAGCTAAAACGCTAACCTTCAACATCAATGAAGTCCAATTCAGTCCCTTGAGATTGTCTTAGAAGATAAGAGTTGATCAGATTTTCATTTGAAGTTCTCATATTTAAACTTGATATCCCACATGTTTAATAAAACTTGATAATGTCATGTTTAATTATCTTTCTTGGATCTATAATTGCTTGATCATGATGTTCATTCGTCCGGAGTTTTTTCTTTCCTGCTAAAATTCAAGGGACTTGTATATTATGGTGCAGTTTCTTGGACAAGGCAGCGGTTGTGACAGATTCTGAGGCTGACACAGGGAACCGTTGGAGACTTTGCACAGTAACACAAGTAGAAGAATTCAAGTCTTTTACCAGAATCCTCCCAGTATGGGCATCCACAATTGCATTCTCCATCTCCTTTGCTCAGCTCTCGACCTTCTTCATCAGCCAGGCCAACATCATGGACCGAAAACTCAGCTCCAACTTCAAAATTCCAGCAGCTTCTGTCCCCGTTTTCAGTACCCTCAATGCCCTCATCCTCGTCCCCATCTACGAAAAAGTAATAGTCCCTATCCTACGTAAACGCACCGGCCACACCCGCGGCATCACATCATTGCAACGCATAGGAGTTGGTTTATTTATTTCCATATTTGCACTGATAGCTGCAGCATTGGTAGAAAAAAAGAGACGCGACTGCCCTAACCCTTCAGGCATGAGTGTGTTTTGGTTGTTTCCACAGTTCTTTTTAATAGGCAGTGCAGAAGTTTTCACCTACGTAGGACAGCTAGAATTTTTCTACGACGAAGCAACTGATGGGACAAGAAGTATTAGTAGTGCGGTGTTTCTTAGTGAGATCGGGATTGGAAGTTGGTTCAGCACTGCAATAGTTAAGATCATCGAAAGTGCCACTGGTGGAGAAGACAAAGGGTGGTTAAGGAATAATCTTAATAAAAGCAGGCTTGATTATTTCTACTGGGTGTTAACTGTGATTAATGCGGTTAATTTCGTAGTTTATTTGTGGATTTCTGTCGTTTATAAGAGTAGAGGTGGTGCAGTCGGGACGGTGAGAGACGAGGGTGTCGTTGACATGGGTGATGATGGTGATTGATGGAAAAAGAGGAGGATACAGGTGAATTCCGAGGTGTGGCCTTATAAGTAATTGCATTTGCTTTATTTGGTTTCTTTCAATATTTCTACTGCTATCTTGTTTCGGTTGAATGTAAGATTTTATAATTTTAGTTTCATTCGCGGAATAAGGATACTGCAATGTCAAACATGTACAAGGGTTCAACTTTTGGGATTGAGATTTTCTTTAATGATCTCTGGCAGGAAGATCAGTGATTAGACACGAAATGTTTTTTTGAAGAAGGGAAAAGTTGTTAAAGATAGTATGGATGCGATTCATATCATGATTAAAAGGGAAATGAAGAATCCTGGTGTAAATTAAAAGAATTGCTTTCGGAAAAGTAATATTGCTCCATGATAGTTATCTGTGGATAGTAATTATTAATCATCATCTTTAATGATGTGATCTTGGGATCCGTCAATCCTCCCTTAATCTAACCTAGAATTTTGTCAGTTTGCTTCTGTCTTTTAGCCTCCGATTGTAGAAAAGTTCATGTAGTAAAATTGGAGTACTGAGGCACAGGCACTTCCAGCTGGAGGTTGACTAGAAATAGTCTCCGAACTCAGGAGTTGCTATTGCCTGATGGAGGAGCTTCAGACCAAGGAGAGATCAGGAGCTTATATCATATTCTATGCCTTCCCCATATGATAAAATATTACCCCAAGCCGTCTTCGACAGAGTCGCCTAGTACAGACATTTTCATCTTCATTCAAAAGCGTAATTCATCGAAAATAATGATCATTTTACTCGGATTGGGGCTGTGGGGGACCGAGGAAGGAGTCCTATATGGATCAACCATATCTAGAGAGTGAGGGTCAACTTCAAGTGCCAAACTACTAAGTTACAGCTGAAGATCATGGCTGTGAGACTAATTTAACTTAGTTTAATTATTAGATAAAATAAGATAATGAGATTCAAATTTTTTATTGCTTGCTAATTAAAACTCCAATATCATATTAAAAATTTATAACAATTCAATATTTTAAACTATTAAATGACTGATTGTTTTTCTTAATTTCTTTTACTTTAAACCAGGTGCGGGTGATTTATGAGTATGCTACAAGATCTTTCTAATCTTGGCCTATATAAATACAAGTGTAATTACTGAAATTCGAAATCAATATATCCAAGAGAAATGCTCAAGTCCCAAACAAAGCTTAACCATGCCACAACGCAAAAAAAGATAGATCGAAATCACCAGTGATCAGAAGTGGAAAACGTAGTGAAGACTTGGCTTGCAAATCTCGCACTCATTTCTTGCAGGTCAATTCTCGCACACCCCTTGTGGAACACATTAAAAATGTATTCTTCTTTGTCCTGTATGGACACCAGAGGCTAAACGGCCTCATCTCTTAATAATGCGGTCGATGTTTTACGTGCATATATCACTATACATCATCATGATCAAATAAAATGAGCAGTACTTTCCGACCAAAATTATTTTCAACAAGGGCAATGTCAAGACGGCAATATGAAGACGAGCGTGCTTGTAAAATGAAAATGGGTATCAACATTAGTAAAGTGGGGTCGAATCCATGATGATCTTGGAGCATTAGCTTTTTGCAATCTGCATATCTTTATAATTTCGTAAAACAAACCATAATGTAACATATATATATATATATAAAGAAAACATAGGGGATTTCAGGCCTTTAGGGCCACATTAGTGATGATAATCATAATGTCCATCCCCTCAAAATCTCCCCTTTCTCAACCTCCTACTAACATGAAATGACTGAAACATACGGAAAAAAAAAATTAAAAGAACTTCTTCATACACACACAAGCCATCTTAATTAATAGAGCAGTACTGCCTTTTTTTTCTTCTTTTTCATGGGATCTTGGCTCTCCGGCCAACTGTGTGGTTAAGAGTTAAGAGGCTTTGCCAGTCAAACATTTTCTGTTGACGAGGGGAGAAGTGGCTGAGTGAGGGAGGTCTTGATGTGGGTTTGAGCCCTGCTGATTCCATGCTCGGGAGTGGACTGAATGGCAGCCTTTTCCAAAGCCAAGAACTTCTTTTCCTCACTTTTGCCCCATAGGACCAGGTACAATCCTATAATGATCAACACTGCCCCAATGATCCTGTACACACAAAATCATAACAAACAAAGAAGCATATCCTATCAGAAAAAAAAAATTAAAAATCTACACACGCTCCAGTGTGATCAATTATGTTCGTTCTCCTGTGCCCTCAGTAGTAGTTGTCTGACCTAGCTCTACCACACACCCTTGTGACCTTGTCCTTTGGGAAGGGACAAACAAAAGAAATACCACTAAATGGAAAGGATATTTTGGTCATTTGAACTTGTCAAAGATTAGTTAAAAATCCCAAAAATTATTGTTAATCCTTATGGCTGGGGATAGACGTGGAGCCAATAGAATTCATGATTAAAAAATAATAAATAAATAAACAAGGGACCTACCCTCCTAAATAGAATTCTTCCCCTAAAGCAATGGAGGCCATAATAGCGACAACAAGAGTCTGAACAGGTTGATAAACAGCCACAAAGACAGGGCCACCTCTGTCAATGCACCATATCTGTACAGCGAAGGCAATCCCTGATGCTACCACTCCCTGCAATTTTCCAACAAAAAAAGAAGTTTCTTCCTCACTTCATTTTCAAAACACCCACCACTCTACATTATTGCGCTTATAGCCACTTTTGGATCATATCATATAACAACTAGAGAGAAGCTTACAATGTATATGGAGAAAGCTAATAAAATATTATAGTGTGTCTATAAAGATAAAGGTGGCATATGACTGATCAGCAACTGGGGTTCGCACATGTACAAAGACTACAACAAAGCTACCCTTTTATCTCTGATCTAAGACTTGACAGGATTTTAAAGCACGCCCTGGACTGGAGTGGTAGTTTTTTTATTTTTTCTTAAAATGTCTTTAAAAATATATTTTACTTGAATGTTTTATTTAGTGTTATTTTATAGTTTTAACGTTTTAATATTAAAAATAAAAATAAAATTTAAAAAATTTATTTTAATCTATTTTCAAGAAATCATCCATCACAGACACTAAAATTCAACAAGCTATTTTTTCATAATTAAAAAAAAAAAGCAAAAACAATAACCATTGAAACTTTAAATCAGTAAAAATAAATAAATATTTATGTTAGAAAGGATTTCATATTAAAAAAATAATAATAACTGTATTTAATTAGTTATTAAAAAAAAGGTGAATAGTGAACAAATACTAAGACCCTTGATTTGATTTATGATCTGACTTGCTCTCGTTGTCATGATTAATGTTCCCCAAACAGAAAAAAGCAGGATTACCTAAGTTCAAGTTAATTAAACTGGCTAATCTCATGCTGTGTATACCATAATGTTCGGTTTAGGAAATTAATTAGCTTATCAGAGCAGGAGACTGAATTATCTCAAAGAGGAATACGGGTGAGATAGATACTAACTGCATAGAGGATAGTGAAGAGTTCTCCACCAGAGTGGAAAATCCAAGCCTGTGGGTCTCTCTCCATGAAGGCAGCAATAATCAAGAACTGAATAAGCCCAAAGAAACAGGTGTAAGAGGTGACCGAGAGCCTCGCAGGGTACTTCTTCAGAACTGGTGCCTGCAACACAAGCCAACCAGACCAGGACAAGCAATGGCCAATGAGGTAGATGCAACCAAGGGTCCAGTTCTTGCCCCTGGCATCTCCAAGTGAAACAAACATAGGTGCGGGTCTGTTTAGATGCGGGGCTGGGCTGTATATGACTGGACCATTATATAGAGTGATCACTGAGGCCCCTGCTACACAGCAGATAGTTCCTAGTACCTTTGCTATTCCATCTCTTCTGTTTATTCGAACTTTCTCTATCCTGCAAAATAAAAGAAAATAACACGTTTCAGGAAATGAAATTTAGGTGGCAGAGGAAAACAAAAATGCATGTTTACCCTTGCTGCAGATTTGTGTGTGTCCTAAATTAAAAGTTTGATTCGATGTGAGACTAAGAGATAGAGAGGAGAGGTAAGGAAAGGGGGCTTGCCGCAGTAGAGCTGCCATGAGAAAGGTGATGGCAGGGACAGAGTTTTGGATTGCTGATGCGAAAGTTGGAGACGTGTTTTCCAGGCCCAGCAAGTAGAATCCTTGGTTTGCTGTTATTCTGCTCATCACACAGGAAACAAAACACGAAAATGAGTTATAGTTCTCTTTTGGAATCTTGATTTTCTTCCTTTTTTCAATTTAATTTGAGTTACATATTGAGTCATACCCGACAAGGGCAAGGAGGAAGAACTGGAGGACAAAGTTGAGAGTAAGTGCTGGCCTCTCCTTCCTGAATAAAGAAAAAAGAAGAAAATTATATCCTTAAACGTATACATATATAAAGGATGACTGATGAGAAAATAGGTTAGATTAATGGATATCAGTGCTGTACTTTTCTAGAAAATATGCAAAGGGAAGGAGCAGAAGCAAAGCGATGGTGTTCCTATAAACTGGGAAAACAAGCTTGCTAACTCCCATATTTAGGGCAGCCCTGGAGACCACATGGAAACCAGCATAACCAAACTGCAAGGCCAACATGGCCAGGTGCAGTTGGAATCTTTCAGGAACTGAACACCACATTCTACCTGAAGAGGCTGAACCGCCAACATCAGCCATTGTAAACCAAGACTTGAAAAAACTAGCAATAAAGGGATGGGTTGAAGAAAGACGTGAAGGGAAGCTGTGGAGAGAAAAGGATGAACTGGGGTGGTATAAATAAGTTGGAAGCGAGTGAAAGAAAAGGTAAGGTATTGCAACGTGGAAGGTAATGGCCCACATGGGCCCTTAAAAGACGTTATGTCAACTGTTAATAGCCTTCAAATGTTTTTGATGCCCTCCCAGTCTTTTCTATTCCACCCTCCTTAGCTGACACGACAACCTCTGTTCTACTAGCTTTGTATATCAAGAGATAGAGACTGTAGAGAGAGGGGAGGGAGATTATTATTATCTAGCAGGCGAGCTATGTTTTGGCACCATGCCATTAATGATGATAATTGTTAAGGGAGGGAAGAGCCGCCATTGATAGATAGCGCGCACGAGGGGAGGTGGGTGGTGCTGGTTACCCCATGCGTCCTCACCCCCCGTGAAACCCACCATACTACCTCCACATTTACACACATTACTAGAGCTTTCCATTTATTGTATTTTTCTACATATTATTTAAAATTATTTCTAATTTATGGGTACAGGTGATTAAGACAATCATTTTTATCAAAAATAAAAAGATATGCAATTTTTTTCATTTTGTAATTGATGTTTATAGACCATATTATATAGAACAGTCTATTTTTCTATTCGATAAGACAGACCTTTTATTTTTATTTAGAAAAATTACCTTGACCCTTTGTTGACCTTACACTATTCTCTTAGAAATTACATTTATATTCTATAGTTTATAATTTGATAATATTTTACATGTCAAAAATAATCAACAAAAAAATATTTATGAACCATTTTGAAACCACAAATGATAAATAATAATAAGAAATATAAAAAAAAAGTTTAAAATAACTGATTCATTAATGTATCCTAACTTTTTTTTTTTAATTTAACATGAATATCGAGTCAATTTACATGTACCTCAAATAAATGTATCTTAACCTTTAACCCTTGATATAGAATCTAATGGTGGATTCCACAAATTAATGTGATACTTAACCCATGGTTACGAGTTTTTTTAAGAAAATAACATTTATTTTATTATTTAACATGCCCTGCTATTTCAAAATAGTCATATCAAACACATTAATCCTTTATCAGTAGTTATGATCCGGCTCGAAACCAAGAATCCGAACGATGCCACAAGTGATTCTGAAAAAACAAGATGGCTATCCAGTAGCTAGCATAGATTGTGCAAAAGATTAATCCACGAAGAAAAGAGGAAAACTTAAGCAATTAAAATCTCCAATTTGACTTGTCAAACAATCTCCTCAGCTACTAGACCGAGATTCTTGATAGGCGAAGCCTCCTTCGAATTTAGATGCAGGTCCACCATTGTTAGAAAGAAAGGGGGGAAATGTTTATCACTTTGGGTAAAGCACCATAGTATAGAAAAAAGTAGCTGCCAACAGGAGGAATCCCACTTTTTTGTTCGCGATCCTTTTTATTTATTTAGTAGCTTGTAAAAGATAGAATTAGGAGAATTAAAGTGTGAATTATGATTAGTTTTATAAGAAACTGATCCTGCTCTCAAGGGACCTAATGAAGTATTTCCACTAAGGTTCCCACTCTCAAAGGTTGCTCTGATGTGGGCTGTGTTCTGCGATCAACTAGCCTTGCTTTAAGAGACATGCTGCCCCCCCTCCATTGATCGAGACCACCATCATTCTAAAATTCAAAAGAAGAGGCCCTGCCCAGGAAGAATATATTAAGCCTTTTTCATCTTTAGAAAGTGTTTCTAGCTGACACAGAATGCTTTTATTATAAGCTCATATGTACGTATGCATAGCATATAATAATGAAAGTCGGGTCTTGCAAGAGAAGAGCTTGGTCTGACCCGGCTGGCATGAACCCGTCGGACACCACCCTGACCATTCCAGTTGTGATCTTGATTGCATTTTCCCAGCTTCATTAATTCTCTTTTGGGTCACATAAGTAGATGCCTGGCAGCTAGATAGATCGATATTGCTTAAACGAGATAATCTTCAATGCCAGTGTGTTTGCCGGTCTAGGTTCAGTCGACTCGATCAGTTGACTCAAACTTAAATTAATCAAACACATCACATTTTCTCTTCCTTTCATTAAAAGTAAAGGGCAAAGAATTTGACATAATAATGATACTTCTACAGTGATGTTTATTTTAATAGAAAAAGGTTAAGAAACATGGGATTTCATTTCTCTCTTTAATTAATTATCAACTTTTGTTTGGTTTTTGGAGCAGAAAGCAAGAGATCCCAAATATTCAGAATGGTAGGGGCATAAGGCAAGGGAGAAATTAGAAAAAGAGTGCAGTGGACTTTCATTTATCCATGATTCCTCCTAGACATAGAAAAAAGTTGAAAGATCCTGCCTAAAAAAATCACAAGGGAGAATATCCGTACTTGAAGGCCATTGATTAAAGAACTTATTGATCATGGAAATTCTCTTCTTGAATAAAAATCATTCTTTAATATACCATTACTAACTTTATTTTTCCAATCAAACTAAATAAACATAGACTATTCAATGAGGAGAGTAAGATCCATCAGAATTTTAATGTTATAATATAATTTGGGATTTGAAAAAAAAAAAAACCATTGATCACTTCATGTTTAGTGTTTATTTGATAGTTTTTATAGGTTCGGTTTAAAAAAATAAATTTACAAAATTATAAATTATAGCTTTTTTTAACTAAATTTTGAAAAGAGTATTTTTTTTTATAAAATTATTGTGTATATTAATTAACTGATTACTATTAAATATGTAATTGGAACAAAATAAAGAATGCCCCACATAAATAAGCATAGCCTTCATGGTTAAAAAAGAAATGCTATGCAAGAGGCACTAAGATTCTTTCTTCTTCTTCTTCTTCTTCTTCTTCTTCTATATGGTGACGCTACCAACATTTCATGTGCTTATTGAGAGAGGTAGGGTGTGGTCCAAAATCGTATCACAGGCTAAGCTTGCAATCCCTATCCAAGAAACCGAGCGGTGCTTGCTTGAACTTTCGTTAAACTTCATCATCAGAAGTTGATTAAAGATTTGTGATCAGTTTTGGCTAGCCATTGATGACCTCTACAGTTTAGCTTCCGACAAGATATTGTATAGAAAAAGACTCAGATTTATATTAGCTTACCACGGGAAATTATTGGTGTTTGTGGGCCTGTCCTTGACCTTCTTCTCTATTAGCGTAATCAACTCACCTTAAATAGTACGGACCTGCTTAATTATGAGTTCAAGCACGCACGGTTCTCCTTGCTGCATGTTATTATCCGTTATGATGCACATTAACTTCTTCTTTTAGGAATATTATTTCCATGTTAACTCTACTGTAAGCTAAGTTTTTCAATTAGCCTTTTTAAATTTCAGTGTAATATCAGATAAAAAAATTAAAAACTGTAAAAAATAAGAGTTTATATATAGTTCGATATATTTTTGATGGAGTAATAGCACCAATAAATCATTATTCAACATTTTAGATAATAATATAAATCATATCTTGACTTCTAATCTGGTAGTTTAAGCTTTTAAATTGAAATAGTTTTTTAATATGATATCATAGCTTTGTTGATCAAATAATCACGAGTTTGAATCTAACAACTCTCATTTTATTTGACAGGAATTAAGCATGAGATAGTGTGAGTTTTTATAAGTTTCAAGTTCAAAAAGCTCTCACTATAAAGGATATATTAGAAAATAATATAAATTATATTTTAAAATTTTATTTAATAATTTAAATTATTAGATCGAGAAGATTCTTTGACACTAGATCCTTTAAAAGTTTCTTTGACATGAAATACATAACCAAGCTCCAAGTATTGATGTCATGGAGATTATGAAGACAAATTAATTTTATTGGTGGCTATTATCTTTAATTTTTTCTTTTAAAAAAAGAATTTGGTCCGTTATTATCAAATAAATATGATACATAGTATGTGCTTAAATTTCCATGTATCAATAAGCATTTATTCTTAAATTGTTATGCTTAGATAGTATAGAATTTGTTTCTCAACATTATCGCTAAGAGTTTGAAATATATAAAGAAACTCAAGTTTTAAACAGCCATGATTAAGACATTAGACGAGAGCACTGAATTTCAACAAGACTGATCATGAACTAGTTGAATGAATCTTGAACCATTTCCCTCACGCCTTAACATCATGTTGAGCACTTTGTGGACAACGTGAAGCTTTGTGTTCCCATTAATCAATTTGCATGGACAGCGTTGCCTTGATAATTCCGATGATTCATCAATATCAAATTGATTGCTCATGTTAAGTCACCTTCGGTGTGCCTGTTCTCTCACCATTAATTAACATTTGGTTACATTCAAGAGATCTAGAGATCATTCATTTTACTCCCATCGAAGAAAGCTTACAAAGCTGCCTCTTATCTTGCAGACATGGGCCAGTAGCTGAATTTCTGCCCCTGCTGTGACTGGGTCGATCGGGTCATTGCTGAATGCTACCTTACATTGGAAATTTATTAGGATATAACGTAAACTAATAAGGGCTATAGAGTACAGTTAATTATTTGAGGATGCAGAGTGTAAACATTTTCCAAAATATGCCTTCAATTGAAGGGTATATTTAAAAATTCGGTAAGTCTTGGATTAATACAAGAACATTATCTAATCCTGGGGTTGAAAAATGTGGTAAGGAAATTCATTCTATTTTTATTTTAGTTTCGCCTTGTACGTGGTGAGTAAATTATTATTTAGTCTCTTTTTTATAATTTCGCATGAAAATTATAAGATAGTTCCGGAGATGACTGTTTACTTTTTTTAAAGTCCAAACTGCCCTTTTAAAATTCTCTTTTGGTTTCGTTTGTAGGAGGGAAAAATGAAAATTTTAACTAGAAAATATTAGAAATCGAAGAAAAAGCTAAATTGTAACTAATAAATGTATACCCTTCAATGTTTTTTTTTTTGTTAATATTGAAATAGATATTTTAATTCATTTGAATTTATGACTTTTGATTATTAAAATTTTAATATCATAATAAAAAACATATTTTAATCTAAAAATTTAAAGTTGTTAGATGAATTTCTAATAATATTTTATATTATTTTTAAAAAAATTTAAAATAAAAAAACTGAGTAGATTAATGTGAAAAGGTTGAACCAAATTCTAGATTTTCGGTGGTTCTACTTCCAGAGGGTCTTTCGGCTTTTCTGGGAGATGTAGGGTGGGAACTCGCCTTTCCACAATATAAAAGTTAAAACACATAATTGAACATCAATACTGAGGAGGCATGAGTGAAGAAGACAGGAGAGAGAACAGCGGAGGTACGATGTAAACTGTTAATACAGTGAAAAGTGCTTTGATCGTTTTCATTTGCAAAAGCTTATGCGAGGACCCTGTCCTGTGCCCTTGATTTATTTGTTCTAGAGTCCATATACAACGTCAATTCTCTAGTATTCAAACAGCATGTCATGTGCCTGAATTTCTTTGGCTGATATGGTACTTGAACGATAGGCTACATGCACCTTGCGACTAATGGATCTCTCTCCCCCTCCCTCCCCATAATGCTATGAGAATTCAAGAGAAAATTTGGTAAACTCTGCGTGTAGTTCCTCGGACATACAGACCTGATGTGCCGATATATTCCTGAATTGCTATGCGGCAATTCTGGAACAATGCTGCAACATCTTTAATCCCTTAGTATTGGGTTTTTTTTTTTCTGCTGCTGCTAGCTACTTATTCTTTCTTCTTTTTTTTTTTTTTTGGTTGCTGCTTATTCACAAAAATCTTCTAGAGGATGACTAAATTATCAGGTTATGTTTGTTTTTTTTTTATAATCTTCTAAAAATAAAGATCAAATCTAACAAATAAAAAAGTTGAAAAATAATAAAATTAAAAAAAATCTAATTTTATAAATTATTTTAAATAAATAAATAACAATTAAAATAATAAAAACTAAAATCTGATGGAAAAAAATTTAAAAATGATAAAATTAAAAAAAATACAATTTCATAAATTATTTCAAATAAAATAAATGCAATCAAAAGAATAGGAATCAAATCTGATAGATAAAGAATTTCAATTAATAAAAAGATAAGAGAAAAACAAATAACAATCAAAAGAATGATGACTAAAAGTTCATGTAAAAATCAAATTCTAAGTGATGAAATCAAAGCGAAAAAAAAAATAAAACAAATTATATATCAATCAAAAGACTAAGGATTAAATTTGATATAATCAACAAATAACAAGATATTTTTGAGTTTTTTCTCAACTTCTAGAAAATATTTTCTGCACAAAATAAAAAGAAAATAATTTAATGGAAATTAGACTAAATTTACTTTGAATTGGAAAGTATTTTTTTATTAATTAATTTTTTCAATGATAAACAAATACAAAAAAATATGAAAAATAATTTTTAGAAAATCACAACGAAATGAAATAAACGAGGAATTATAACCAACCCAGCTTCCATCCTTTGGAAAGATCCCTCTAGCTTTATGTGGGTTGGCTCTTTCCTGGTTTTCACACACTAGCAGATAAACGCACTAGTGATTCTTTATTGCTTTTGTTTGGCTCTTTAGGCACATAAAGTGAATCCACCCACCACGATATCACAATCAAAGAGGTTAAGGCATAGTGATCTTTGGTGAAAATAGTTTCAAATGCTTTTTTCCACACCCAACATGATTAGATAGATTCGATTGATCTCAAAAATTGCGTGTGATATGGTCCATTGAATTCAAATTAATAAAGGGTTTTTGTATCCCATAGGAAAATAACTAATAAAGGTTTTGATCAATCTTTTATGCATTGATGTCTATCGTTAAATCCCTCCTTTTTGACTGCAAATCTTTATTTGTGATTTAAGGCATCAAGAGACATCAAAATTGACTAGCTTGTTCATCTGCGTGGCTCTGTGCTGCTTTTCGGCTTCTGCTTGGCTTTACTTCTACAAATCGATAAATTTGTAAGATAAGAAGAAAATCTTCTTAGAATGACACCTAAAGCACTAATTAAATACCATATCAACAGAACCATATGTTGGCTTTGGTTTTGTCTGCTGAACGTATGCATCAAACATCACAGACATGACTTCAACCAAACTATCAAGATGAAATAAAACTCCAGCCAGTGCTTATATGAATCTGTATCTATGCCGTATATTTAAACCAATGGTGTTACACCAGCACGCGCCAAAAGGGAAGAGAAGATGCTCTCCATAATTTTATTCCTGCTAGGAATTATGTGCACGAGTGATGATCTGATGTGGGGCTTGAAAGCCAGTTCTGAGATTACAAGGTGCTTGGAGGGGAGAGTTATGGAAGGAAAGGCAAACAACAGCTTGGGAAAGGAAAACCCACCACCCAATATGCAATCTTTTTCCTTTCAAAGCCGTCAATATTATGCAACCTTATCTGTTCATCAAGATCAATCTTAGCCCACAACTCCAACAGTTGCCGGACATCAAATAGTGGAGTTGGTGGAGCATCCAATTCCAATAGTTGCCGGACATAAGATAACATTATGGAACAAGTAAATCCCTGGGCTAAACAAAATATCAAAAGCCATGGAGACAATTTTCACAGTTCACACATATACACATGAACAAGCACAAATACAAATTCATAGCTTGTGTATTTGCTACATCAGCCAATTCCAATAGTTGCCAGACGCCAAAGAGCGTGGGGAACAAGCAAATCCCAGGGCGAAACAAAATATCAAAATCTTCATATTGTTATATCCAATAATAACTACGCGTACACAAGCCTGGTGCAATTTGACTCGGTCTTCTAGCAAAACAAAAACACAGGAATGACAATTCAGAAAAAAAGTGTCATGCTTACCTTGTAGGGAAAACGTTTTAGCATCTAAGATATATTGTGGCTTGAAACTTCGATACTATCCTCAATCAAAACCTTCTTTGACTCTTTCTCTCTCTCTTCATTTATTGCTTTTCCACTTTTGAATCCACGTTCATGGGAGTCACAAGTCTCCGTTACCATTCCATTTAAACTGCACCATTGTGAAAATGGTCCCTTTACTGGGGTACCCCAAGCCCACTATACTATAAGAGTCCAAGTTGATGAAAGCATTCAATTGCATGCTCATTCATTTTGAGAAGATGGTATTGGAATATTTGAGCAAAAGATGCTGTGAAAATCTTCCATGGGTGACAAAGAAGATTCCTAGTTGGTCATTTTCAAGATCCTCATCACCCATCGCGTGGGTCTAAGAGGCAGAATCAGTAGGCAACACAACAGTGGCTATTCACACTAGACGAGCTCATTGAAGGCATGATATTGCGTTCAACATCCACTCAATAAGGCACTTCTATGTGTTCATGAAACAATTTCAATGTCAATAAGAATTACAAGTTGGTGCACATGAGGAGTCATATCACAGCAAATCCATGCAACTAATGAGCAATTAGAGACGCAATGACCTCTACATAATCACCTGAAAAACTTATTTAGGGTTTTACTTTAAAATAAAAATGATTTATACAAGGCCTACCCTAATAGCAGCATCAAGAATAAGAAATGTGGCTCTTAGATAAATTCATTGATTATTTTAATCCTTTTGAAAGAAAAATCCATGACCGACTGACATTCAAATTTGCTTGAACTTCTCTGTTTTTTCTATGATATACAATTAAAGGAAGCATCAGCTTACAAGTAGGTTACAGATGATCGTTTTAGAGCACATGTAGTTCACGAATTTTACAAGCCTTCCTCATACTTTCTTACCAGATTACCGAAAAGGAGTACATGTTCTACTGCATCAATAAAAAGCCAGTCTCTCACCATTTGCTACCAAAGACACAACTCAAACTCCATTAATATACATAATCCAATATTTTCTTCACCTAATTAAATTTATGGCAATGAGATTTCCCAAGACAATCTGGTTCCATTCATTGAAAGCATTGTATGGAGATCAATATTTGGAGATATTGATGGATCAGGGGTTAGAATAATAGAAAGTTTGATGGATGACCTGATTAAGTTGATGTTAACACCGCATTATCGTAGAAATGCGCGCAATGATGATATTCAAGAAAATTAAGACAACAGCACCTGACCTTTTCAAACTATCAATGTGCATTTTCATCTAGTGGATGACAATCATGGATTATAAAACCCTAATTATTTAGGTTCATTTCATATCATGTTGACACATCATATTTTTACACTAAAAAGAAGTCGAAACAAAGAGATGCTCAATCCTTCTTTTTATGATAAAAATATCGAACTTAGCAAGGTAAATCTCAAGTTCTAAAAAATTATCAACTTAACACCAGATCAGTCTAGAGATTCATTCAAGCAGCTAGTGTATTTTATTGTTTCATACATGGTTAATTAAGGAATTTAGGGTCTTGATTTTCAATTTTTTTTCTTCCCCTAAATGCCATGACCAAGCATTTATATGATCATATTAGGAGATTAGAATTAATACTCTTAAAAGGGTCCTTCTAGTATATGTTTCCATTGCTAATACGTTTTCCCCTAAATTCAATAGCCTGGTTCCATTTGGTTTCTCATTTCTTAGGCACGTTTAGATCAGTAAAAAAGGAAAAGCAATAATCACCAAATGGGACCAATACTATTACAAATCAAGACATGATTCTGAATTAGTATTGTAATGCCTAGATATATAGGAAACGATTCCCTTTGCTAAGAGAAATTTCGAGCCAAGCCTAAATGCAACAGTAAGGGCACTTACTGGGAGTCCCACAGCACAGAAGACGTCCACTTACAGACTATAGGCACAAGCCCTTGTTTGCAGCTAGCAAGCACCCTGTGTTGAATCTGCAATATTAACCATCAGGAAAGAGTGGCATAGCATGGTCAGTAATAAATATCTCAGAACGAGCTTGTAAAGTAGATGGACAAGAAATCAGACATCGTTGGTACTGACACAACTGTATCGATCATTCTTCCAACAACTTTAAAAAGAAGACATTGTTCTTATCTTGTTTCCACTGGTATTCACTTCATCACGCGTTTGATAAAGTCGATAGACGCATGAATTGCAGGGGAGTCAAGGCGTTGCCTTGCAGGTCATACAATGATCCCTCGTTTTGGTTTTCTGGGAGTTGTGATGGGTTCTTGCCTCTTCAGTTTCCGAGGTTGTGCAAAATAAACAAACAGTAGTGGACTGGTTTCTCCGAGGCGGACCTCAGCCTAAACCTCGCGTAAAATGCATCCATCGTGCATACAAGAGCCCGTCCATCCCGTCCTTAATTCACACAAGCCCAATTTCTAAGTTTTATGTGATTCCTTTTTGGTCGAGGAAGTTAGTTGTAAGTGATCGGTGCAGACCAGCACAAAAGGTTAAGGGACCATTGCGCCACCTCAAACTATAGGCTTCAAAAAAAGCCCAATCTCCATAGGGAGATGGAAACCTAGGACTCGGAGCTAGTTGGCTGGGAGCCCTATAAGCCCACCTTATTATATTGCCTAATGTTTGTCTTCCTCGTAGTTTAGTTTTTTTATTTTTTGGATTAGGTTATGTTCAGGGGAGGAAAATCATAACACAACCAAAAGAACATTTACAAGTTACCAACCTTTTATTTTCTAGAATTTTACAAACAATGTTCTCGCCTCCCTGGGTTGACTAGGAAACTCCCAATTCCGAAATGGGCCCCCAGCTCCAAACTTGTGGCCTCCATTTATAAACTGCAAATCCGACTACTAATAAGTTTGCATAAGATTCAAACAACCGTTTAGCTCGTCTCAGATTGGCGAGGCAATTGTGCATTTAATAGAATTCGCTGGCCTCTATGATAATAGGCTATTAGCTGGTTCTATCACAAGGCTTAATAAAAAAAAACTTTTGAGGCCCAAAATCATTTTCAGACAATTATGTTGAAAGACCTAGAAGTTCAATAAAATTACACTAGCTGTAATTATTTCGTTTAACTTCTTGCCGTCCTACGTGGCATTACCCATTTCTTTAGCATTTACTCGGTCGTCATGTTCAATCTGTCCTCGTAGTAGCTTATCAAGGCCAGACAGGGACACCCTAACTGGTCAGTGAAAAACAAATTAAGTTTTAAAATATTTTTTATTTAAAAATATATTAAAATAAAAAAATTTTATTTTTTAAAAAATTATTTTTAAAATACAATATGAAAACATTAAAAAAATATTATTTTAAACAACAAAAAAAAAATCAAAATTTAGAAACACAGTTTCACAGCGTTCCAAACACTCAAAATTCACTGGAGAATCAATGTTACAGTCACAGAGGATTCAGCCTAGCAGAGGCAAAAGTCATGAATGGCATTTCTGAAAGCTTTCAATTTTAGGTTTAACACATCATGAAGAGAATGGGAAGAAGCTCTCAACAACAAATTATGCTTCTTCTATTGCTAAAGAGATGAATAAGCAGTTCAGCACTATTGTAAACAATTCATGCCGCAGGCAAACATTTTATTTCAACATACACACCATCCAAATCAAATTTTTTATGTTACTTCAGGAACGATTATGAAACCATGGACCACTGTGAAGGGTTATATTAACCAACCCGATAAATTGTCCCTATATAAGTCTCCGCCTATTGAATTTCACAATAATGAAATTGAAGCACCACAAGCATACTCTGAAGCCCCAGTGCTTCCAAGTAAGACATTCCCACCCTCCTGCCCAACTCATTTCTTTTTCCATTTTTTGTTTCGTTTCCTCCCTTAATGGTTTGCTACTAGCTTATATCTGTCAGGGAAAAAATAGTAAAGTTTTGATGATACAAAGAGAAATGTGAAAGATTAATCAGCACCTGTATCCTCAGCAGTTTTCTTATATTCTGGTTTTAGCTCATAAGTTCCTTGGTTTGTTCCCCGCTTATTGTACATGCAAAGTTCATTCAGTATCTCTTTCAAGAATTGCTGCACTCAAAAGAAAACAACAACAAAATTTGACACGTGAATACCCTGGAACAATATTTTGCTACAATAATAAACACAGTCGATTTGACAATCATCCTTCTCAGATAAATAAATAAATAAAAAGAAAACACCTATCATCTATATCAGCCTGAGTAGAAAAGCATACCGCAGGTTGATCTGTTTCTTGAACAAGCTGCTTTAAGGCCCAATTTGGTTGCCTTTCAAATAACTTGAACATGATATCCTCCAATTCACCACGATCCCTCCTGGTTCTCTTCACATCTGATTGTTTAACTGGTTGTGTTCTCTTCTTATCCTGCTCGCAAATAATTGATAATAAAGATTAAAGAGGTTTATTCTTAAAAGCAGAAAGCATGGGTCTTTGGCTAAAAAAGGACCACCAATGTACTTGAGAGAAGGTGTGCACACAGGAAAAAACTGCTCAGAAAGTATAGATGTTATCTATTCCCATTACTATGAAATGTTATTATTCATAACTCCATTTAAAGCAGATTAAACGAGAACTAATTTAGAAACATCCTAATACCAACGAATCCACTGGAGAAAGGGAATATACCTTGGAGGTAGATGAAATCAAGCCGACCATTCCAGGCATGGGCCTCATGTGCACCCCACGGTCATTATCAATCACCTTTAAAAGCAATCAAGGCAAAAGTTATGTTATATGCATGTGTTTGAAAATAGCAAAGTAAATGACAATCCAATCCTCTACCCGTATCTGCCTATTCTTGATCATAGACTTTTTCGTCCTGTCACGGCATAATTTACTATATTCCTCAATGTTTTCCTCGTGAGGCTTCATGTCAAATTTATGTTCCACTTTTCCTTCCATGGAAACCCTCCCTATAAATAATTGAAAAGATCATTAAAAAAATCAAAAACAAGAAGTAAATAACAATGGTATGAAGAAAGTAAATATCACAGTGCAGAACATAAGATTATGGATTATATCAAAGACATGTAGGATGCATCTGTTTGAAACATCCAATTTGAATACTCGTGATTCATGAACTACAAGTACCTTCAAGAGTGTTATGTTCATATAATATAAACATGCATAAAGCCACTTGACAACCATGATACAGGGTAATTCATGAGGAGAAGGCAAAACAATAATGTGGGCCAGGTATCAAAGCTTATTTAAAACAAAGTAAAATCTTATTCTACTCCAACTTCTATAACACTCTTTCTGGAAGCAGCAACTGCTCTTGAAGAAACCCTCGTGTTATTCCTCCAAGATGCAAAACACAGAAAGAACAGAAATCAAGCTTCAGAGAACCACTTTAACACAAGTTAATATTCAATATAATCTGATGTTTACTCAGGAATATTACAGTCCCACTTTCTAGTAAGAATTAGATCAACACGATTATTGAAAGTAACTATGATTCACAGGGCAACGTTGAAAACTGAACATGTTAAGACAATGCACAAGTCCATCACTGACAAACACTCACAAGACCTAAGTATAAGAATTTATCTTCCCCAGCCAAAACATGCAAAGAACACAGTGGTGTCTCACGATTTTTCTTCAACAATTTTATTGTACATAGAACGAGAAGTCCCTTGTTCATATTTCTGCAAGTTGCAATGTTCAACAGTAGTCTTCATGTCAATGCAACACACATGAGTTCATAATAGCAAATGACAAAAGATCATTATCGCAAGTTAAGGTAAATTACAAGGGATTCAAAAATAAACATCCACCAACACCAGTGAAAGGGCTCACCAATTAAAGGATCGCACAATTTTTTACGCATGAAAAAAATCATGTTCATTAAAAAGAAAAATCATCCACAAACCAGATCCTCCTCACCTTGAGGTGTCTCCGAAAAGACACCCATCGGAACAAAGTCCTTAAACATATTCAAAGAATAACTCTTCGGCACATTCCCGGTCTCAGTGCGAGCCATCTCCATAGTGAACTGATTACCATTTAAAATCATGTAAGAGAGATGAAACGTTGAATAACATATCATTCAACAACAATCAACCAGGGAAAAACTAAATATTTTAACCTAATATCGCAGTTAAAATCAACAGATCCAGGCAACAATAGGCCGCTGAGTAAAATAAACCAGGGTTAGAAGAGTTAAGAAATAGTCACCAGTGACCATCAAATAGGCGAAACCTGATTAGGAAAGATATTTCAAAAATCAAAAGAGTTGCGTGCAAATTGAGACGAGAAAAGGTACCTGAAGAGCAGAGGGATCGTCAGATTGGAGAGGATCGAGGGAGAGAACGACTTTAGCGAGCGGAGCGGAATCTGAAGAAGAGGTATGATGACTTTTCCATGACTTTGCAACCACTACTGGACACTTCATTAGCCAAACAGCTTTATCAGCCTTCGATGTTTCTAAATTACCATTGCTGCTGCTATTTCCACCATTACTGTGATCTTCCTCCATTTCTTTGTTTTCTTTTTTCGCTTTGTTTTTTGCTGTCCAGTTTTTGGAATCCAGTTTTACGGACTTTGTTTTTTGTTTTGGAGAGTTTTTTACTGCTTTGCTTTCTAGTTTATAGTCTTTGTCTTGTCTTCTGCTCTCGAGAAAGCCTTCTCGGCGGACAGTGTTGTCTTATATACTGAGGGCTGACCCGGACAAACTATTCTCAACAGGCATACGCGTCCGCTGATCATCGGAGATGCTTTTTATCTCACGGCTACTTTTTCTTCCTTGTTTGACTACTGTTGCCTAGACAAAATAGCATCACATCTAGCCCAAAGACTGTAGGCTTTAGCCCTCCACGGCCCATTTTTTTTTGTAGTTGTAAAGAGTAGATTTTAAAAAAAAAATCGAAAATCTTTTAAAAATAAAAAATAAAAAACACTACAAAAAACAGCTACCACTGGGATGCATCATAAATTAACTGCCCAATTGATGGCAGATTTTCATTGTCTTTCCAATGGAAATTCAAGCTAACGACTAGTAATTCATAACAAAACGAGGGAATGATTCAGGTTCCAGCAGGGGCAATTTAACAAACAGGTAGAATGCAAAGCATTAAAGTACGTTTTCCATTTGCATTTAAAACGATTACATCTTTCAGTACTGAAATCAAGATCACTAGATAAGGAAATGATACTAGTAGTAGATCTAGCCAGATCTATGCTTCCCTAGAAATTAGCAACAAAGAAAACGATAAACCCTAAAAACATGAGACCAAGACAATATTAACAAGCCACACAACTTAAGCCCTTTCGCCCCTGATCCTTCTAGCCAACTGGATATCCTTGGGCATGATTGTAACCCTCTTGGCATGAATAGCACACAGATTTGTGTCTTCAAAGAGACCCACGAGATAAGCCTCGGCTGCTTCTTGAAGAGCTGCGACAGCACTGCTCTGGAACCTGAGATCGGTCTTGAAATCCTGAGCAATTTCTCTCACGAGCCTTTGGAAGGGAAGCTTGCGGATTAAGAGCTCGGTACTCTTTTGGTACTTCCTGATTTCTCTCAAAGCCACAGTTCCTGGCCTGAAACGATGGGGTTTCTTCACACCTCCGGTTGCTGGAGCAGATTTGCGGGCAGCCTTTGTTGCCAGCTGCTTACGAGGTGCCTTGCCTCCGGTGGATTTTCTTGCAGTCTGCTTGGTACGAGCCATTGAAAGAGATTAGAAAGTAAAAGAAGAGAATTTGTATTTTGCTTTTGCTTGTTGAGAAGACGATGCAAATGGTTAAGAGTTGGGGATAATTTAAAGGGCAGAGATGGGTAGGCGGGAATTTGAAATTGAAGTGGTTCTTTTGGAGGGATTTGGAAAGGAGAGAAAAACGCGGATAGTGGATGTGAGCCGTTGATTAGTGAGTTATCGACGGGTAGGAAGGTTTGGGAAATTGTGACGCGGATTGCGATCCGCATGCGTTTTGAGTGGACCAATGGGAGATGTTTCTAAGGCGGGATATTGTTTTTTGTGTTTTTAAAAGGCGCGAAATTCTGAACCGTGGATTGATGTGCAATGGACGGTGGATATTTGGTGGAGGGAGTGGTAAGGAATCGCCATCTGTCAGGGCGTGTGTGGCTGGCTAGTAAAGAGCTTAGTTTATGCTTCGTGTAATTAAGATTCTAATTTATGAAAAAACTCCTCTGATGAAAAAACTTCACCTAGATATAACATTGACGGGAAGTTAATGCATAAAAACTCAAGTACCAAATAGATAATAAATTAGAAACACATATTAAGAATCACAAAAGAAAAACAAGAAACTAAAAAATGAAGGCATTAACAAATATACTGATGAACCGCTATTTTATCAGTATATTTTTATATGCATTTAAAAAAAATATCAAATTAAAAAAATATATAAATATAATTTTTTTGAATACATACACATCTTAATAGAAGTGCACTTGCTCCAGCATTAGCCAAACCCAACTGTATTTAAACTTGATAATATGTCAAACCTCAAGGACGCTAGGTCTGGTCAGTGCCAGGTCAAATTTAAAGGGTTGTGATGATATATGTCGCGCTACTTATATGAGCGTACTGATGAAAAAAAAAAGTCAAGGAGAAGCAATGGGAAGAGAGATGTCATTGCTTGAAAAAATTGGAAAGATTGTGGCGTTTTGAGTTCTCTAGCTATACTATTTTTCTAATTATTTGTCAACCTTTTTTTCACAACCGCCATAAATAAGTAAAAATTCAAGAAAGGGTGTTTGTTTTTTTAGAAGATGTCCTGTGTTCTCTTTTTCAGGAGCTTAACTAAGGAAGCCACGACGATGAGGTTTGCATTTCTTGGGAATCCGCCGTATGTTTTGAATTGTGAATTGAAATCAATCCAGACGGTTAGATGAATTATTGTGTTTTAAACTTTACGAGGATGTTTGGTTTGAATTCCTAATAAAATTTAATTTATAAAAAAAATATATAAAAGTAAATTAGACAATAAACCCTCATATTCGCTAAAATAATCCATTTCAAGGTTAAAATTGAAAGCAGTATTAAAAAAATATTCAAATATTAACATTTTCCTTGTGTTTTGTTCCCCCCCCCCCTCCCATTTTCTTTCTTTTTAAAAACCCGGTAGTTTTAAAATTCACACCACTCAGACATCAATTCGAAACCTAACTAATCCGGGATTAAAACTGGATTGTGTTTAAAAAAAATAAAATAAGTTAAAAACTCAGGTAATTTAGTGGGCTGACCCAATAAAACTCGGTCAAAAACTCAGTTGTAACCCATTGATTATTTTTTTTTTTAACCAAAACGATGTCGTTTTGATATATTAAAAAAATTGAAGTTGACCTGATAATCCAATCAAAACCTGATAATTTGTATCTTGAGACGGGTCGACCACCAAGTTTAAAAACTCTAGAAAACCCTTCCACATACAGAGTCCCTTCTCTCTAGATGAAGGAAAGGTTGGTTCGAGGAACCTTGGATCAAAGGAAAGGGGAGATCTCGATTCCGTCAAACCTGATCAAGGCCATGTTTGTTTTCCGGAATTCATTTTTCAGGAAACTACTTTCAAAACTTTCATGTGTTTGTTTGCTATTAGGAAAGTTGGTCAACGGAAAACACTTTCCGGTCAACGGAAAACACTTTCTGGTCAATTGAAACACTTTTCGGTCAACGGAAAACACTTTCTAGTCAAAGAAAAATTTGGTTTGATTTGTAGGAAAGTGTTTTTCCTTTTGACTGTGTTTGTTTTTCGAAAAGTGGTTTCCGGGAAACCACTTTCCAAACTTTCATGTGTTTGTTTGCCATTGGAAAAGTTGGTCAACGGAAAACACTTTCCAGTCAAAGGAAAAACTGGCTTGGTTTTCAAGAAAGTGTTTTCCTGAAAAATTTGAGCGGGAAACACTTTCCGGAAGTTGTGAAAAATTCAGAAATGTCATTATTTGTTGATTATATCAAATTTGATCCTCAAACTTTTGATTGCTATATATAATTTGTTTTGAATATTTATTTTTCAATTTCATCTCTTAAAATTTAATTTTTATATTAATTTTGGTCTTTATTTTTATAATTTCTATTTGCTTTTTTCTTATTATTTTTTTATTGAAATTTTTTATCTATCAAATTTGGTCATCATTCTTTTGATTTTTACTTATTTTATTTGAAATCATTTATGAAATGTTAATTATTATTATTTTAATTTCTCCACCTTTCATTTTTTTTTAATTTTTTAGATTTGATCTCTATTATTTTGATTATTATTTATTTTATCTGAGATAATTTATGAAATTATATTTTTTTTCAATTTTATTTTCATTTAACTTTTTAATTTGTAAGATTTGTTCCTCATTATTTTAATAAACTTGAAAAAATAAAACATTAATAAATTATTTTCCAGTTCATTTTCCATAACATAACCAAACATTGAAAAGTGTTTTCCAACTTATTTTTCATTACACTACCAAACATCGGAAAATACTTTCCTGGAATTCACTTTTCAAAAATAAACTATTTTCCTGCAAACAAATGGGCCCAAGACATTCTTATTCCTCGCAAGGTATGTTTTTAATTTTTTCTTTCCTTTTTTTCTCTGGTTTTTTCCCAAATCTTTCATTTCCTTTTTTTTTCCTTTCTTTTTGTATGGTTTTGCTCAGCAAGTTATGCATGGTTGATTAATGCGTGACTGGATATAAATTAAAAATAAGTATTTTAAAATTACACGTGGCACGTAGAAATAAAAACGGTATAACAGCTATTGGTTCCTATTTTTTAGGTGTAGTGATCATAGATAAAGCCTATCAACCAATCGAAGTCGTTTATTATATTGCTATCATAGTATCATTTGTTTATCTAGAAATCCTTAACATGTTTAGGAACTACTAGCCCGACAATACTTCGTGTCACTTTAGTCCTTGCAGTGAGAATAAATGATTTTTTTAACAGAAATAATTTATAAATTAAAATTAAAATGATCAAGATTATTAGTTCAATTGGTTTCCACGTGTATTCCAAGCTGTAACTCTTGCGAAGAGGAATTCAATTATTAACTCTTGCGGGAGTGGTAGTCTTTTTTTGCAATCATGGACATGGTTCCATGGTCATTCTTGGACTTCTATTTTGAATTGGGTTTTTTTAATTGATTGGTGTCACCGTGTAGAACCTATGATAGTAGAATATTAATAAAAAATAATTGATTTTTTATGCCAGTAATTTATAAAAAAAAATCAATTTTTAACTGTTGTCAAAACAAGGAGAATATTTTTTATTTCCATATCATATCAAAACAAAGTAAAATAATTCATTCTACACAAAAAAAAAATCTCTAAGAAAAATATCAGGCAAAATCAATGCCCCCTTTAATTTAGTAAACATCTCATCCTCTATGCATGTCTATACTTGGCTGTATACAATATAAGATTTGGGGTTTGGAATTTTACCGTGGACTGTCCTTCAATATCCCTTTTTGTACAAGTGTTGGCATTAAAAGAGGTATATGAATTTAAAAACTATTTTGAAAAGTAAATTGTAATTCCAAAACGAGGATTTATTCCAGTAATGTGAATGTATTAAATATTGTTTTTTATGGTTTTTTTATTTAAAAATATATTAAAATAATATTTTTTTTATTTTTTAAAATTTACTTGTAATATCAATACATCAAAATAATTTAAAAAATATAATTTTTTTTTTAAAAACCATATTTATACCACAACAGGGCAAAATGGATGTTAATCAACTAATTGCGTTTCTAGCAAAGTCTGTTCCTACTAACTGATTTTTTTTGGTTTTATTTATTTTTGTATTTTAAAAATGCTTTAAAAAAAATTGAAATTTTTTTATTTATTTCTTTACTTTAAATTAATATGTTTTTAGTGTTTTTAAATCATTTTGATGCACTGATATCAAAAAATAATTTTTTAAAAAATAAAAAATATTATTTTAATATACTTTAAAATATAAATATTTTAAAAAACAATTATAATTATATTCTCAAACAGAGGATAGTTTTCTTCACGTGGGAAGTCTTAGTAGAATTTTTACATATAGGGGGGGGGGTATATATGAAGATTTCAAAACTCAGAGTTAGATTTTGGAGGCCATGACCACATACCCACCCCGATCGGGCCATGTTTGTACGAAGGGTCGTCTCTCTGGGTTTCTCAGCGTCTGGGCTACATGTGTACGACTATCATGGGCTTAAATAATGTATTGTACGTGGACATGGCCGAAGATCAAACGAGAAAACCTTGGCCCTTTGTTTCACAAGGAGTCCACTTCTTCAGTTCTTCTTCTTCTTTCTGATTTCCTGCTACTCTTCTGATCAAGAACCATGTGTAATTTTCCTTGCATCATGGTTGACAGGTTGGGCTTAATCTCCTCCTCCTCCTCCTCTTTAATGAACATGCAGTACTTAATTGAATTCCAAAAGGATGTTGAATAGATGAATCTAGGACGATATCTTCTAATATTTTTTTTTGTGATATAGTTTTCAGACTTGCTCGGATTATAGATTTTTTTTATTGAATAATATACAGGTTTATCCTGAATTATATATTTTTATTTTTAAAAAAAAACAAATATTTAAATAATATATTTTTAGATACATTTCTTAAAAAAGTCCTTTCAAGTTAGCCCAGTTAGGTCAATTTTCAAGATTTGTTTTGGCCTCATCTAAACTTTGAAATAACACGTTGCTAGACTGAACAGTGAATCCAACCGAATTCAATAACTATGTTTTGAAATAGTAATATTGTAACTAAAAAAAGATAAAAAAGAAAGAAAGAAAGTATGAGAGGCATGATCACTACTAAACTTCCCCGCGTGATCATTTCCAATCTTCCCAGTGAACCTGAAACGAAACATGATTATAATATTTGTTTATTATTTCTCCTCTTGTTCGATATGTTTGATAGGAGTGTTAGTGAATCTAGGGGCTGTTTGGTAATGTGATTGCGGATAAGATTTACTCGTAATTATACTAAATATTGTTTGGTTACAAAATAAAATTGCTTTTTGATGATAGGATCCACAAAAATCTCAGTTGGACCGCATGTTTTGGAGAAGCAGCATTCTGCTCATAAGGAAAAAAGTTGAATAGTGCAGCATGACTTCACTGTTGCACTATTAACGTGAAAAGTTTTATTTTTGAAAAATAGTTTGAAAATTTTAGTTTTTTTTCTTTGAAAAACCAGTGCAATTAATTGATTTCACTCGCATTGTTCATGTGAACATGAACAATATTGTTTTTTTAAAAAATTAGTTCAAGGTGAATTAAATTTACTCGTACTATAATCTCAATTTTATTCATGATAATATTTTACATAATTTTATTGCATGCTCACAAAAAGATGGATGAAACTGTAGTTCTTGTCGAATGACTTTTGTACGTAATGAAATTGTATTTTTTTGTTTAAATTGTGTTTTACTTGAAAAACTAGTATTTAATAACACTACATAAACTAGAAAGATATCGCATGATGACCTGGTTAAAAAGAAATTCAGTTTTTATTTTTATTTTAATTGTGTTTTATTCAAAAAATTAAAAGGAGATCTCTTGATGACGTAATAAAAAATTCAGTTTTTGTTGTTGCGCGCTTAAAAAACCATGGAAAATATAGTCATTGTTGGATAGATTTCGTATGTGATGACATTGCACATAGTTTAATGGAATAATAAAAAATATTTGATATCAATATTATTTATTTCACGGTGTAATAACAGTAGTTAAATCTACAATATTTAAATTAAAAATCATTAATATATATATATATATATATATATTAATTATTTTAAAATCTCAGCTTGAAAAGTATTTTTTTAACCAAACACATTAAACTACTTTTTATTCAATCTCAATTTCAATCACAGTTTTAACCAAACATATATTTTTTCAAACCAGCTTCAATCAAAAGTATTTTTTATAAAACAATTTTTTTAAAATTACAATCACAACAACAACCTCAATACTAAACACACTCATAGAGTATGTTTGACAGTGTGTTAGTAGTTGTTTTTTAAATAATTTTTCGTGCCGAAATGCATGTCAATGATTTTTTTTTTATTTTTTAAAAATTATTTTTGACATCAACACATCAAAACGATCTAAAACATACAAATCATATTAAATTTTAACAAAAAAATTTGAATTTTTTAGGAACATGATTTACACAGCGTTTCCAAACAGTTTCATAGCAGACAGGATTTTGATTTATAACTGCGTAACCGTATGTAATCTAATTTTTTATATTTAAAAACATAAATCCAACCTAGTTTTTTCAACTTAAATGTGTTGGATGTATCCAGCTGATATTTTTTTTTTAATTAATATTATAAATATCCATGATCGAGTATATTAATTTCCTTACCCTTCGATGATTCTAAAAAATATCTTATAAAAGAGCATCGATTATATGGACAAGATAAAAATTTGACAAGTAATTAAGTATATGAAATTTGAATGGAATAAATAAAAGGAAATAAACTAGGAAAATAAAAGACTCCATGAGCGTGAAAGCGGCAGAAGAAGAAAATTAAAGAAGAAAATAAACTATACCATAAACCAGAGTTTAATACATTGAATTACACAGGTGAGTCAGATTGAGTGAATTTTAAAAATATCGACTCCCATCTAATTCGTGATATCTATTTATTAATTTCTTAACTTGTTATTGTTCATAATATTTATTTTATCTAACTTTAATAAATTGAGTCAGGTGAGATAACCATACATGACCTGTTTTTCCTTAATAGCTCCCATATTTGGTCTTGTGTTTTCGGGGTGTTTGAAAGCGTGATATATATTATTTTTTAAAGTATTTTTATTTATAAAATAAATTAAAATAATATATTTTTTTAAAAATTATTTTTAATATTAACACATTAAAAAGAATTAAAAACACATAAAAAAATAATTTAACTTAAAAATTAAATTAAAATTAAATTTTTTTAAAATACAAAAACAAAAATTGATTCCATTCCCAGTCAGCACAAGCTCTGTGTTCCGTAGAGCGTGAATTGAAGATGACAAAAAAATCAAATTTGAAATCACATGGTTTCACCAGCAACGACAACACAGGAAAGGAGCCGGTAATTTCCATTCCAGTCAAACAAACATTTCATCTTCTTCCTCCTTCCGTCCCGTGGTCCCAGGCTCCCATCCCTCCTTTTGTCCTCTTCTTTTAAGTTTTAAATGACTAATTACGTATGTCTCTAGGACTCTAATAATAAATATATTTGAAATTTCGTACTCAATTATTCTTAAAACAATAATATGCTTTGCATATAACAGCGGTTTTTTTTATGTGTTAAAAATATTGTTTAATTTTTTTTATTTTTTTAAATTAATTTTTTAATATTTTGGATCGTTTTGATGTGCTGATATTAAAAATAATTTTTTAAAAATAAAAAAATATTATTTTAATATATTTCATAGTAAAAAATACTTTAAAAAATAACCGCTATTACACTTTCAAATACCCCAAATAAACATTCAAGAAAGCAATATCTCAGCGTAAAAATGAAAATAAAGATGGTGGGGTGTTTGAGAGTGTGATAGTTGTTGCAATTTAAATTATTTTTTATTGAAAATATATCCAAATAATTTTTTTAAAAAATTATTTTTAATATCAACGTATTAAAAAAATCTAAAAATTTATAAAAAAATAATTTTAAATAAAAAAATTAAATTAAAAAAAAACATAATTATCGACAAATAAAAGCAACAAAATCCAAAGCCACCCGCCCACATCCAAGGAGCGCAAGCTTTTCGGGAAAACGTCGTTAGCCAAGTGGCCATCATCGTCCACTTCACTCCATACAAGCAATATGCTGTTTTTTAGCATTTGTGTATTCATTTACTGAAATGTATTTGAGTATAAATAATTTTAATTTTATTCAATTATTATTATGTAATGGATAAGGGTGAGCATATTGTTCGGGTTTAGATAAAAAATCCAGTCAAGTTGATTTTATTTTTAAATTTAGAATCGAACTAAATGATTAATAAATTTGAATAATTCAGTTTAGTTTGGTTTTATATTTTTAAAAATTAAGTAAGTTCAATTTAATTCACAAAATTTGAATTATCTTTGATATCTATTTTAATTTATAATAAGCTTTTTTTACCTTATTTTTTCTATTTTGATTTTTTAAATTAAAACATAATCGAATCAATTTTTTTTAAATATTTTTTAACCAAAATAATTCATTTTTTTACTTTAACTAATTCTAAATTAACTTTTATAAATATTGAAAATAACTCAATTAATTTACTGATTTCTAAGACGACAGATTTGCCGATTTTTTATGAACTTTAAAAATATTCCATTTCACTTCACAAAATCCTAAAGTCAAATTTCCCACCTTCCCTTTATTGTCCCCTAGTTCATAAAAATTGCCTGCAAAACTACACGTGTCACAATCACAATGGCAGCTACCACAATCTTCTGGGGATACCCCGCTTACAAATATCTCCTATCTATCCTTCCACTGCACAGACATTCCTGGCCACACAATGGAGCGCTTTTCTCTGCTCGCACTCCTCCTTCTAACACTCCTATGCTCAGCAGTTGCATCCACAGTATCTTCCAACGACCTCGACGATCCTTTAATCAGACAAGTCGTATCAGACGGCGAGGATGATCTCCTCAACGCAGAGCATCATTTCACTTCTTTCAAATCCAAATTCGGCAAAACATACGCGACTCAAGAAGAGCATGATTACCGATTTGGTGTTTTCAAAGCTAATCTTCGCCGTGCGAAGAAACACCAGATGATAGACCCCACCGCCGCCCACGGCGTCACCAAGTTCTCTGACCTGACACCGAAAGAATTCCGCCGCCAGTTCCTTGGATTGAAGCGGCGGCTACGGTTGCCTACGGACGCTAACAAGGCGCCGATCCTTCCTACTACTGATCTACCTACTGATTATGACTGGCGCGATCACGGTGCCGTTACAGAAGTCAAAGACCAGGTTTTTAAATATACATTTTCTTTTTTTCCTCTTGTTGTAGATGCGAAGTATCCTCAGACCAGCTTTTCTGTCTTTCGGGTTTTTCCATGGTGTCTGTATTATCATGTTGGGTTTTTTATGTAGGGATCGTGTGGATCGTGCTGGTCGTTTAGTGCTACCGGGGCGTTAGAAGGAGCTCATTATTTAGCCACAGGAGAGCTTGCGAGCCTGAGTGAGCAGCAGCTTGTGGACTGCGATCATGAGGTTTGACTTCTTTATTTCCACGCTGTCCTGTCTTTCTTCGATTTCCATGAAAGACACCGAGGATTTCAATTTTGTTTCAAGAAAGTGGATTTTTTTTAGCTTACGAGGGAGACATGAAGATTTAGTTACTGGGGTTATGATTTCTAATTTTGGTGTCCTGCTGTATTTCTAATTTCTTGCAGTGTGATCCAGAAGAATATGGTGCTTGTGACTCTGGCTGCGATGGTGGGCTGATGAATAATGCCTTCGAGTACGCACTCAAGGCAGGTGGACTTGAACGTGAGGCAGACTATCCTTACACTGGAACTGACGGTGGCACTTGCAAATTTGACAAGAGCAAAGTTGTAGCATCCGTATCTAACTTCAGTGTTGTTTCAATCGATGAAGATCAAATTGCTGCGAATCTGGTGAAGCATGGTCCACTCTCAGGTATTTTAGCTACCTCTGGGTGCAGGCATTGGTATCTGTATTCTCATCATCCCCTTCGGTTGAGATTTTCTATTTTGCGTACTCTTACTGGACACTAATTGTAAGGGTTTTTCCTTCTACTTTCCATGGTGCAGTGGCGATCAATGCAGCTTTTATGCAGACATATGTAGGTGGAGTTTCATGCCCATACATTTGCTCGAAGCGTCAGGATCACGGGGTGCTACTGGTGGGGTATGGATCCGCTGGTTATGCTCCTATCCGGTTTAAGGAAAAGCCCTTCTGGATTATCAAGAATTCATGGGGACAGAATTGGGGAGAGAATGGCTATTACAAAATCTGCAGGGGTCGCAATATCTGTGGTGTAGATTCCATGGTTTCAACTGTTGCTGCAATTCACACTACAGCTCGGTAGATTGTTGTGCCCTTGGCGCATTGAAGCACTAAATTCTTAGATGGTGCTCGCGCTCGTCTATATATATATATATTAAGTGTGATGTGTATCGGCGCTATATACATTATATATATCTAGCGTAGTGCAAGCAAGATTCAACGAATCTCTGGCAAAAGTTATCATGATATAGGTGATGTTAGTACTTAAAATCATTTTATGCCAGAATTCTCTGTATCAGACTAAGGGTTTATGCATTGCTCAATCTCATTAATAATGTATTTATTGCTTTTTAAGAACATCATGCAGCCAGCACAACATGTCAACTTGTCTTTTTTCTTCTCTTCTCATTTATTTTTCTGTGTTTCGGAAAATTTTTCTCAACAATTTGAGAAACCTCGTGTTATATTCCCAACTACTCATCTACAAAGAGAGTTCAAGGTCAATTTTCAACGCTGATTACTTTCTTCTCCTCACTAGACAACATTGCACAACAGTACCCTAACCATCACTGGCGAAGAATACAGCCAACACACCATGAATTCTAACTGGCAAAAATTCTTGAAGCTTGTACAATGACTGAGTTTCGGATAAGCTTCTTATTTGCTAACTGGCTGGCAAAATTCTAGAAGCATCATACAACAAATTTCCTTTATAGTTGCTCTTGATCAAGGTCAATCTCGACAATCCACGCGCAGGGAATAGGCAGCCACACCAACAAGGCTTGATTCAATAATCATGAACACTGCGAAATTGGTTGTTCCTCATGAGCAGGTTCTTCCGAACTCGGAAGCACTTCCTCAGTTAGCTTTCTCGAGCTCCTTGATCATGTTTAACAGGATTGCAAGTTTGCTATGCTTTCATCAATGTATGATAAATTCTATTTCCTATCTAAGCCTGTGACTATTCTATTCAGTTAACGTATCTCATTCACCATCTTCACCAAGCGAAGCAAATGAAAATGGATAGAATTTGTATCCATCTCCCACGTAAAATTTGTTTTGAAACTCTACCCAATGAAGCCTCAAGGCATGTAGGAATGCACTAAGGGTCTCCATCACTAGTAGGACACCAACAGTTGCAAATATAAATACAATCAAGCCAATACTGCGAGCTAAGATGCTGTTGTACCTGCAGTCATTCACAGATGATTCATTACATTGCTTGATCAAAGTTGTGACGTCAAGTTGCTTTCATCACAAGCCAAAACATGGACATGAGAACTCACCCCCAGGATAGAAGAAGAACCTTGTCATAGAATACACTTGCTAGCTCTGAATGGGCCAGACTGAAAAATCACCAAATAATTCACTCAAATTAAACAGTTAACTTCCTGTACTAGAATGCATAAAAGTACCCGACATTCATTTTAAACGCGAGAGATGTGTCAGGAAGGCATATTGACATAAGATCTTAACAATCAAATTGATTTTCCTCTGCTTTTAGACAGGACACGGAGAAATGAACTATATTCTAATGAGCAATCACAAACAAGAATTCAAAGAAGGGCGAAAATTTAGCTTGAAAATATAAATATCAAGTAATTACTAGAAGAACCAACCTGAGGGCCCATAAACGTAAATATGAAGCCGTATTCGACACTGCTCCAAGCACAAACTCTATGGTATGTATAAGTTGGTGAACAAACACCTCGCTGAACTCGAATTCCTCATGGTTATGAGAAACAGAATGCGGCTCGATTTCAGGAGAGTAATCACTGCTGTCCAGCCGTGCATATGATTGACCTTGGAACCTCTGAACAAGGCATTTAGGGAAAATAGAGTTAACGATATTTTTTACAAAAGAGTTATAGCAACAAATGCATTTGAAAAAGATCGAGCATACTTCCTCATGTTGTTTCTTCAATAGAAAAGGCTTTGGCAACAACATCCATGGGACAGCAGCAAGGGCTGATAGTAGCAACAAGATCTAGTGGTGAAACACAGGACATGTTAGCTAGTCTGTTTTCCTTAAGCCATAAGGGAAAATTTCCACACAATCACTATAAAAGAGATAATACCTGAAAAAATTTCTGGCCGAAAAAAAGCTGATTGTCATCCAAATCATCAGTGGGACTTAGAAACATGTATATCATCACATGGTATAGATCAGCTTGTGAACCAGTGCACCATTTCACTATTATGAGGAGTGAAAGGTAACCAAACAAGCTGTTTAAGAAAATCATCTGGGGCACAAATTGATACCTAAAACAATGCAACAGTTTCCAGTCAATTCCGAAGATGGAAATAAGGGGGCAAAAAAAGATACAAGCAATGAAAAGCAAAGAATCTATATCTACATGCCCCCAAGGCCCCATTTCTCCACTCCAACAAATAAGGACATTCATGTTTATAAGATCAAATTCTCTCAAAAAGAGAGCTGGATGTTCAAGAATGGCCATTAACTTAAAATCATCATTATGCTGATTATTCCCATAAGGACATGCTGTAACATATTTGAATCAATGCATTGCATGCAGGAATCGAGTATAGCTCACCAGATATTTATGTTATCTCCAAAGAACTTTGCATTGAAGTAACTTATTATGATACCAAGATTCATCTGGGCCACTCCAAATAAAATTGACATCTTCATCTTCATCGAGTTAAGAAAAGGTAACTCGCTCCGGGTACCATGCCATTTAGGATCCAAACCAAATGGATAAGTGGCACGAACCTTGACTAGAACAGCAGTAGAAGCATCCCTACAATGCAAAGAGAGCATGGATAATTTACGGGGAAAGTTGAACCACACATGCATACGAGTAAATTTGTACTGGTTAATACCCGCAAGACTGGTCATGACACCCATAGGCTGACAGCCCAAACAGCTCAAATGGAACCGAAAAGAATTCATTGTATATCAACCCCGTGTAGATTGAAAAAATTGCCATCATCATTATCACATAACGGCCACTGAAAGCCATTTCCATAATGTCTCCAAGCTTCTGTTGTTTACAAAAAGCAAGTAAGCTAAAGTATGCGACAATTGATAGGACGAGCTAGCTAAGACACGAGCTGTATCACAATTACCTGACTGGAAAGTTTCTTTTCCCTGAAAATAAAATATAATGTTGCCAACAGCAAGCAAATACCATGGCCCCAATCACCAAACATAACAGCAAAAAGGAAGGGATATGTGACAATTGTGTATACACTAGGATTTGCTTCCTGGTACTTGGCAACCCTGAAAAAATTGTCAGTTAACACCTCTATTTCATCTTTGTAACAGTGAACTGGTCAAATAGAATGATGCATGATTACAAGTCATGGAGTGGGAGAAATGTTCTAGTCAACCGTATTCGCTCATTCTGCTAAGTGTATTGACAAAGAGAATGAAGATAAAATGAACAGTATTGAATTAGTGGGACGGACATAATGCAAAAACATATAATATCAACTAAACAAGCTCTGGTCACAAACTAACTTTACATGATAAGATGGACCATACTAACAACAACAATGGACTAGTTTTCTGTCTCTCAACTACCATAATTTCTCTGCTCAAAGAGAACAAGGAACAAACAATCAATTATTAGAGAAACTGTAAGTTCTGTCAATGCTAACAGAGTGGTCACGTTCTGGCATTAACATTCCTATCTTAAAGGCATCAGAAAACTTCTACAGTTATGATAGAGCCCTGATAATCAATTAACCTGCCAAAAATTACTTTAAAAAATTAAAGACCCCTTGTATTGTCTGAAACACAAGTAACTCACCCATATGCATCTACAATTTCTTGAAAAGCAGAAGTAAATTTGTTTGTTCGGAAATAGGTAGGGGGTGAATCCTTTGTCTGCAAAACATGGAATATGGCTCCAATTTGTGAGCTGCTGTCTAAAGTCGCTCGCCTTAGTCCATTTTGTATCTGTAGAGAAACAACCATGAAATGGTTTAACAGTTACGGTTCATGCAAGATTTAACCAAGCCCCAAGCAATACAAGTTAACACCACAAACCTGATCTGTTGCAAAAACTGGGCACCAACCTTCAGCAACAAGACACTTCTTTGTCACATCCATGTTGAGCATATTTAAAGTGTGGTAAATAGATTTTTCCTTCTTCACCTGTACAAGTTAAAAGCGAAAAATTTAGTTGACAAAAAAGATTCAACTCAGCTTAACTCAACTTTTATTATTCCCAGCAATGATCCAAAGGATGAAGTAAAATGACCCAAACAAACCAGAAAATTCCACTGCTCAAACTCAAAGCCAATGGTTTGTAACAAATTGCTCCAGTGCGCCAACCCAGCATCTATAGTAGTTTTAAGCTCAGCAAGTCTTCCAGACACCTAGAAATCAGTGAATTTACAAATTTTACATCAGACTGGAGTGTGAACTTGATTCTAGAAAATTGGACAGAGATGCTAGTGGAACTATGACAAAGTACTAAAGAAAAACTCAAGGTTAATTTCAAAAATGGGAATAAGGTTCTTTTTTTAAATCTTCAGTTTGCTACCAGCTAAACATTATTTGTAAATGAATTAGGACTTTAGTGCAATTATTCAGCTTCACCTGCTTCCACACTAAAACTAGCTAGGGATTTAGGTTTATCTTCAGATAATGATGCTCTGCTGCTTTATTATTAAGGGTATTGTCCAGTTCATTGAACTTTTCCCTATCCAAAGCATCAAGCGAAAAGCATGTCTCTTATAAACTTTGATTTAGCATTTTTTTTCAGTTTTCCCCCTGAAACTGTTACTCGTTTATTTATATGCCTATATAATAACACACATAAGGCCACACTACCATGCGCTAACAAATTCATGTCTATGGACATAAAGTGATGGCAGATTAAATTCTTATGAACCTTGAGGCACGTAGTTTCAACCTCGACATACTGTACTTGGATCTACTGTCCCAATGATTAACTGCCAGTTGACAGGGAGTGAACTACCTTTTCTTTTGAGTAATAAGAGTATGCTTTATGTTTGCATAGACCAAATGGCAGTAAAGTGCCCAAAAAGACAGAGAGAAAAGGAAAGAAAGAAAAAGCAATTCACAATCCTTCTGTGTAATCAAGTTAATGAGCAGATGGTAAAAAAGATGAAACAGAGAGAATAATAATCAGAATCCTCAAGAAGAAACATAGAAATAATCGTTTGCTCTCTAAAATTGACCAAGTAATTAATTTTCAGTGTGCCAGGCTTCTAATCCACAAGAATCAGAGGTAAGACACATGAACAATCATAGTTTGTACCTGAGAAATTATCTGAAACTGTTTGTTTAGGTCCTCCATAAATGGGTAGCGATTTGCTCCAAAACCTTCACAGAGTTTAAGAATCTTGTTCTTTGCTCTTTCACCAGAATAGAAGACAATGAATACATTTTTTTCAACCTGTAAATTGATACATCATGAGTTTCTCAAAATAAGGTCTGTATATCCATTTCTAGAAATGAAGAACAAACAAATGCAGGAATTAACCTTGTCCCCTGACACGGGATCAACAACAGCATTTTCAAGCACGGATTGCTTCAAAAAGACATTGCCCCTAGTTGCTCGAAACAAAATCCTTTCAAAAGCCATTGCCTTTTCTCTTGCAACAAGACCACTGATATACCCCAGCTTAACTTGCTTTGATGGATCCATTGTCATTTCCTAAACAATGTTGATTTTTAAGCATCAGTTTGCAGAAAATGACAAACTTTCGGCTGCTATGATAAAGAACAGAAAAAACCAAAATCAGTACTTGCTCCAACAATAATGCACTGTCAATGGATGCTTCAGCAGTGTTATATGCTTCAAGTTCACTCTGCTGAGCTGCAACACTGTTTTGAGCAGAGTGAAAAAGTTCACCAGCCTGACATGAGATACAAAAAATACACAACCCATTTCAGAGCTCCAGTGGACTTTCAAAGTAAATCACACAATCCTAATTTCTATAATATTCAAAATTCCATGTTTGAGTACATTCATAGTAAAATGTGAAAGCATTTGTTACTGAAGTTTCTCCTCATAGAAGAGGCCAATAGCTGGTTCATCTACGTGTAGAAATAATGTGTGGTGTGTGCAAATGTGTGCGGGAGAAAGATCATTATCTCAAGCACTACAGGGCTATACAAAGATCGACGAGAATTATAGGTCTCATCATCACACCAAATGCTTTGGATGCAAAAGAAGCCATACCTTCTGCAAGACAAGCTTATATTCTGATAGTTCATTGTAAGTGTGCTGTAGCATTTCATTATTCGAATTTATCTCTATCAGCTCCGATTCCAGTTCTCCAAGCGCCACCTACTCATGCCAAAACGAAACAAAACTTTGCCTCAATACATCTCAACAAATTCTAATTCCAAGAAAGCATAGTCCAAAAAACTAAAAATCTACAAATAATACCTCCAAACGATCCAGATCAACATCACCACTTCTTAAAGATTTTGTCGGTGACAACCCAGCCTTTTTCATTTGCTCCTTGAAGAAACGTAGCTTGCGAGCCATTTCTGCGCATCTTTTAATCTAAACAGAGAAAGGAAAGTTCAACGCCTAACAAATAACAACCAACATTTTCCACCACAGAATTTATCTCTACAACATCAAAACCAAACCTGAGCAGCATACGTCCGTTTGAACGGGCTCTTTTCCGCATTAAGCTGGATAAAACAGTAAAAACACACCATCAATATATTAAATCTGAAACGTAAGAACAAAAACACGAAACAGAAACTCAAGTTCTTCTGGTTCAATTTCGTAACTGTAAACACGCAATGCTGAAATCATTGAAATCAAAACAAATCCAATCGAAGTCTATCCTAACTGAAATCAACGAAATCACATTGCGCAAATCATTAACTAAAACAAATGCTAACAGAGTCATCAAGATAATTAGGGTTTGGTAAGCAGAGGAATCAAACAACAGAAAATCTCAAAAGCTTACATCATTGAATTGGAAGAGGCCGAGGTCACCGAGATAAGAAATGGTGCGATAAGCTGATTCGATAGGAATGATAAGTTGCACTAATTGCATCGGCTCCGATCGCATCAGATCCATGGTTGGGCCAAAAATACCGTCGCCCATTTTTTACAGATCCGAATATTCGCAATTTATTTGCGCTAAAAAAAAAGATATTGAGGAAGCGACCGTACAAACTGGAGAGGTCTCACCAGACGATCAATTCACCTCTTCGTTTGTTTACGTTAACAATTACTTGCGTGGTATAGAATTATAGATGCTGCGTTTTGCTTCCCCCGTTGTTTTCACGCGCATAATTCGGATGTTTAATAGTGTTCAGGGAGAAGATATATCGGGAAGAAGATATACGGTGTCGTTTTGCGCGCTATTAAAAGTCAATGTTGCTGGTGACTGTTGCTTCACCTTTAATCGTTGACCGCCAGGAATAAAATATGAAGTAATTATGGGTAAGGAAAAATTGACCCGACCCACCCGGAAAAATCAGATTTTGAAGTCAATTAACGGGCCTTTTCGACCATCCGCCCAGCCCTGAAAATGATATTATTTTATTATTCTTGATAAACGCTATTAAGTCATTATATTCATACAAACAATTAGTCTTATGAAATCCTTATAAATATAATAAATATATTGTAGAATAAAAAGATTTGATGAATGATGTCATGTAGATGATCGACTTACCATGTATATGTGATCCACGTTAATCTTAATGACTAATGCGACAAGTAATGGATGATATATATATCTAATTTCCTTTTCATGATGTGACAAGTGACTAATGGAGTTACATGAATGATCTAGTTGCCCCTCGAGTAATTTATAAAATCACTTTATTTTTATAATAATTCAACCTATTTTATATGATAAAGAATAAAATAAAAAGGGGTAATGTATTCTTTTACTTCGAAAAATGAAGTTTTAATTTAAAAAAATTAAAAATAGTAATTTAACCCATTCAATTGGTTAATGTATCTATATAAAATTGGTACATGCTAAGTAATTATCTCCACTCTAAACTTTAAACCAACATGTGAAATTCAATGAATGATTTGATATTATTATCGTTTAATACATTATATTTTAAAAAATAATTAAATTTGAAATTTATATAAATCTACTATCATTTTATATTTAATTTAATTAAAAAACATAAATAATAAAATTTAAACCAGGAAAACCATACTTAAAGAAAAGAAAAGGTCGATTAGAGCATTTGGGGGTGCTTTTCAAAAGCGTTTCCAAAAAAAATTGAATTTTTTTTTGTTTTAAAGTAATATGTTTTTTATGTTTTTAAATTATTTTGATGTCTTGAGATAAAAATAAAAAATTATTATTAATATATTTTTTTTAAAAAATATTTTAAAAAATAATTATAACTACACTGCTAAACAAACTCTGAAGATTTTGCACATGGATCGTCGATGTGTCCCATTATTATTTTACTTGATGGGAGTGGAATTCTTTCCCTTCAAGAGTTACTTTTAAAACGTATAGCTTGAGAGTAAAGTCATGAATTTGACATTTTAGGGCACTAGATCTCATCATTACAAATCCTTGCGATATCCATGATTCCATACGTATGTGATCTCCCAAAGTTTCACTTTCTGTCTAGCTCGTCTTGTATTTTCTAGACAATGGAACAATATTTCGCATGATTTGTATTGTATGTTCATCATTAATTAATTTATATATATATCAATGCCCAAGTATTTTTTTTTTCATTCACCGTAATATTGCTTAATAAATCCTGGATTACACAATAAGATAATGATCATATTATTATGGAAAGGATGTTTTGTATATAGGTTACTCATTGTATATATATAATTTATTTATTATGTGTAGTATATATATATTTTTTATTATTATTATACACAACCCTGAATACACACACACATAAATGATGATTGTTGTTCTTTTCAGTATCTATTATTATTCATACAAATATATTGTTCTTCTATTTCTAACTTATATTACAAAAAAAATATGAAAATAAAAAATAAATCAACTATCTCCAAATCATATATATCTCTTTTCTGTTAAAAATCCCAAATCCCAACTATATGATTGTATATGATATGCACGAGAGCATGACTCTAAGAGGGTTTTAACACTGAATTTCAACTTGTTTATTTTTTTTAAATCTAAAATTTAACAAATAAAAAAAATATTATTTTAATTAAAAAATAAATTTTAACACACATTCAAACTCTTTCAAAATTGCAATAAAACTACGAGAAGCAACCGCCTCACAAGATTTTGATTCAACTGGGCAGGAGAAGCCTAAAGGGATTTTTGTCCCTCAATAGACAAAGGTAGAGACGGAAGTAGAAACAGGTAAAATTATTTTATTTATCCAGATATAAAGACAATATCCTTTAATTTGAGGGACATTTATACCTGTATATATAATTATTATATCTATAATTTTAAATATATATTTAAAACAATTTATACAAAAAAGTATTTGAGAGTGAAATAATTAATGATTGAAGTTTAAAATATTTTTTCTTAAAAATATATCAAAATTATATATTTTTATTTTTTAAAAATTATTTTTTATATTAAAACATTAAAATAATTAAAAAATATATTAAAAAATTTAAACAATTTTTTTTTAACTTTTAAAAAACACAAACACTGCGTCAAGATGTATCATTTTAAAGTATGTGACACATCAAGGTTAGTCGTAGAATCAACTCGTGACACAACCAAGATGCATCACGAGTTTGTTCAAGAGTGTGTCTATAAGTGTTTTTGAAGTATAGTTATGGTTACTTTTCAAAATATTTTTCACTCGGAAATGCATCAAAATAATTTTTTTTTAATTTTTAAAAATTATTTTTGATATCAGCATATCAAAATAATGTGAAAACACAAAAAATATTAATTTAAAGAAAAAATAAAAAATTTTCAATTTTTTTCAAAAATATTTTTAAAATGTAAAAACAAACAAAGTCAAAATAACTCCAACTACACTTCTAGACATGCACTTTATCTCGTAAATATGTATGGCAAAACCTTTATTTGTTTTTTTTAATTTTTAAAGACGTTAATTAACTCTGTATACTACATATTGAATATTTTAATTTTTTATATAGTTTATATATTTTGTTTAATGGAAATAAATCATGTAGACATTCAATAAATTTCTTTTTTTATATAAAAATAAATAGGAAAGATTGAGATTTGTTTACGATCTAAATAGAAATATATATGAAAATTAAGAGATCTCAAAATAAAGGTGGAGACAGAAGGTATATCTTTCGCCTCTACGAGTCTTCATTGTCATCTCTGGAAACTCATGAAAGCCCAAAAACAAAACTAAATTTGACAAGAGAATAACCAGCAAGATCCCAATGGAGACATTTCAACATTCTAATTCTAAGCGCTGCTCGTCCAAAATAAAGAAAAGGGAAAAAAAGAGCTCCAAATAGTGGCGATTAATAGGCATTTCTTGTGCATGAAGCCTACCTATTCCTGTTTTATATATCATTTCCTTCACTCACAGTTATTCATAACAAGCAACTGAGGTTTCCACGTTTCAAAACCATGTCAAATTCGCAAGATGGTCTGGTTAATTTACTTCCTAAGCTATGTAGAATATTATTGACGAATTATACTAACTGTTGCACCATCTAGCATGATTTAATTGATAGAATAAAGGCAATTAGCTAGCAATCAATCAATTTTAAGGTTCTCTCTTAACTTGATCTCTTAATTTATTTTGAGTACAGCACTTCTTAGACACGACACTAGCTAGCTGCATGGTGATGTTTCCAGAACCATATGTATACTACGAGCATGCTATACTTTCTGCAGAAGTCAGTTTGCTGATCGAGTACAACTGACAAGATCATATTTTTTTAACAGAGATTTTCACACACGAATACGACCATGGATGTGTCTGCTGGCTGTAATAGCAAAGAACTGATAAAGGGACCACAATTCTTTAGCTCAACTAAACAAAGCCAAGAAGAAATAAACAGAGCAGATATGCATGCGCCTGACCCATATCCTACACTACCTAAAGAGAATAAAATCCTATAGCTTCGCGGTGAAGAACCAGCCTTTTCAAGAGGGCCTGCAGGTAAAAATTGGATTTGCAGGGCCATCCCTGGAGGGTCTACATAAGGGATTGATGGTAGCATCTAGCTAAGCTTTACGCATCATGTTGAGTATATCTTCTCATGCAAATCCAAAGGGCATCTTCTTATTGGGGTTTAAGATTCCCACTACAAATACATATACAGCCATTTGTTGCTGTATTATAAAAAATTAATAATGTTCATACGCATTACAAAATAATTCTACTGACTTGTGTATTATAAATGTTTTTTCCAAAGCTAAAGAATGAGTAAAAGCTGAAGAAGTACGTATTGGTGTCTGGTATATACGGTAGGCAACACACATATTTTAGGTTTATTTTGGTGAGGATCAGTCAGAATTAAGCTCGAGTACATAAGGGTGCTCGGTCGTATATTATCGGTGTGCATGAGATAGCCTGTATTTTGAGAAGTTATCACAGTTGCAGAAAACGAAACCAAAACCAAACCCAAGCCAATGCATCAATCAGTGACCTATATCAACCCGGAGCAGGGTTCGGACCAGGTTTTATTTGACATCGCCGCCACCATTTTTTGGCAGAAATGGTGGTGATCTCAAATGCAAACGAGATTGTATGATATTTAGATATGGCAGCACCATTAATCGACATACTGGCTAGCTGATTCTTTTTCCTTGTACAAATTCTGTTATACAGAAATCTTAACAACTTCTACGCATTAGTACCCTTCCAAGACAAGACAATACAGGAGCCTATTCTTTTTCCTTGTACAAATTTTAATGATGATAGCGTCTAATAAAAGATTAATTATTGATGCTGCCATATATAGCTTCCTTGATATTGATCATTAATTATTAAAGGTATTAATAATTATACCGCATTGTCTACCAAAGAAAGCACAGATGCATTTAAGCGATTTTTATCTTTAAATTCAAGGCAAATCTATGCAAAGGAAAGGAAAGAAATTACTGTTGTTTTACCGTCAATTACTTTGCAAAAGAGGAAGAACTAAGAAGTGTGATGGCAGCTTTGGGAATGTGTTAGTAGTTGTTTTTTAAAGTATTTTTTTATTAAAAATATATTAAAATAATATATTTTTTTGATTTTTTAAAATTTATTTTTAATATCAGCGGATAAAAATGATATAAAAATATTAAAAAATATATTAATTTAAAATAAAAAATAATTTAGAAATATAAAAACAAACCGCTCAAAATACTTGAAAAGAAAAGGTGGGGGAGACCTAGGAACAAGATCCTCTGCCTTTGATTATCTCGTGGGAGCAATATACACACAAAGGTCTCCTCATTCATGAATTAGGTATCCATATCCTGTAGATGCGTCTACCTTTCGGTTGCCAACGAGTCAATTTCATATTGACGAGGACAAGACAGGCCTCCAATAATTATCGCCTCTTATTTTCTACAGTTCCATATATATATATAAAAGAAAGAATGGTTTGTATTATTATTTATGGTTATTTTATATTTTTGACATATGGTAAAATATATAGGATGTGAGTTTGGTACACATTAGTTTGTGAACTTTTAAAGATAGTTTTCGATTTGGTTTTAAATATTTTCTATAGTTTGAAGGACATTTGGTATGTATATTTAAAATCCATCCTTATAATTAAGGACATACAATATTTATTTAGTCTTTCATTTCAATCCTTACATGTTAAAATATATATATATATATATATATATATATATATATATCATTTATATATATGGGAGACTTTTGTAATTTACGCTTTATTTTACACTTATAATTGATTCACTAAAACCCACAAATTAATGACATTAAAATCTTTTTTACGTAATTGATTAGCAAATGTCATCGATCGTACAAGTCTATTTAATTATTATTAGTTGGCATGTAGCTATTAAAGTTTACTAGCTAGTTTAATACTTATTGTTATAATTTACCCAAAATATATTTCAAAAGTTCTTTTAATCTATAATTATATCTTCTAACCTTAATTATAATTACTATGTGCATAATTTTGCAAGTGCCTTGTTGTTTGTATTTGTTCATTTTGGAAATAATTGGTTATTGATTTTTTATGCAATTATTCTATTCTAATTTTTGTTGTTTATTCAATTATAGTAAAATTTATTCAGAAAATCATTAAAATACCATTTAAAATCAATTTGGTACAATCTATTATGATCAAATAGATTAAATAGTAAATTAAGAGTAAGAAACTAATATTAGTACCTATTCAAAAGTGGGATAGAAATTGATTTTCAAAGTGTTTTTAGAGATGTATTAAAATAATATTTTTTTTAATTTTTAAATCATTGCAACAAAATAATTCAAAAAAACAAAAAAAAACTATTTTATAACAAAAAAATTAAAATTTTTCAGAAATAAAGTTTAAACACACCTTACCTTGAAGAAAGAAGTTAGTGAAATACAGGAAGGAGATGGCCTTTAGTTTCACCTTTCACTTTCTACCGTCCATGTTACTTCCTGGTGTAAAAATTTCAAATTGACTTGATAACTAAACCAACCAATGTTCGGCAAGTGACCAAAACTAACCGACAATGGAAACAAGGAATCACAAAACTTTCTTTAATAAGATCATAAAAGTTGAAAAAGGGTCAATGCTAAAATACAAAATCGTGCATTAATGAGAGAGCTAAAGTTGAATACGATTTTCGAAGGTTAATTGGTCAAAAAACCATCTTGAATATTCCTTAATTTTAATATGATCAAGGTTTAGTTTGGGACTAAATTTTTTATGACTAAAAGTTCAAATTAAATAGTTTCTGACGAATAGCTAGCATTTTCTAAAAGCATGTGAAGGAACATTGTACACATTCACGCACATATGTTACTTAATTATCTACCTGTGTGTGTGTGTATAAGATCTTCACATTTTTATTTACTACATTAACTCTTGGATCGATGGCATGGAGGAACTAACTTCCTTATCATTAGGATTTTAGTAGAAATATATACGCAAATTCTAAGGAAATAAGACCTTATGTCTATATCTTATGTAGAAATCCAATCCCAACTCTCACTCTTGTTAATTACACCTTTCAAACCATTCCAAGCATGCACACTATAAACATACATACATACATGCATACATATATACATACATACATACATCCATGCATGCATGTTTGTGTATACGCGAGCGCTGTCACTTTGATCCGAGATTTATTTCATGAAACACATGGATGCATCAAAATAATCGAATCACATTTGCCATTCCACATCCATCTGGCAAGCATCGAACTATGTTTTAATTTCCATAGAGAAATGACAAATATTGGTTGTAAACTGGACACTAATGGGGGGCCATAAGAAACAATTAATACTCTCGAGATGAAGAGAGAAGTCAAATAATGCAAGCCATAACACATGCAATTGCCGTAGTCTCACGTTTGATTTCAAGTGTTATTAGCTGGATTTCATGTCCATTTTCTTCATGCTTTGATTAATTCCTCAACATTGCTATCCAATTCCCTATTAAAATCTACAACCGACAAACATTGTGATCAAAATATATGATAGTAACTTGCTCAGTCGCTATAGCTAGCTAGGCACTCATTGCGAGACTTCATTCAGCCAGGTGACTTGGATCGAACGGCTAACGTATTCATGCTCAAATGCTGATTTTAATGGGTGAATTGTAATGTACTATTCTTAAACACTAGAAAAACTAAGCTTGTGTAATTGTTTTCCCAACACCATGCAATTGTGTCTGCTTAAGCTTATCGTGATATCTAATTATACGTCTATTCTTTTTGTGCATGAGCTTGGGTTCCACAGCTATCTGCTCTAGGCAATTAAATCAGAAAAAACTTCATGTATATATATATATATATATATATATATATATATATATAAAAGAAACATGCATGTATAGAAATTTTTAAATAATTTTCTATCTTTAAGATCAAGATTTTATCTCTCTGAAAAGACAAGATGTCTTGAACAATATAGGCATTCAAATGTCTTCGTTCTAAATTCCTATCCAAACCGGCCCCCACCCTTCCCAGTATTTGAGGTAAGCCCTCCAGGTAGCAACAAGAGAAACTTACCTGGATTCATCAGGGCACGAGATTCGAATGGTAAATACTAATTTCAAATGTCATGCATTATATATTATCAGGCAATCATCAATACCTATATTTATTTACCACAAAAAAAATAATATTGCAAGCATTTTGTCCTCCTTCGACAAACTAGAACCACCGAAATATTTATCAAAATTCTCAGATATGATATAGGGAGATCGGATGATTCATCATCCTATATTTCATGTATACACATAAGCATTTAAGAAATTAAATAACCAGAAAGCAGGGACAACAAATAATCATATACTTCTGAAAGCAAAGGCGAACAGATAATTATAGAACAAAGTGTTATCTAGAGCAGTAAATCATGATACAGATAGAAAATGAGAGAGCACATGCCATTGGTCAGATCTTACAAAACGAGGGAAATTTCTAAACTTTTCTATTTCTTTCCCATATACCAAATCTAGCAATCTATGGAAGCATCTTCAATCCCTATTTTTATATACACGTACCATAACCCATGTCATTGTTTATAGCCTAGGCAGAACACATATCACATGCAAGAGCATTAAAAATTTCTGATCATCACAATCAACGTTTTCTACTCTACCATCTAGGTCACGTCCATGCACGTCTATTCAACTGGCTAAATATTGCTGTTGTGCAGACAAGTAGTTGATCTAAACGCCTGAAAAAATTAACCCTCCCTTTACATGTGTAAGTAAGCATGTAAAGGCTTCCAAAGCCCCCCATGTGTATTTTGTTTTATCTTTGAGGATTTTATTAAATATATATATAAAAAGGGTTTTTAAATTCCTTGCTAAACTATTACCAGGAAACAAAAAAATTCTTTGCTTAGCAGAACACGAAACCTATTTCTTCCCATTGAAATCCGGCAAGCAAGCCAACAAACGGGAAAAAAGCAGCATCGAGTTCAGCACCAACCAGATAGCGATCAATTATTTCAGCCATGAAGAAATCAATGAACAACGAGAGAGATCAGCAAAATTATATATAGAAAAAGTACTTTTTTTTTTTGAGAAGCAAAAAGCTTTATAGCGCCAGTAAAGGCGAAAAAACGTACATTGCACGAATCCACATAGAAAACGTAAAAAAAAAAAAAACAAGAAATAACAAGGCATTCATCATGGATAAGATTAAATTAAACAAATCCATGCATATCATGAAATCTGAATTGAAATTCGAAGCAAAATCCGAAAAAAAAAACATCCAAATTCTCCTTTCTGGCAATGTCCCATTTCTAATCTCTAAAATTCCTATGCTCTCTCTACTTCAGTTTCGAGGGCATCATGCATGTTTCAAAAAAAAAAAAAATAACTACAAGACCACCAATTTATGGAGTTCTTTGACAAATGGATAGGTTTAGTGTAGAATGCAGCTAGGACCTTGGGGGTGGGAAGAATTGCGTACCAGCAATAAAAGCATTGAGAGGAGCTGGATATAGAGAAGACGGATCAAACAAAGTATTGCCAGCAGCTGGATTACTAGTGTTTGTTGTAGTTGCTGTGGTGCTAGTTGTTGCTGCTGTTATAAGACCAAGTTGTTGTGCTCCACTGGATGAGCTCTCACCACCTGTACTGGTGTAACGCCCGTCAGGACCTTGATCGTAGAGAATTCCTCTGAAAACATGGCCTCCAATGTTAACTGCCGTTTGATATGCTAACTGATCTTCTGCATCGTCCAGGGCGCTTACTTTAACGCAACGAAATACGGCTTGTGAATTCACTTCTGGTGGAAATGCTGTCATTTCAAGCCCTAATTGATCTCAGAGTTGAAGAGAATTAGTGTGATTGAAAGCAAAGGATATTTTGAGTAAAACTAAGAAACATAAAACAAAGAATTTTATGTGGACTTTTTTTTATCGTCAGTTTTACTAACAAACAGTGAAGGTATGGAAAAGAAAAGAGAAAAGAGAAAGAAAAGCATGTGGTGGGCGGCTGACTATGGAGGTGGACTTGCTTACACACGCGAAGGATACTTGACTTGTTGAGTAGCAGGAACTGAAAGTAGTCTTAGAAGAATTATTCCTTCAAGATCTCTAGATCTCTATCAAACTTTCTTAAACTGTGATCAATTTCTTGAAAATTCTTTTCACAACCCATTAAAAGATTTGAGGACAAAAAGAAGCCCACCATCATATTATAGATTTGTAGGAGTAGTGATTTTCGTTGGTCTTTCTTTGTATTGAGAGCTCCTACAAGTAGTAGTGGCACAACTTTACCTGACGTGGTAGTGGCTAAACGAGTGCAAGCAAGAGAGGAACCACCACCTTGATTCTCTCTCTGCCTTTTTGGATTCTCTCCTCGAAACTGTTGTTGCTGTTGCTGTTGCTGTTGCTGTTCTTGATTTTGTTGTTGCAAAGCAGCTAGTTGTTGCTGCCTTTCTCTCCTTTTAGCAGCAGGGACCCAAGTGCTCTTAACGTGTGTTTGGCACTGAAACCCTCGACTCTTACAACAAGTTCTACATCTCGAATGGGGACAATCTTTTTTAGCTTGGTTCCCGCAGTCTTGACAGTTCATTCCTCCCCCTAAGCCTCCTCCTTGTCTCATCACTGTAAAACCTGATCTTGGAGAGTGATCATCAGAGAAATTTCTTCGACTAGGACCCACTCCAAACGAGAAGCTGTTCATGTTTTGCTGCTGGGGATAATACTGCGGCCATAACTCAAACCCCTTGTTGTTGTTGTAGATCTCCTCGTTTGATGATCTGTACAAAAACAAACTACTATTATTGACTTCTTTCTCTTGATCTTGTTTGCTTGATGGCCCTTCTCTCTCACCTAGATAGAACCACCCTGCCATTTCTTGCACCCAAAAGCTGATACAAACCTCAATTTAGACAAAAAATCCATATCAGAATAACTCAATATCAGGAAAGTGGTGACTCTGAAAACTCTGCAAGATCGCTCTGGCTTTGCTTTTTGGGTTTTTTCAGACTTGAATTTTGGTGGGGTTTTTAAGAGAAACTTCAATTAACTGAGTGTTTGTCTGTTGGTTGGTTATATATCTGATATTACTTCTTGATGATTCTGACGACTCTCTGAGACTAAGTTTTTTGCAGCTTTTTTTTGTTGGAGATTAAAGAAGAGGTAAAAACTTTCAAGAATTTGTTAACTGTATATATGATACTTAGAGAGAAAGAGGGGATGGGTACGCTATACTATTCTTGACTTGTGGCTCGAATCCGAGAACCAACCACCAGCCAGACAACTATCCAGCCAGCCACGCCAGGCCAGCTTTCTTTAATTCTCCTTCAATGTTAATGAAGCAATAATGGCACGGAATTAGAGCCCTGCAACGCCGCCATGGTAACTGCACTGCTCCTGCTGCGGCTGCTCTCCCCACTCTGCTACCTCATTCAAGACAAACCTACTTTTCCCTCTCTCTTCTCCTCAATTACTCTCTGGTTCTTTCCTTGCAGTAGCTGCTAGTGTTTTTCTTAGAGTGTTTGTAGATAAATAAAAAGAAAGACAAAAGAAAAGAACAAAAGGAAATCTCTCTCCGGGCACTTCTCTACAGTTGTCTTCCAGTTACAATGTACCTAAAATCAAAGATGTTTCAATCCCAGCCATTGAATTTTTATCTAGCGGGAAATAGTGGACCCACGTGGCAGAGCATCCGCTTTTGCTTATTCGTCCTTTGCACCGGAAAACCCGCTCAGTACTTTTTCTGACCTTTCGATCCTGTAATTAAGATTGATTTTACTCCAAATTTTCGGTCTCCAAGCAATCCAATAAAAATAGAATGCCACTGTTTCGCCTGTGTACATCTTGTACGTATTACCTCTTTGAGACAATTCTGTGCTGACACGTATATTAGATCAACGGTCAGAGACGTCAGTCCTACAATAAATGTAGCAATTGTTGTCAATTTAGCCAAGCTAGGAATTTTACCGTAAATTCAATAGCGTTTTTTTTTAAAAAAAAATTATTCATTTTTCTCCATGTTTTTTTCCCCCCGATTTTCTTGCCTGTCAATTCCTCGTATTCAAACACTCGAAATTCTTCATGTAATCATTTTTATCATTGACTCGAGAAACAAAAACAGTTTTGTAAACTGGATGCTTGTGTTTTTAATGTCAATTTAATTAAAGGTCAACACATTTGATTTAGATATGACAAGGCAAGGGTGCCAGAAAATCTCCCAATTTCTTACAGATATGAAAATAATAATTAACACAACCTCCTTCTAATATGGTGGAGTCCAGTTGTTTCTTTTATATATTTTTCAGCAATATTTAATTATTTTCTTCAAATAAAAAACCCAAACTAATAAGGATAGACAATATTTTTTTTCTTATACTTAAAACATTAATGTTTTAAGGCTAGAGGTAACTTTTATTTTTTTATTTGAAAAAAATATATTAAATTAATATTTTTTGATACTTTCAATTCAATGATTTTGATATGTTAATATAAAAAAAATTATTTTAAAAATAATTTAATTGAAAAATAATTCTTACCACGCAACCAAACATATATTTGAAAATACAAAAATATATTCTAAAATTATCACATAAACATATTCATTTCATGATTTCATACTTATCTTTTCAACTAAACATGTTTATTTATTTTTTATATCATGCCATGTTTATATATTTTTTGTATTTATTCCTTGTATTATGGTACGAGCAATAAACAAACACGATTTAAAAGAATTTTACTACAAGTTCACCTAGAGTTAGAGAATGCTTAGTACTAGTGTCTGATGTTTAATTCAGTAGAACCTCTTTTTTTTTTTTATTGGTTCTTAATTTCACTAAACTAGGTTGCTCGGATGAATGAAAAACTCGCAAGACATCTAATATAATTAAAACGTTAATAAAATTGTCTGCGCGATGGAAATGTGCTCGCTGTCTAGTGGAAGAAGAACCCTTTCACACTCTCTTTACAACTCACATTTTCTTCATGTTCCTTACTAGTTAATTTATCGAAAGTCTGCACAAACTACCTCCGTGTAGTTGAAACTTCTTTTCCATATCCTACTGTTCGTATAATTAATGCATTTTGCACTATACTCGTTTTAGAATATAAAAAAAAAATCAATTATGCAATTTTATTTTGACCGAGTGCGTTTTAAAAATATATTAACTTAAAAAATATTAAATTAATATCTTTTTAATAATTTTTATATGCTTGTATTAAAAATAAAATAAAAAACATTTTGAATTAAACACAAACTTTAACTTAACACACACATGTAGGGTGAAGCTTCTTGAAATCGTTCTTGTAATAAAACTAAATGTTAATTACTTCTAATTAGCATTGATTCGATCCCGAGAGAACGATGAACGTTGAGCCAAAACTAGTCAATTTACATGATTTGAGAAAGGGATTATTTTTACCATTAATTAATCTCTGTGAAAATCTCGGGATTAAACTTGGAAAGCAAATGGGATGAATGATCGATGATCATCCACCAGGATCTAAAAAAAAAGATTTGAAAACTTCATAATTTAAAAACCATAATGAGTGTAAGTTGTTGATGATAAAGTCTCATAATAATTGAACTCTAGTGCCTAGAGAACCATCCTTAGCTTCCCATCTAATTAAAATCGAAATCTCTATCCATTATCGTCGAGGATGCAATGCACCGATCGCTTCCATGGACTCGTCACCACAAAATTATCCCTCTCGAAAGAAAATGACTCTAGGCTTTCAAGTCTAGCTAGCTTGCTAATAGAAGAATAATAATTTCTTTATCAAACCATCACGTGAACCGAAGGTCAGAGGTCTCTAATAATTGGATATCAGTGAGAATAATACCATAGGTACGGCCGGACTCCGGCTGCTTACTGTAGTGTTTAGATTATGAAAATAATGGTTTTTAAAAGTTTTTTTAAAAAAATAAATAAAAATAATATTTTTAATTTTAAAAAATAGCATATCAAAACAATAAAAAAATTAATTTTAAATAAAAAAATTAAAAAATCACAAAACACTGTTTAAAGCAAAAACAAAACGCCCCTACGTATGAGTCCTCACGGCGCTCACTAATTTTGACAGTACGTGCTGATTATTACTGCTAATTATAATTTAGTACTTGTGATTCAAATGAAAGTAATTGGTTAATCATTGTAGTTTTAGAAACTACATATCCAGTCCCTGGATTTAAATTTGTTTATATATCAGTCCTTTTTTCATTTTTTATGTTACTTATTATTTATTTGTTTTCTTGAAAATTAACAATTTGTAAAAAAAGAGAAGATTAGGTGAAATGGAGTATTTTGGATTTGAAAAAAGGTTTTTTAAAATAAGAAATATTAAATTGAGTATGATTAATATCATACGAGTTATTAATTTTTTTTATAACATAGAAAATAATTAATTAGTTTTTTGAACTACGAATACTAATTTATACATCAATATTTTTCTAGCGCTGGAGATTTTCACTGTAGCTTATAGATATCAAGAACAAGTTTTTCTCTCCTGGACATACATGCACCAAGATTTTAGAAAAAAAACCATCCTAATATTCTCTTGAATTTAAATAAGCAAGTCTAGTTAATTAATTAATTAGTTAGTTAATATATTTGCGAGGACGAGAATTTGAAAAACCATATGAAGTGCCGAACATCGTTGAAAAGTTGAAGTTAATTAGTATTGCTAATTAGGGGCCCGAGGAAACAAGTGCCCATTTTCTTTACAATTGACTTGCTCAATATCCTTTGTCTATTGCACGTTATCTAATGATTTGTTTAGCGATCGCCGACACGAAGCCCTTAATTTCAAGACTCCTTGTCCATATATGACTTGTGGCTGCAGCCTAGAATCAACCCTTTCTATTTACCAAATGATAAATATTCACTCCAATGTACGATGAATTCTCTGCTCCTGGTATTGGTTCAGAAAAGACATATCAGAAATGGGTGGAAATCTTCGTTTTAGGGATTAGGAATTAGGAATCATCAGCTAAACGTTAATTAGTAGCCTCTCATATTTCGTAGACTGTGTTTTAGCAATGAAATCACCATGTCATGTTTATTTAAATAGCCAGCTTACTGTATTATAGCCTTCCTTTTTGAGAAAAAAATTTGAAACTAAGTAAACCCTGTTGAAAATAATTCAATATCCTAGCAGTAATATAATTAATCGGTTTCGTTTGCTGGTCGTTGAATATTTTCTAATAGAATAGCTAGGTCACAGGATTATAATAGTTTTTATGGTTGTAATTTGAAAAGATAAGCTTAACTTTAGAAAGTATACCTAGTTTCTAAAATTTTAGGGTTGGATTTTATATGGAGTGCAATCTATCGGGTTTTGCAAGCCCTATCACAATGCTGTAATGTTGTGGAAGTGTGGCAGTTCGAGGTAGGTCATACAAGGACAGGATTCGGTAACGTTTCTCTTTGTGGTTGTGCGATGTTTTTGCAAAATCTTGGAAAAAAATTGAACTTCAAATTATTTTTTTATATATATTTTTAATTGTTTTGATATGTTAATATTAAAAAAATTAAAAAATATTGCTTTAATATATTTTTTAATAAAAAAACTTTAAAAAACAACATATATTATAGTCATGGACAGGCCTGAAGAATTAATGCCGAGCAAAAATGCCTTATAGACGTGCGTCCTGTGAGTGTAAAAAAATGTGGAATGTTGGAAACAAGTTCTTACTGTTTGTTTCAAAGACATTGGTGGTGACAATCCTCTTGAATGGGCTAAATCTTGACGGATGTGAATTGAAAGGAGATTTAAATTCCAACAAGAACTGAACTGAACAGCCCTTCATTTGACCATGCAGAATCATCAAACATGACCATGAAGCTAGGATGTGACAATCTTCAGCTAGTGTCATTTTCTCTTGCTAATTAGGTACAAGTGCTCACTGCCAAACTAATACTAGCTAGATCTTTGCATCAGTCATGCTGTGATCACACATAACTTTCGTCATGTTGAATCTAACATTTCCTTCCGTGACAACGAGCATGGGGATTGCTCAGCTTCTCGGGCAACTCATCCTTGCATATAAATTAAGAGAACAAAATAATCATTGGAAAGATTAAATTATAATGAAGCATAAAGCATGACAGCCGAATTGAAGAGCTTCACTGTTTAATTATGATTAGCAAAAAGAAGTAAACCGTTTATACACAGCTACTTAGCTTATAGCTGGAGTGTAACACTAGCCATGCATCTTCTCAAATTTAGTGAAAGCAGGAACCCGCGGCTAAAGTAAAACCCTTGTTTTTTCCTTTTTTACATTTCTCACTTCGCGGCTGTAGAAAGTAAGAATATGTTTATTGGTTCTGGCATGTACGTGATTGATGTGTGCGAGTCTCAATAATTGTGTCTGCATCTTTCACTCTCGAGCCTTGTGCGCTCTTTCTCCAGTTGACTCTTCTTCTTTCTCTTCCTCTCTCGGCTATGCATTGATACTCGATCTTTCTTATATACGGAGCTAGGTTAAGGTGGAGGAGACCCTCAAGTGCACATCATGAATCCTCGATTGGAATCTATGGTTTTGGACTTGTTATCATGATATCTTCGGATTAAAAAATAAAAAAAGCAACCTCCTTTTATGGGAGGATATATACGGCAGCAGTACTTGAAATGCTCGCATACATTTATTATAATTTGTGCTTTTCACTCGTCGTAGTATCTGACGACGGACCCTGATGTTTTGGCTCGCATGGCCGAGAAGATAAAGATTATGCAGCATTTTGAGCTACCAAATTCGAGTCTTTTATATGGTTTTTTTTTTTATGATACATGCACTTCAATTTTATATTAATGTAAAAAACATAATATTCCCCTCCTAGTTTAAAAACGATAACCACCAACATCCATTTTAGATGCCAATATTTTTTTTCTATTAAAATTAGATTATTTTCAAATATCAAGAGATTTCATGAGAACATCAGCAAACTGATTATTGAAAAAGATAAAGTGAACTTTAATCTCTCGCTTAGCAACTCTATCATGTACAAAGTGATAGTTAACCTCGGCAAACTTGGTATGAGCATAAGAGACGAGATTAAACAATAAATATGTAGCACCCAAGTTATCGCACCATAGTGTAATCGTGGAAACAAACAAGAGACGAAGCTCATAAAGCAGAGAATGAATCCATAAGATTTCAGCAGTACCATTAGCTAAAGCCTTGTGCCAAGCTTCGTTAGATGAACGAGCAACCGTCCATTGTTTCATTGATTTCCATGAGATAGCGGTAGAACCAAGAAACACAAGATACCCAACCGTAAACTTCTGATCATCAACACTGCTAGCCCAATCAACATCAATGAAACCATGATGAGATAGAGTGTCACCATAACGACTGTGAAGACCTGTAGGAAACAGTGGCTTGTACATAGCACGCATAATGCACTTGATATCAGCCCAATGAGCTGCAGTGAAAGCATGCATAAACTGACACACTTTTTCACACCATATCACAAATTAGGCTCATTGGAGGTAAGATATCGAAGAGCACCAATAATTTATCGGTGACATGTAGAATCAGAGTACAAATCACCAGATAACATTGCCAGCTTAGAATAAGACAATGATATGGGAGTATCAACAGGCTTAAGGGACGACATGTCTGCTTTGTGGAGAATATCAAGAGCATATTGGTGTTGAGTGAGCATAAGTCCCATAGATGTGGATTTAATCGTAATTCCCAGGAAATAATGGATGGAACCAAGATCCCGAAGCTTGAATTCTAAGCTAAGTTTCAAAAGCAATTTGGCTATTATAGTGAGTTACTTTATGTAAGCAAAATATTGTCACCATATACAAGTATACAAGTAAATAGACAACGTCACCATCCATATATATGATAAATAATGACATACCAACCTTAGAAGTACAAAAGCCAAAGGATAACAAATAATCACTCAAATGATTATACTAAGCCTAGGAAGCATGTTTCAAACCATATAAAGATCTATACAGACGACACACATGAGAGACTAGAGTAAGATGAGTAAATTCATGAGGTTTGTCTATATAAATCTCTTCTTGAAGTATCCCGTTCAAAATATATTATTAACATCAAGTTAATTTATCTTCCAACCACAAGAAACAACAACAATAAATACTAGGTGAACTGAAGCCGGTTTACCACTTGACAAAATGTTTCTTAATAATCCACAAATTTCCATTGAGTGAACATTCTAGCAACCAAACACATTTTATAGCGCTCAACACTACTATCAACAACCTTTTTAATTTTGTAAACCCAACAACTACTAACAACATTTATAAAAGGGTAAGGGGTACTAGAGACCACGTACCATTAAACGTAGATCATTAAGTTTCTTTTGCATGGTAGGATGTTAAACAATATACCTATTTGCTTCCTTAAATGTGAAAGGCTCATGATCGATGAGAAGCTAAACAAGAATAAGAGGAGACAATAAGGTGAGTTGTTTTATATTATCGTGGGCGAAGAATCATGGGATGCTGAAGTGGGACAACAGAGTCCGAGGCTGGTGGAAGATAAAATTTTGAAAGATCACCCATCAAGTTTAGTTGAGGCATACCGAATGATTGGGACATATACCGTGAGGTGTACAACAAAACAAGAGAGTCACGTGCACTAGAAGAAATGATACCTGCACACTTAGCATCATAAGAAATAACAGGTGAAGATATAGCAATAAAACTATAACATACCGAATGAGGGTTATAAACAACTAATAAATGCAACTATGTTGAAATAGTAGGGGATGCAGTGATATATTATAAGGAATGCAAAGAGGGTATGTGATGGGTAATTATGGAATTGGTTGTTATATTTGTTTAGCAATCACAAAGGGAAAAATGTGTTCATAAAATTTAACTTGTCTAGCAATATAAACCTGGTTGGATGATAGATTAAGGTAACAATAACTTTAGTGCTGAGAGCTATAGCCAAGAAAGACATCAGGAGTAGAGTGAAAATCTAATTTACGAGTATTGTAAGGGCAAAGAAAAAGAAAACACAAACAACCAAAAATATAAAGAAAATTATAATCAGAAACAGACTAAAACAATCATTCAGGAAGAGATTTGCCATTCAAAATAGAAGTGGACATGCTATTAATTAAATGAACAAGAGTTTCAAAAGCATAACCCTTATATTTTAATGGAGTGTGACATTGACCAAGAAGTGTTAGATCAATTTCAATAATATGCCTATGAAGATGCTGAATGGTGTCATTCTCTTCATGAATATAAGGATAAATTAAGCGATGGTGAATGCCAATTTGTTTAAAATAAGTATTTAATTTCTCATATTCTTTGCCTTAATTAATTTGACCCAATTTAATTTTGTAAAAGAACTGACATTCAACATGAGCTTGAAATTGTTGAAACACATTAAAGAGATCAGATTTCGCAACCAGAGGAAAGAACCAAATGTATTTTATATGAACATCCATAAAAATAATAAAGTATAAAAAACAATCAGAATAAAACATGAGAGAGGGTCTCCAAACATCACTTAATAGCAATTTAAATAGAGCAGAGGTTTTGTGAGCTGTAGGCTTGAAAACAAACAATAAGATTTTCCCAAAGAACATGCTTGATAATTAAAATGAGAATTTTTTGAAGTACAAAAAACCTTTTTATTTGACATTGACAGACTTAAGATACGTGGATTAGGATGTCCAAGATGATAATACCAAACATCATCAAAGGTAGACAGACTGGTATACAATAATGCTTGAGGTAAAGACATTGTAAAAGACTCAAAGATAACATAAATTCATTTCTAATCTGACAAAAAAGAAGCATTTTTTTGGTTAGCAGATTTTGACATAAAACACAAACGAGTGAAATTAAAAAAAAAGCCCTTATTTTGAAGATAAAATTTATGAACATATAATAAAGGCTTTTTAATATAGAGAACATGTAAAATATTTGACAAGGTAAATATATGTTTTGGCGTGCAGATGATAGAGTGAGCAACATTTGATATACTAAATCCCTTACCATCATCAACATATAGCTGACCAATGTCCGGATAAGGTTTTGAATTTGTCATATTTATAAAATCATGTGCGACATGTTGATTAACACCTGTGTCAAGAAACCAAGTAGCTAGAGTAGTACTATGATGATTATGGAATGCTAAGTTAGCATTTGCAGCACTAGTAATTCACAAATTGTGGACACTATGAAACAAAATGTCCCAAACCATAACTTAACTGGCATTTGGTTTGGCGACTATGAAACCACTGATTATTGTAGGAAAAATGACTACTATGCTGCCCATTCTGATGAGAATTATCAATGTAATTATTGTTGTAATTGTCACTATTTCTACGAGAATTATTGTTGTAACTGTTACGGTTTTTATGCCTCCATCCACCTCAAAACCTGCCTCCAAAACAACAGTCATAAGAGTTTCCAAAACCACCCGCTGATTGGTCATGAAACTGACGGGACTGACGCTAAGCAAAGAAGATCAAAAAGCTGCTAGACAGGGTAGACACCAGAGGGGTTGAAATGTTAGTCACAATAGAACTTTTATGAAGATATTCATTGGTGAGTATATGGTTATGTAACTTAGTATAAGTAAGTGACTTAACTTCGGTGAAGTTAAGTCTTTGGCATGATTGAAGAATAAGAATGAAGGGCTTGTTGCAGAACAAGGGAGTAGAATGACATTGCAGATTTGTCAACAACAAAATTAAGTGCAGCGTTGGTGTTTTGATTAGGATCCATGAAGAATAGGTTTGTATAAAGTTTTAATGCAAAATTGAGATAGAATAAGTTTTTAGGAGGCTTAAACAATTGTAGTAGTCATCCTCTCTATTTATACGATTAGGGTTGTATATAATATTAACAATGCAACCCCCTACAAATAATCAAAACCATACAAGGTAGCGTAATTTGCTATATAATTGTATTTCCTATAATATAATCTAATTTTATTTAATTAGTATACTAGAATTGTTATCCACATTGTTTTTCTAAAAAAATTGGTGTAATATCTTTAACTGGAGTATAACTAAATGGATTCACGGCAATGTTGTAGACTATGGTCTATGGTAGAGTCCATACAAGTCTTTATTTATTTATTTTTTAAAAAAGAGTTTAACTAAAAAAATACGAGTTAAGAAACTTAAAGTTTTTTATTGTTTGCCCAGGTAAAAAGAAGCACCCAAGACAAGATTGAGCACAAGAAATATAAGCTTAGCCATTGTTTTTTTTTATTATTATTATTATAAAGTGAGTGGCACGTGTCAGTTTTATGTCATGAAAGTCATGTAAGATTAATGAATTCATGAAAAAAAAAATTAATAATCAAATCTCAAGGTTAAAGCGGATTGTAAATCATTAAAAGCAGATTAAGGTTGTTGAATAATTGCGTTAAGGAATGAAATAATTGAATTGACATTAATTGAGATAATTGTTGTTTTGCATGCCATAAAGCAAACAACGTTGTCGCACGTAAAAAAAAAAAAAATTTGGTAGAAATTATTTTTAGTTTTTGGTCTGGAGCGTGCTGATTTAGAACAATTAGAACCCACAATGATATTTTCGAAGAACACATACACTTGGTAATCATGAAAGGTCATGTCAAAATAATGCTTGCTGTTTTCTTGTCAATCGTGAAAGCTTTTTCGCGTTCTAAAGGGGAATTATCGCAGGTGAATGGCTCAAAACGTGCTTTCTTTTTTAAATTGTTTTTTATTTAAAAAAATATTAAATTTATATTTTTTAAAATGTTTTATGGTATTTTTAATAAGCTTAAATAAAAAAATTAATTATAATGTATTTTTAATTCAAAGATATTTTTTTTTAAAAAAAAAATATCATCTTAGTATGGAAAGTGGAAACCAGTGATATCGTAAGGCTAGAGCTTCTGCAAAGATTTAGATCACAGGCGTCGTCACATCAGGTTCATTTCTTCGCTATTTTACATACAATACAGACAACATATATAGTGGTGTTTCGTGCATGTTTGAACTATAATTTTTAAATATTTTGATTTAAAAAAAAAATTTTATTTTTATTTTTTATTGTTTTAATGTGTTTATATTAAAAATAAATTTTAAAAAATAAAAAAATTATTTTAATATATTTTTAAATAAAATACAATTTAAAAAATAACTCTTCAAAACACCCTGATTTTTTCTAGCCACGGCATAAAAGATTGCATTGGCTGGCAAATTTCAAACATACCGACTTGTGTTTTTACCTCAAACCAATTAATAACAAATAAAATACGCGCAATAGATAAAATAAATATTTTTATATTATAACATGTTTTTTAAATTGTTTTTTATATAAAAAATATTAAATTAATAATTTTTAGATATTTTTAAATAATTTTTGTATACTAATATTAAAAATTTTAAAAAATATTTTAATATATTTTTGATTAAAAAACACACTACACTGCATACAAAACACCAACAATGCATCATGAAACTTTTCACCAACTAATTAGCGATCAGCAATACCCTTTAATAATTTAATTAACAACAGTCCTTCAAATGGATAAACTTATTTGCTCTGTATGCTAATTTCTCTTTAGGGAGTTACATTAGATGTATCATCGATCGATAATATTAAAAAAGAAGTTTTAGTTGACGGAAAATCTATCATCCTTAATTAGACATATCTTAATTACTTCTGAAATAAAAATATATTCTTATATAATTAACAATATTAAAAAAAAAATTGGTTGGCAAACAATTGATCATCCTTCAGATATTTCGTAATTGCTGTTGAAATAAAAATATATTTTTGTATATTTCATGATGCCATTTGTTTCACGCTCTTGAAAAGACACTTGATTTAATTCATATCACGTAGCGATTTTAATAAACTTAATAAATAATAAAAAATATCAGAAAAAATATATAAATCAAAGATTATGATTGGTTGAAAAAACATGTTACATTGTTTTGTGTGCGGTTAGCATCATGATGTAAAATACTCTATAAAAATATTTTTTATTTGAAAATATGTTAAAGTATTTATTAATATATTAAAATTATTAAAAAACATTAAAAGAACCAATTAATTTGTTTTTCTAATCAAGTTCATTTTTAAAAAACATATACAAATAAAAGTTAGCCGTGCTTAGTACACGCTACTGTGTGTATCTAGCACTAAACAAAAGGAACTTATCAGGGCCTCGAAGGCTTATTGTTCCTCGAGGAAAAGTGAAGGCCAAGAAGCACTCGATTCAAACTTCGAAGGCCGAGTACTTGAAAAACACATACACACGCGCGCGCTCCGTAGTGAAATTTAGAGGTAACCTTTGCAAAAGCAAAAAACGCGTCCCTTTGGAGACATGTTCGGAGAAACACGTAATTTGAATCAATATGCCACTTGTACGTCTGCCTTTAGATCCGAGTATTAAAACGTTACTACTTACTACAAATCTTGCTAACAAGGTGTTCGAGGAATCTCAAGGTCCCACCAGCAAAGCCTTTGAAATACTCTTTGGTGCTTTCAACGTCTATGGACTTAAATAAGCTTTTGAGCTGCACTTACGAGAGGTTCTTTTGTCCTAGTAGACATGGCAGTACAAATATTGGTGCCTTTATGTCACCAAGGTTCCTCCCTTGCTCTTATTTACCAAAGCTAGCCAGCAGATATTGTCACTTCGGACACGAATCAAGAACCCTAATCCTACCCCACCCGTCCTAACTTGCCCCCATACAACAGGGAGGGAGACTATTTGAGCATATATTAGGTGAATCTCCGTAAAGAAAACAACCACATTGCTTCGACTTTCTCTTCCTTTTGTCTGGCGAAATTAATCCATCAACTGCTCGGCGTGTCATTTTATCAGATCTTAGATGATAGTTTCAATTGTATGTTAAATTAGACAACCTATTTTTTACCCCTCCCCCCCCCCCCCCCCCCCCGCCATTAGTAGAGAAAAGTAAGCTCCCACGTCACAAAATACGTAGCCACTGTTGGGCCCGAAGATTTGATACACAGGAGGGCTTCGGTATACACGGTCCCCATTGTAGTGTGGGTCCAATTGGGACATAGAGAGGGGTCCGTCTGGCCTTGCATGTGAAAGACATGATGAAGTAATAGTTGTCAATAGACTGAAATGTGTAGAGTGTAGGTTACCCTTTAAGCATATTATTGGTGTAATGGCCGTTAGATAGACCAAATGTCTCAACAAAGGTTACGGGACTACCCGTCACGTTCCTACTGCCCCACTTTTGACAACCCTAAGAAGACCTGTTTGTAGGAGCTCGGCCTATCGCTCTCAAATCTCATCAATCAAAACCAGAGGTCATCTCCATGGTCATGGCAAGCTATTTATTAACCTCTGTCACTGGGACTCTGCATCTCACCCTTAAGTACCCGAGTCGATACGAAACACGGGTCCGATACCCTGGCTAATACCCTGTTGTTTGTAAGTATTAATAATATTGTTTTTTTATTTAAAAATATATTAAAATAATATATTTTTTATCTTTTAAAATATCAATACATCAAAATGATTTAAAAACATCAAAAAAATATTAATTTAAAATAAAAAAATAAAAAATTCTTAAATTTTTTAAAAGCACTTTTTAAATTTTTTCAAAGATACATTTAAAACGCAAAAATAAACAGGGTCTAAATTTCATATCCTTCTGACATTGTGTTTTGAAAGTGATTTTGAAAAAATTAAAATTTTTTTTGCTATAAATTAAAATTTTTTTAATAATTTTATATCATTTTGATATGATGATATCAAAAATAATTTTTTAAAAATAAAAAATATTTTAAAAATTATTTATTATTACACTTCAAGGAGGAGGAGGATGCGGATACTCCTTGTTACGTTTTGATGCAGGGAAACTAAAGCCTTAACCTGATAGGCAAGAAATAAAAGATGCGGGCCTCGGTTTTACATTAGCCCACTTTTTTAAGTTATAACTTGACCTTATAGCTATGAAATCTCATTGGGCCTAGGATTTAAGCTATTTAGGCCTTGTTAAATGATGTTTTAGGCTTGTAAGCAATCTATTGGACTGGGCCATTTGAGATACCTATGTGTATATTGATACCAAAATGAAGAAAAGTTGAAAGACTTGACCCAGTCCATATCCTATTCACAGCTCAGATCACGGATTAGGTGAATTATTCCGAGTTAATCGAGTCAATCATTTGATCAATGCCTCATTTGGGCATTGAAAAATATAGTAAACAAAGTCCATGGTCAGAAATTGATCTTAAATTTTTTTTTTTGCAAGATTTTACAAGATGAAGACATCATTTTTTCCCATTCAAATTGTATTGAAGGTTTTAAAAAGTATTTTTGTATTGATAATGCATTAATTTTTTTTATTTTTGGTATTAGAATATTAAAATCTAAAAAAAATTTAATTTGATATTTTTCAAATAAAGAATAATTTTAAAAACTTTTAAAAGCGAGTTCAAACTAAAAAAACAAACGATTAAAACTGAAATTTGCTCCATAGCATATAGATTTATTTATCTATTTCCAAATGGCTAATGTAACACGTCTGCTCGTTTGGCATTGAGATTGCAACTGAATTTCATGGTTAGCCACATTAAAAGCTGAGTTTTATTTAAGGATTCATTTAAATTGCATCTCTGACTGCGGTTTAACAAAAGCAAAATTTCTTTGCTTCTACTTCACTATTCACACAGTGGAGAGCTCTGCTAAGCGCGATGGCAAAGTAAAGCCAAGTTACAAAAACAGGACAGCAACGAAGTCCTGGGGAGGTGCCCTGGGGAGGTGCCCAGTTGCAGAGGAGCCACTGCCACAGGCTGAATTAATAAAATGAAAGAGCTTACTGGGAAGGTCTAATGGGCAACTAACAAGGCTGGATTGTTCATGGAATGTAGGGATTGTTGCTGGGGGTGATGGTGATGAGTTCGATTTACCTGGGTGAATTGTTGCCGTGTCTGGGTTGGGCAAACCCGGAATCCTAAGAGGAAATTGAGCGAGTAACAAGAGAAAATTTATATTGTTTAGGGACAATTTACTCTGCACATGAAACATGAAAGTAAACAATAAAAAAAATTAATTTTTTTTATTTATAATTGTATTTTATAGTGTTTAATATTATTCAATGTTATTATATAAATTAGAAAGAGATCATATGATGGTGTAATATTTGCAAAAATTAATCGAAATTTCAATTTTATTTATGATGATATTTTACCAGATTTTGTTGCACGCTTAAAAAATCATAAAAATTGTAGTCTTTGTTAGATAAATTTCGTATGTGATGAAATTATAAATAGTTTCATGGAACAATAAAATATATTTTATATAAAATATTATTTATTTCATGATGTAATAACAATAGTTAAATTTACAATATTTAAATTAAAAACCATCAATATATATATATATATATATATATATATATTAGTGATTTTTATAACCTTAATTTAAAAAACATTTTTAATCAAAGATATTTAATTATTTTTTATTCAACATCAATTTTAACCACAGTTTTAACCAAACATATATAAATATCAAATCAATCTCAACTAAAAATACATTTTATAAAATAATTTTTTCAAATTACAATCACAAAAACTACCACAATATCCAACACATTCTAAATATATAAAATTATTCTCCCCTGATTACTGGAGATTTATTTCAGCATCAAATCATAAAAATCAACTTTAAACAGGAGTGGAGGCAGTATTTTGTCTTCGGCCAATTACTCTGTCTGAGCGAGGAAAGCAATGGTCCCCTATCATACATTTGGAAATATCATCAGCATGCTTTATCAATCCCAGCAAAACCTTTCACCATTTTGGCAATTCTCTTCGTTTTAACCTACATGGATGGATTTATAACAAACCTTCTCCTCTCCCTTCACCTCTCTTCCATCTCTAATATTCTTCTCTTTATATCATTAAGAAAAGAAAGATTCAGAATTAAATTCAAAGGAGCTAGCTAGCTACCAGTTTGAAGGAATAGCGGAGCTTAAAGAGAGAAGGGGCTCATCAAGTAGAGAAAGCAATAGTAATATGGCAAGAGGGAAGATCCAGATCAAGAAGATTGAGAACTCGACTAACAGGCAAGTTACTTACTCCAAAAGACGAAATGGTCTCTTCAAGAAAGCTCATGAGCTCACTGTTCTTTGTGATGCCGAGGTCTCTCTTGTCATGGTTTCTTGCACTGACAAGGTCCACGACTACACTAGCCCCTCCACTACGTATGTCCCATATCTCTCCCTCGTTTTCTTTTCCTGTCAAACCCTTCTTCCTTTTCATATATTTTGATTTTATTTTTCATGGCCAGAACGAAGCGGATATTTGATCAGTATCAGCAGACTAAGGGAATAGATCTTTGGAGCTCCCACTATAAGGTGTTTAATTATATCTAATTTCTATTATCTTTTTTGTGCGTGCTAAGTCAAGAGCCTCCGTGTTTCTCTGTAATGGTATAAAGCTTGTGTGCTCAGATAATGAAAGAGAACTTGGAAAAACTGAAAGAGGTGAACATGAAAATCAGGAGGGAGATGAGGTGATAAAATGCCTGACATTTGTTGTCCATATGCTCGTTATTCATAGGTGGTATCTGTTCCGTTTTTTGCTAATTTTTTTTTATGTTGTCGTGATTGTACTTTACAGGCAGAGGATGGGTCAGTGTTTGAATGATTTGAGCTTTCAGGATCTGCAGAGTCTTGAGAGCGATATGGAAAGTGCTTGGAGGGTTATTCATGACCGTGCGGTAAGATATTCGGCCCAGCTCACAGCATTCTTAGGGTTCTAAACTAGGAAAATTTGCTGGACAGCTCAAACTGTCACAAGAATGGATATAAACAACAATTCTGGTCTATTGACATGTATTTCAACTTCTACGTTTTGCTCTTGAACTATGAATACTTCAGCTATAAATGTTTCAGCAAGAATTTGTCTGGACAGTTCTTTTGTTGCTTTATAATTTGGAGTATATCAACTGAAAACTTAAACTCAACCACTATAATATACTGTCTTCTGGTGACAGGATCGTGTGCTTACTAATCAGATTGAAACTTCCAAGAAAAAGGTATTCCTGTTTGATCATTTAGTTCTGTCCATCTTCTTTGATGTCCTTTTGTCTTGGATATTTGAGTCATTGGAATCTATTTCTTCTTATTGTTCCGTTAAAGGCGAGGAATGTGGAGCAAATCAACAGAAAACTTCAAGTGGAACTAGTAAGTATGGAGCTCCAACGAGCTAGACAGGTAGTAGAGATTATATTATTAACGGAAAATCTTGAAGCAAATGTTTCACTTTTTGTTATGAAGGAAGCAATGGATCAAGATCCATACGGCTTGGTTGTCAATGGAGGGGACTACAATTCTGTTATGGGATTTTGACATGAAGGTCCTTGCATATTTGCTATGCGATTGCAACCCAACCAGCCTAATCTTCCCAGGGAAGCAGGCCATCTCTCACAACTTACCCCTTGCTTGAGTAGTGTCAGCTGAATTGAGGTTGCTCTACATCCAAGTTGCTCAAAATTATCCATGTATTGACTGTTACCAATCACAAATACTTGAATGGCTTTGCTTTTATGTATCTGTAGAATGAACTTGTATTATCCCGGACTGCTTCCATCTTGACAACTGATATGCTGCGGACGCCTTCTCTTCACTAATTATTAGTCTAATGATTCCTGATTTTCAGTTTTTCACAGAAAATTTTCAAGTTCCTACGCGTTGCTAGATGATATATGTTGTTCATCAGCTGGAATATTCGTGCACTACATGTATCTGGCCTGATCAATTTAGTAAGTTAGGGGCATCCCACTCAGCTGCTGAAATTGCATCATGTATTCTGCATTCTTCATTTCCTTTGTTGATTTAACCTAAAAGAAAATTGCTTGATGATATATGATGTTCATCAGCTGAAATATCCGTGCACTGCATGTAATGAACCATTACAAAATTAAGAGTAAACATGTAAATAAAAACAAATATATGGACTAAATTATTTAAAAAAAAAACTACAGGAACTAGAATAAGGTCTTATCAAGTCGTCCATTACATTTCTAAAATTCTTGCAACCAAATGATGCACGAAACATAACAAGCTGATTTTACTCAGTCTTGCGAACTAAAGGTGCTTTTATCTTCCTATTTTACTACCAATGAGGATTTTGTTAAATCTCTTATTGTTCTAAGCAATTCAGCTGCTCAGTTTGCTCTTGCATTGATGAATTCTTGGGCATCAATAATTAAAAATGAATTCTTGGGCATTAATAATTAAAAAAAAAGATATCCATCATCTTTTCGTGTTTAAAAATATGGTTATGGTTAATTTTTAAAGTGTTTTATATTTGAAAAAATATCTCAATAATTTTTTTTATTTTTTAAAAATTATTTTTAAAATCAGTAAAAATTAAAAATATCAGTAAAGATATTTTTAAAAATATCTTCCTATTTTACTACCAATGAGGATTTTGTTAAATCTCTTATTGTTCTAAGCAATTCAGCTGCTCAGTTTGCTCTTGCATTGATGAATTCTTGGGCATCAATAATTAAAAATGAATTCTTGGGCATTAATAATTAAAAAAAAAGATATCCATCATCTTTTCGTGTTTAAAAATATGGTTATGGTTAATTTTTAAAGTGTTTTATATTTAAAAAAATATCTCAATAATTTTTTTTATTTTTTAAAAATTATTTTTAAAATCAGTACATCAAAATAATTTAAAAAACATTAAAAATATATTAATTTAAAATAAAAAAAAACCAAATTTTTTCAAAATTTTTTTAAAAAACATTGCCAAACTTGAACAGGCACGCAATGTTTCTGTTTTCTTCATCAGCACATGACATCCAGGAAATTATTTAGACCATCCTTGGAAATTGGAATTGACACCCTCACTATAATAATTGTCAGCATTTACTAGTTTCTGCAAGAACCAACCAGTTATCCGACCATTACCTAATCATCGTCAAATAATTAATAAGGAAAATGATCGGAAGATTTCAGCACAAGTAGTAACACATGCTGACAATTTCCTCGACGTTCGTTGTTCTTTTACTTGCGACACTTGCACCTCCTTTCCAATTAAGGCCAGCCTTACCCATCATTCCAGAACAATAAGAATAAATCCCTCAATGCCATCCTAGGCAACATCTCGACCAGATTCTCTGTCTAATGCCGAGGAAAAAAAAGTTTATTCCTTCGATGCCATCCAAGACTTAAAGAGACTTGTTTCAATCCAAGTAGACAATTAGCCCCAAGAGGAAAAGAAAACAACTTGATCTTAGCATTAATGCACCGTCCATTTTAGATTTTACTGAGGGCTAAGTAGATTCAAGATTTTAAATTTTATCTCTAATGATTATTGGAAATAATTGATTTTATCAAATATTGTTTTAAATTCACTCGAAATCAAACAATAATGATGTTTTATGCAAGGATTTTCAAGTGATTTTTAATGTAGAGGTTCAATTGATTTTCAGCCAGAAAGATAAAATCGAGATAGATTCTATTCTATTTTCAACAGGATAATATTTTTGGACAGAGAGAGATTTTTTGTAAAAAAGTTAGACAGTCACACCTCCTCTCTTTTTTTCGAGAATAATATTATATTTTCCATTAAATATTCCTTAATTATCTCGGAATACAAGAGAAATTCAATTTCCTTCTAATCACGAAATAAAAAAACAAGAAAAAATAAATCAAAAGCCGTTATTTTCCCAGCCTAGCAGCGAAGTCTTTCTGCCCCACACCCCGTAATTCGCTTAGACACAACTACCCCCATATAGTGCGAAACAACGAAAAGGCAATTCAATTTCGGCTCTGAAAAGGAAGCTTAAAAACCCGACTCGCCGCCTCCCCAACCAATTAACTTTATCTAATTTTCCATCTCGAGACGGACAACAGCCGTTCGCGGCGACAGGTCACCATCACCGATATAGTAAGCGGTGGAGAGAACCAAAGCGGTGGCGCTTCTCAATTCTCTTCAAGGGTAGTTTCGTCAAATTCACGTAATTCTCAAGAGTTCCTCTTTTTAGTCAAAAGGTCAAACCCCCAGGAACACTCTTTCTGCCCGCGACAGACATTAGCAAAGTTTCCCAGTTCCCCGTCACCTGAGAAAGCAGTAGTTGGCACACGTGCCCTTCCCCGACGTTACTTCCATAGCTTTTTTCATGAAATCTCCGGTCACCTGAGAGAGCCGACGCACCAGCAAGAACCAGACTCCCTTCACTGCCCACGTTTCTATAAAAGAAAAGCCTCCAGCTGCTTCTCTTGCATGTTTATTTTTTAGGCATGGGAGCTCTCGGCCCTGTCTCTCCTTGGATTCCAGAAGATGACGTTTTGTTAAAAAACTCTATTGAGGTAAAAATCTTTGTTTAATCATCATTATTATTCCACCAATTCTTTGTCAATTAAAAAAAAAGTGAATAAAACCCATCTTTTTATACTAATTATTTTTATTTTTTAGTGTTATTCTGTAATGGTGGATTTTTCTTGTTTTCAAGCATGAATTTCTTGAAACAAAGATTATTCTGTTTCTATCTTTTCTTGTAGCATGGATTTTGAGGACATAATTATTGCTGTATTTGATGTTTTAATTAGGGCAGGATTTTCAACATGTTAAATGGCCAATATCGAAGAAAATCTGAATTCGAACTTTGAAATAAATAGTGTTCTTAACATGTGAAAAAGAATGGTTAATTTTTTTATGCTATGATAGTGTTGTTTTGTGAGTTTCGATTTTGTTAATGGTAAATGATGAGGGGCCGGTTCTGTTTTTCGGATATACTGGTTTTGGTGATTGCGAGATTTTACGTGGCTTCGGTAATGATATGATAGCTGTTATCAGAGGCATTGAGATATTGAATATGTAAGGTATAAGCCAGGAGGGATATTTGTAATGCTTCATTTTCGCTAGGAATTTAAAATAGGAAATTTCTTCATGAGCCAGTGCAAAAGGGGGGGGATTTAGTGGTGCTGGTGGTTGCACTGCGGACAGGAGAAAACATTGGTGGTGAGATGTATCAGCAACACCAATTATTTTTCTAATTCGCAGGTATGACCTTGCATAAGTATTTCAAGAAGAGAAATTCCGGGTGTCTGTGAAAGAGAGGTCTTGCATTCTTTTATTCTGACTGTTGTCTATATGCTTTTACTAGTGCATGGCAGTAAGCGGAAGAGAGATGACAGCCATGGACATGGCAAGGTGTAATACATGAGGAAAACATTGAATACTAAGTTGAAACCATAAAAATTTAAGTAGTGGTTGTTGGCTAGGATGTCTGTGTCAACCGGTGCATTTGTGAGTGAAGTTTTGCTCCCATTGCATCCATAGGAATTTTACCGTTAACTCTTTTTGCTTGCAGTTTTGACGATATAGTTATTGACAGTGAAAATTTTATTTCTTCATCTGTTAGAACCATTTTTCTTATTGCTCTCTTAAGCTTTTTGAATATATGTGTGTTTATAGACTGTTTAAAAGTAGCAGTACATGGGTTTTAGTAGTTGTACCTCTTTTTTATGCTTCTTAAGACTGAAGCATATAAAAAAACCTTGTCAATTGGTGCTTGGTGCAGCTTCTTATCTTATCTTTTTTTGTTGTTGTTGTGGGGTTGGATCATTGGTTTGCTACCATTGTCTAATTAAATATCAATTGTTAAAGCTTGCTGACTTTTGTTCAGTGTGATTGTTTTGGGAATCCCTATTTATTTTTGTTTCTTTTTTATGTTTTGCAGGCTGGTGCTTCCTTGGAATCACTGGCAAAAGGAGCAGTACAATTTTCTCAAAAATTCACTGTTCGAGAAATACGAGATCGCTGGTATTCTCTCCTTTATGATCCGGTTGTTTCTTCAGAGGCTGCTTTTCACATGACTGAGTTTGAGTGTTCTGCATCGACTTTTCCATCAAAATTCAGTAGAGCTGGAAATTCAAAAGAAAATAAATGTTTTTCAGGGAAGAGGAAAACTGAAAGTGTCCGCCATTGTTACTATGCTCTGCGTAAAAGAATTTGCAGCAAACCATTTAATTCCATGGAGTTGAGTTTTCTTGATTCCCCCAATAATAACAATTATGTTGGCAATGAATATGAGCAATTATCCACACAATGCATGCTTGGAGATCCAGTTACAACTCACTTCGCACTTCAGGAATCAAATTTGGACATGATGCATCATGTGTTTCCTCCAATTGTGAGTAGTGGTACTGCCCATGCCTTTGATACCGAATTCCATAATACAATTCAAGAAGATTATTCAATGGAGCAAGACAATATACACATTCCTCATATACTTGGAGAGGATCCATCTAACACTGAAAACAGAACCGTGGTCGAGGAACTCAGTCAACAACTGCCAGTTGATGATGACTTGTTACATGGGTGCTCTAACTTTGATGGAAATGATGTCCTTAGTTCACCAGTTCCAGAGTGTAGTTTGTCATTTCACAATTTGGAGTTCTCTTCTCCACTTCCTGAGATGCCTATTTGGAGAATGGATGAAGGGATTTCAGTGCCAGATATTCCAAACAATCTTGGATTACATGACAAAGATATGCACCATGGTGATGCTTTTTCACTCCTTGATGATGGTGATATTAAGAATTCATGTTCGACAAGTTTCGATGATCTCCAAAAAGACTCAGAGTTAAAAATGGAAATACTGAGTGATGTGCCACAAAATTCATCTCATAGCACAGAAGATTTTCTGGCTGAACTTACCAATTATTTGTCTAATGACGAGGAAGGGGCAAGTGTGGATATGGATGGAAAAGATTTCAGCACCAATTCTTACATTGCTTGTCTCAATACAATTTTGTTGGATTCACCAAATAATTCTAACGAAAATTACAGGCCCAATGTAACTGAACCAGAAGCATCAATATCAGCAGACTGTTTTACAAATCACTCAGGTCCTTGTCCTGGAAATTTATGGGAGAATAGGGGGTCTCACTGTAGTGTGGATGCAGGTTGTAATTCTGAGTTCCAGTTTGTTTCATCAACATCACTTCTAGATCCGCATCCTGAGGTGAAAGATGGGATTATTTGCTGTGTGCTAAACACTGAGGACACAGAGATCCCATTCAATGATGATATAGACCTCCCCACTGACTGGCGCCCAAGATCAGTTACCTCCTTGGTGCAAAGGAATTTCCAACATGCTGGCAAACCAAATTCTTTATCTGCTAAGGAATTACCGAGTAATAAAAAAGGTAGTGTAGTTCCAGTAGTCGCTCACAGGGATCTAGAAAATCCTGGACAATTGCTTGCATCTTCTCAGATGGTAAGATTACAGGCGATGCCAAAACCTGGTCCAGTCCATCCTGTAGGTGATCATAGTTTGAAACTTGAGTTGCTCAGCAGTGACCCCACTCGTAGGAGTGCAGGTTTTGCTTTTGGTGGCTCAACTCAATTTAACTCAGCAGACACTAAGATGGAAACTCTTGTTCCTACTAAACTGAAGGAAGAAACTACAGAAACCCCAATGGCCAAGCATATGAGTAATGAATCAGCTGATTCTTTATTAGAGAAGCCGTCTTTGGTTTCTGATTTCTTTACATATCCCCAGACAAATGTGTCTGCTATTAAACAGGTAGAAGATGCACCAGACAGAGTTCAAAATCATCAAGTATCACATATGAAAGTGGGCTCTTCAGATTTTGCTTCTTCACAACTAGTAGCAAACCATTCAATATCAGATCCAGCTGAGCCATCTATCCAGAGTGATGATGATGTACCATATTTTTCAGACATTGAAGCAATGGTAACTGTATACTGCATTCAAACAGATGGTGATTATCCTGTTTCTTTTGACAATTTCTCCTTTTTTCTGAACATATACTTTGTAATTCCACTTGTTATCAGATACTTGATATGGACTTAGATCCAGAAGACCAGGATTTATATTGCAGCGAGGAAGGTAAAATACATTCTGCTTCGTAACTAGCAATTGCTTTTCTCACATTTAACAAGCTTTGCGATGATTGATTCTTGCCCCACCCCCCACCCCCGTGTTTCCTTGAAAATAAAATGCATACAGTAACTTAGACAGTGTTTATTAGGGAATCACATCAGTATGATACAATGAGTGAAACTAAGACAATCCCAATGTTGTTGTAATAACTTTGAAAATACAAGCATGTGCCTGCTTGTATTGGTAGTTATTTGATTCTATCTCAAGGTTTGTAATTGAAATCACTGAAAGATATTGTATACACAATTATCTGTGTTTGTGTGTGGGTTTGAGCACGCATGTTTAAGGGTACATGTTTTTGTGCTTGTATTCATATTATTAACCGAGTTTGTTGACATACCTTTAGAAAATGATGTGCTGTATACATGCATTGTAGCTAAGCATGGCATCTAAGTTCCAATTTTTCTCTGCAGTCTCAAGATATCGACATGAGGACACGAAGAGGGCAATCATGAGACTGGAACAGGGTGCTCATTCTTATATGCAAAGAGCTATTGCACGTCATGGAGCATTTGCAGTTATACATGGCCGCCATTCAAAACATTATATTAAGAAATCTGAGGTATGTTAAAGATTCCTTAATTGCTTAATTTGTTGGGGTACTGGCTTTAAAGAATCCTATTTTAATCCCTTGTGTCCATGTTTGTTTTTCAAATAGTTGCCTCATCTACGAAACCACAATTGGAGCTATAAATTTATATAAAGATACAATGCTCATCCAAATTGTGTATCTGAATCACTAATAGTAAATTATCTAGATAGTTTGGTAATTTCATGTGATAAATATTCATGGTATATTAGTTAGGAGTAGGAAATTTTGTTTCCTTTTCATTCATTTTAAATCTAAAGACTATTCAACCTCAATAAGATGCTGTTTTGCTATGGAGCTTAATTTCTGAAGCTAACTGTAATGTGTGACAGCCCATAAATCTTAAATCCATGATAAAATCTATGCCTTGGGTTGGTTTGTAGGATTACAATGCATGTGATTTTTCTTTGTGACCATGCAGGTATTACTTGGTAGAGCAACAGAAGATGCTATCGTCGACATTGACTTGGGAAGGGAAGGCCGTCGTAATATAATATCTCGACGGCAGGTGAGATTTGCCCAAGTTTATTAATGTATTTTAACTGTACTGTTAGTGGCTTATTCTCATTTTCTTTTTTTGGCCTAAAATTTGTAGAATTCAGCACTCAATCCCTTTTCCTTTCACTCCTTTATTTTCATATTTTTTTACTGTTTTTTTGTCACTTCAAGGATTCTTTTCTTTTCTTTCAAACACTGTCATCATTTACTAAATTAATTAACTGATAAATTAAGAGAAGATTTGCTTGTTAAAAGTCATGAAAAGTGAGAATTGTTTATTATATATGGGTTAAATTAGGTTGAGATTGAAGATGGTATTTATGCATATCTCTTTATAAAATTTGTAACCATAGCAATGAAAAATGACATGAAATCAAACTTGTAATTGCCTTGCATGCCATTTGAGAATACATGTGGGAGTTCTGGATCTTGAATTGCTGTGATCCATTTCTCGCTTCAAAAGCTCAAAAGATTTCAAGTGAAGTTTACTTAAGTTGTAATGGCTGGTAAGACTAAAATAATCCTTTTGAATCTAGCCTCTTTTGGCTCCATCAGACATACTATGCCTCCTCTTCCTGTTAAATTTCACATCTCTTATTTTTATCTTTCTCTTGTAGTCCACTAAGGCCTACTTTTTTCTTTAAATTGAGGTGCATGTAACTTTTCCTTGTTTGTTTAGGCTACTATAAATTTGGACAAAAGTGGATCTTTTTATCTGAAAAACCTTGGCAAGTGCTCCCTCTCGGTGAATGACAAGGAAATAGCCCCTGGACAGAGTCTAAGCCTTACTTCTGGTTGTTTGTTTGAGGTTTGTTGCAATAGGTCTTTATTTCAGCATTCATGGTTAACAAGATGCTCTTTATGTCTAGAATTTTCTTTCAAGTGTTCTATGCAATTTTATCACATATTGAATCTTATGTTGGCTTTTCCTGTGCCTGCTTTTACCTATCAGTGTTTATGCAAGTAATTTTTAGCAATAACAAAAACAAGCCTTTATCATGACTTGAAATTTGTGTGGATAGAACGAAACAAATGCCATTTTCACTAAGGGTCTTTACAATGAACAAGATAATACTCTTCATTCTGTGGTACTGCCATCTTTAGGGAGAGTATTTATCGTCTTGAACTATATGCCATAAATCTTAATGAAGTTTGTTTCTTGTACACAATTCATTCATATGTTGATGGCTGTTAGGTAAGAGGTAATGTCGAGAGTCCCGCTGTTTATGCAGACGCACTTGTAAACTTTATCTCTTTCTTTTTCCCAGCTGCCCATAGATATTTGCTATTTGATTTTCCACGCTGTGTAAAGCCCAAATGGTTTCTCAATGACTGCAAATTTGGACTCTAGTTTTTTGATGTGCCAACTGCTCTAAGATCACTTTGTTCGTGGCACACATAATTACCACTATTATACAGAATCTGTAAATTCCTAGGGAAGCCTTATACTGTTTTCTGCTAACATTAACGAAGGCAATTTATTTTGTTGCAATTGCTTATTATAACTAGCATCCACATGTTTCAGCTGCTACAATACAAATGTGTCTTAATCCACGAATGACTTTATATTCCTCATGTTTTATTCCTCGAAGTTTTATGTTTGCACAGTACACCTAATCTCAAGTAATTCGTGGGTGTCTCTGATTTTGCAGATTAGGGGAATGCCTTTCATATTTGAGATAAACCAAACTTGTGTGAAGCATTATCTAGCTAGAAAAGCCCGGGAGAACCAAACCTAGGAGCACCTGGTTTGAATCACACCAGAAATTCAGTGTGTCATCAGAAGGTGCTATTTTTTTTTACCATGTGCTTTCTGGGTTCTTTCGATAAGCTATGTTCAATCTGTTGTATGTAGATCAGCTGCCTTTGAAAGAGGAGTAATGTTCTCATGTTAGAAAGGATTTTTCCGCATGATGTCTTAATCATTAGAAATTTATATAGGGATTATTACCTAAAAAAATTTATATGGGGAGCATGTTTTCACTTGCATGCAACAAGAAAAATCGCGAATCTAGGTTACTGAGCAATTACTTCTCTGTTGGGAATAAATAATGTTCTCTTGAGATATCGGGGATGTTTGGGAATAAATAATGTTCTCTGTTGGGAATAAAATCGCTAATCTAGGTTACTGAGCAAAGGAACTGCACGAGTTTTAGTTCTAGCTTTCCCCTTTCTTTCCCCTTCCATCAAATTACTCTGCGCAGACTCTTCCTGGCAGTATGATCAGAGTCGCATTAGGATAACAAGGCTGTCGAGATAGACCTGGAGTGTGCTTATGATTGCTTGGGCTCAAGCAAACATCCGAACTATGACTTTCCACTTCTGGTGGTTGATTGGACGACCTCCGCCACATCATTCCATCTGTTGCTGGAATGGGGGATGATTCCTGTTAGCTTTGAACCTGCCAGTGAAGCTTGTTAATTATTTTGTGAAGGATGAGACTCGAAATAACTTGAATCTCTTATCAAAGTCATTTATTAAATCTCAATGGGACTTTCATCTCTCATCGAAATCTAAACTCTGCTCTGTCTTCTTATCTGATCGATTTTGTTTTGTAAGGCAATAGTTCCCTAATCCAGAGCCGAAAGATCATTAGTGAGGTTGCTCTCCTTGATGATTTGGTGCCCTAGTATGCATTTCACATCTGATTGAAGCATCCATTGTTCAGTAAAATTGTCTTCATTTGGAAGTACTTACAGAATCTGAGCAGGCGCATGCAAAATCACCATAACCGGCTAATCAATTTCTGTATCTATTGGATTTTCTTTTTATTTTGCTTGAACCCTAAGTCAGAAGATCTCACATGGGATTCTGCCACATTCCTTATGGTCAAATCCAACGGTTTGAATGAGACTGGTGTCCGCTGTCATAAGTCAACTCTCTAGCATCTACAAATTAGTCCAGAAACCCAAATCGTACGGAACAATCGAACTATCTTACTCTCTTGTCCATAGCTGTTGCTTCGGTGCACAACCTTCTAAAACCAAGTCCAATATCCACTCTCCCATTTTCCTGTCTACCTTTATCTAGTTTCTCTGGAAAATGTCAAGAAGCAAACGCAGCCTCACTTTCTCTCTACAGTAACTCCTTTTTAGGATCACATTGTCTTTACTGTTGCTTAAAGTATATTCCAGAAGCCACCCTGGAGACATACGAGTGCTCAATGATCTAAAACATGCTCCCCAAGTCCGTAGCTCCTGGATCTTGCTAGAACTCGTGGGACTTCTCAGTGGATCCCTGTGACCATATCTTCAGCGACAAATTCACCTGTGGGTTCAGGTGTGACTGGGTTGCTTCTGGTTTATTCTGAGTCGCTGAGATTACTGTTGACCTGGTGGGTTACTCTGGTTTATCTCTTCAATCACCTAGAACCTGCGTTACCTACAAACTCTTGACGTTTCAGATAACTCCTTCAATGGCTCAATCCCATACTCGCTTTCCAACCTCACCCTGCCCCGTCGTCTCAGTGTCTTAAAGAACTTGCTTTCTGGACAGTTCCGTATCTCACCTTGAAGAGCTATATCTTGACGGCATCTCCATGGAAACAAGCTTCAACTCTCTTGTAAGATTAAAAAGACTTGCAATCCAAGAAAAAAAAACCTCTGGTGAGTTTCCGGATTCGGGTGTTCTCAAAGACCAGATAACTACCCAAGTTCCTTCAACATTGCCAAGGTCACTTCTTGAACTTTCTATGCGAAACTACTTCCATGGAAACCTGCCAGATAATGTGGGAGATTTGGAGTTTTACAGGTTTTGGTTCCAGGCAAGCTAGTAGCTCTAGATTAACTTTAACGATCTTAGAGGTTTGTTGCCTTGATTTTTGGGTTCCATGCCGAGGTTGTCAGTTTTGTCTCCACAGAATAAAAGGTTTACAGTAATGATACCAACTCGGTAATACTTTTTCGTTGGAGAGGCTATTATTTAGATGGGAACTACTTGTGTGGTCCGATTCCGGGTCCTATCATGGATTTAAAACCGGGTTCTGCTAATGTGGGTTGGGTGGATAATTGTTTATATAGTTGTCCTGGTACGTTCTTCATTTGTCAAGGTGGAAATCAGAAGTCCTGAATGGACGGACTGTAAGAAGAGATTCTCGCCTGCTGTTCCTAAGACTAGAACACCAAACTAACCAGATTTGTATGATATTTACCCTTTTCCTTCGAAGTTTGCCTCTATTTTTTGTTTTTTGAAAAAACTAAAACAAAGGTTTGAAAGCAAAGATTTTGCGTGAAAAAGGGCAAGTTAGATGTTCTCTATCTAATCCAACCTTGGTGCAAACTCAATACAATATTATGGTCAGTAAGTCAGTGCCCGTGTTGCAGTTTTCACCATTGTTAGTTTCAACATATTAAACCCAACTGTATCTGTTGTCAATGCTCGGACAATCCGAGGCCTAGGGCTTGATCCGGATTGGGTTTTTAATTGAATTGAGCAAGATATTAGCCCTATTAAATTTGGTTGCTTCAATTATATTATTAGTGATCTGGACGACTCATTAAACCTTATTTTAATGCCCCCGGGGCTGGATTAGGTTTTGGGCCGGTTTCATAACCAAACATGACATGGAACGGGCCCAAATATACTTTTAAATTATCCATTTTTATTAGCCCATTTACAAACTACCGCCTCCCGAAGCCCATAATGTAAAACGCCTTAAATTTAAGCGCCTCCGCCCATCAAATTGGAGAGCTAAAGTAAGGAACGAACCGAGGCTAGCTTTCCTAAAAACAGAGGTACTTATATTTTCAAATACGGAATTGCGCTTTCCTCACTTGCTTACACCTTAGCCCTTAGACCTACCGTGGAAATATCTAAAGCCCTCACTAGCCCTCTTGGCTCACAAGGAGAAGGAATAGCACTGGCTGGCTAGTAGGAGTCCTGGAAATGTCACCGGAAATGGCTGAACCAGAGCTCGCACGCTCGTATAGAGGCCCTCGGTTGGATCGACGACATAGAAGGGCGCGCCTCACCTGTCCCTCACAGCTCTACTACTCTCTCTCCTTCGGCAAAATCTTTGCAAATGCTTATATTTTTAATCTATAGGTACGCTTTCGAATTTGGCGTATTGGATTACTGAAGTCCCCTTTCAATTTTTCGAGGAAGTGTCGTAATTGCTATGCTGAATTTATCACAAATACACACAGACCCTCAAAACTTGATACACCGTGGAGTTTGGTGCTGAACGTTGTTACGAGAAATTTAAGAGGAGAGAGCTTCATTCGAAGAGTTTGTCACGAGGACGACGACGAAAAGAGATATTTGAAGAGGAGAAAGATTGTGCTTGATATTAGAACTCCATTGGCGAAGGTTTACGTTGTTAAAAAGCCGGTTGTAGCTTCTTGGGTTGGTGATGACTCAAGCAGTAGTGGACTGTATTATTTGCTGGGCCAAAACCATGGGAGTGATGACAGGGACGCTCGGTGCATGATTAGAATTTCAGCAAGTATAATTTCATTGTGCCCCCATCACTTTACTGGTTGTGCTAATATATGATTTTTCAATTTTGATTGAATTATTACAATATTTTATTTTATTTTTTTGCCATGTGTGTAGCACATGATAATGGGCAGATAATTTTCACGACTGTTGTGGAAGTTTCTTGGGTTGGTTGATTTTTTTTTTATTTTTTTGCTTGGAGTTATGTCGGTTTCAAGCACTGTTTGACAACAAGGTGAACAGCAAAGCATCATTTTCTTGTGTTTTGGCTAGCGAAACACAAGTCGTGATGTTTTTGTTTTTAGGGGTGGAAATCTTGTTTTAAAAATTTAATTTTTATATCTTTTTATATTATTCATATTAAATAAAATTTAAAAAATATTATTTTAATATATTCTCAAATAAAAACCCCATTCAACCAACATCACTGTAAACTTCCAAGCACCATCCGATATCAATTTCCTTCCGCGGAAAACTGGAAAAGGAAGTTATCCTTTTGCTTGCAGTTGCTCTTACAGGCACTATAAATGCTAACCAGCCGTCAGTCTATGCAAACCACCTGTGCCTGGGCTAGCACGAGACACATAGCAGGCAATCTTGACACCTCGAGGCTCTACACGTGACCATTGTGTTAGGGCGTTGAATTAATGAGAATCAATCCAGTCTCAAGAATTTACAAAACCCAACAAACATATGTAATTATATGATCAATCCGTCAAAACCTATCTACTTGACTTTTTATGTTCACTTCTCTTTTCTATGAGACTTAATTTGTTGAGATTACATGTTATAATTTTCTTTTACTTTTGTTTATTAACATGGTATTGTATTATGATTATCAGCATATAATATTCAAGTGTCATGAAAGAAGAAATAGCTAATTAAAAATTAAAAAATTAAAAAGATAATTTCAACAATGAAAAATGGATCTGTATCATTAAAAATAGAAAATTTATATCAGTTAAGTTAGCTTATATTAATTCACATTAATTTAATATAAAAAAAAATAGCCAATCCGAGAAGATGTCTTTATGAATGTGTTTTAAGGTTTTTTTAAGAATATAATAAAAATTATTTTTTGTTTAAAAATACATTAAAATAATATTTTTATTTTTTAAAATTTATTTTATATCACACATCAAAACATTTAAAAACATCAAAAATATAATTTGAATTTCAAGAGTATACTGGGACCGTAGTACCAACCAGACTTTAGAGATTACCATTGTTTGATTTTTTCTAAGAGGGCGGCTCACCGGATCATTTCACTCTGTGGTAGCTCGGGCCTTGTACAGAGGACTGAGTTGATTCAAGCTCTCCTAGCTTTTGAAACCAATTCCTAACCCTCGGGTATTCCACAGTTTTAGCCCACGAAGGTAAAGATTTTATCCGAGTATTACTAGGTTACCCTGTCAAGGAGCTGATACAGTTGACTCTCCTGATGCTCATGTAAGTACGTGCCGATCCTCTTAGCATAGTTGCGACTACAAATGCAGGAATTTTGTGGTCACCCCAGGAAATTAATTACCCAGGCAACAGTACCTTCACATAAATCTTTTGTCCCAGTCCATGATCATTGGCACCTTGGCTAGTGGCTACTCTACGAAGCACTGTGCTGAAAATACCTTTATTCTTGTTTTACATGAATTTGGTAGAACATTTGCCGTGTCAGGAGAGTCAATTATTTGCACATGCCTGGCATGGCCCTTCTCATAGTGAGCTGTTTTGACTAATATGCCCGGAGCTCCGACAAAGAGGTGATTACAGATCTTACTGCAGCTTTTTATATGGAATTCGTGGTCCTCTGTATTGATGGCTGGGTGGATCTATGATCAGAACAGACTTTTCCACTCCAATCCAGCTTGGTAGGGTAATGAAAGCATACCAGACTTACAATGTGGATTTATTGTCCAAACACAATTGTATTTAAAGATAAAAATGTTGGTTTTATTAGTGGTATGGCTGTCTACCAAAAACAAGCATGATTTTTTATTTGACCCTTGCATTTATCTCACTATCGGTATGGTTCTAGAGTGAATTAGCTCACTATTGTTGAGAGAGGTCTTTAAATTAGGTTCGATAGATGCTAGTTTTTTTTCCAGTTTGGGGATTTTGATTTTGAATGCGTCATTTGCTTATCCTGTTTTTAACCTTTCAAAAGCATCTAGGTAATTATACTCACTTTTACACGACAGGTAATTAGTAGCCGCCTCACGATTCTGCTGCCTTAATGTTTCTACCTATGGAGGACATCGTACAAGGCAAGCCCCCTCGCCTCTTCCATGAGCACCTTCTTCAGAAATAAGACCGAATCACTTGTATGTCAAGTTAGCTCAGATAGCGAAAATACATTGCGAGTCCCATTTTTAGATCTCAGTCTGGGATCCCATTGTCTGATGAGGGACTAAGATGATGCACCAGATTAGAGACAAAATTGAGCGATTTCAGCCAAAGGTACTGTCCTAGCTAACGCAAGCAATACACACATGTAGTAAGGTTAAGCAGGGAGATTTCATGACATATACCGATCAAATTGAACGGTACGATGGGCTCCATTCTTACAATTGGCAAGGATGAATTAAAAGGGTGATTTAAGGAACATGTGATGTTAACTGATAGCTAGACAACCATTGAAGGAGGCAAAGAGACAGCAATTGCAAGGGATAGCCTGCAAATTACAGAATCTTATACCATAATCCTTGGAAAACTCAGTTTCTGTCCCATAGTAAACCTTATCGGATGCATCCAATGTTCATTATACTATTGAAGATAACGAGGAACCTTTGTGGCAACAAATTAGAGCGTGTTCCCCATGCCTTATCAGTTCTAGAGATAGAATATTTTTACTGGTGATTAATGAGTATATTGTGTATCCCCACTCCCCCAAGGCCCATACTTACCTCCCATCCTAGATTTCTTATCTAGTACAGTTCTTCCTTCCATACTCTGCTATGCCTAGAATATTCCTGATCAGTATGTTACCCTTTCTCCGTCCTTGTTAAAACACATATCATATTGAATTATTACATAAATACAAAAGATTATGAATAGGTAACTCATCGTAAAGTTTACTATTTTGTACGGAACCCAAACTCAACTATCTAATTCTATATATTAACGAAGCCCAAAAGTGGTTTAAAAACCCAACAAAAATTATGAAAATATCACTTTACATCCCTCAAAAGATGAGTTGCAAGCCAGAAGTATTAGAAAACCCATCACGTATTTTATATATATAAAAGATTAAGAATAGGTTAACCATCACAATGCTCTTTCCTTCCATCGATGAACAAACTTGATAGCTAAAACACGCTAAAGGATTAAAAGGGTGTTTGGTGCTAGGATTGAATTATAGTTTTGCAAGTTTTTAAAAAAATTATATGTTTTTAAATTATTTAAATATATTGATATTAAAATTAAATTTTAAAAAATATATTATTTTAATATATTTTCAAATAAAAAACACTGCCGAGCAGCTAGAGTGGTGTGGGAACTCCTCGATGCCAGTAGACCAGCGTAGAAGTAAACAAGATAAACAGTAGCCATTGTTTGTTGGTGACTGCTGGATGTTAAGTACTTTTCACTCGATATTATGCCATTATGCCAGCTAACATTAAATAAATAAATGTTAGTGGCTTCAAGGTGTCTTGTACGCTATAATATTGCTATTATTATTATTATTATTATTATTATTATTATATATATCTTTGTCAATCATTCGGAAATAAAATAATAATAAATTATTATTAGCACGGCATGATATGACTACTTAGTCATACTTTTAGGCATAACTGCTACTGTTGCTTTGTTATGACTCGACTCTCAATCTCCCTCGTCTCGGAATGCAATCAACATTGTGCTATAAAGTCAAATACTTGATTGTGTTAGACACTATTTTTTGAATTTTTTTTAAACTATAATCTGCATGAAAATGTATTTTTAATGTTTTTTATGGTTTTAATAGTAAAAATTTTAAAAAAAGTCTAAAAAATATTATTTTAATATCTTTTAAAAATTTTATTTTGAAAAGAACCACGCTGTAAAATATCCCTCTGAGAACTCTTATTACAGGCAGTAAATTCTTTCAGAAATGCTGGATAATAAAAACATATCTCATAGAATCGTGCTAGACTTTGAAGCCTTTGGGTATGAACATGCATTTGTCTGTCGCTGTCTCAGGGCCTAGAGTACAGAATCCAGCCCTAGATTCCGTCCAGATGAATAAATTAGGATCCAAGCACGAGTAAAATAGTAGCGTCTTATCACCTCACAGTGATGCCGACAACTCGTTTTGCCTATTTTACATTATATATCAAGATTATTAGAGAGAGAGAGAGAGAGAGCATAGCATCATTTGCTTGATCATCAAATCCTCTGGACAGAAAAAGTGTTGTTTGTCTTTCTTGTCATGAGGTGAGCCAACGCCTAATCCAGACTGATCATATCTTTTATTTCAATTAGGTTGCGAATCTAATCTAGTACAATCTCTTTGAAAATACATGTCATGTACCGGAGGAGAGTAAATTACTTGTGAAAACAGACTTGAAATTAGATTTATCGAATTAAATGGTTTTTTGAATTTGTTGAGTAATCTTGATTAGAAAGTTTTTCTTTAAAAAAAATCAGTTTGGTTTTAGATTAGAACCGAACATAAAAATTCAAACATAATTAAATAAAAAAAATCACTGTAAGGTAAAAACTCATTAAATCAAGACATGTCAAAAGTTTATTAACTCACCTAGAACTTAGTCTAATTAAAAGTCTATTAATTCAAATTAAACTCATTTGATTTTAGCAAATATAAAATGAAACCGGATCAAGTTAATCGGTTTGATTTTCTCATTTGATTCTGTTCAAAAATAAATTTAAAATGATTTAATTGGATTTTTCTATTCAAATCCCATCAAACTCCCACAATATTTCTATAAGCTCTAGATGTCAATTTTAAATCTTGAAGGCATTTTTATATGAAAAATTTATAGAGTTCTACCATTATTTTAATTTTATATATACACACACATAAAATAGAATTAGGTGAATTAAAATCAGATAGTATTGGTTTTGTAATCTTAAGAGTTGTAGTTCAACTGATTAGATCCTGAGCTTACGTTTTAAAAGTTATCAGTTCGAGTCTTATAAATCTTTGGGTTACTGAAGGTTTAAGTGGTCGTTAACTTCAGGATCCATGAATTAATCAAGTTGAATGCAAATTGCCCCAAACAGCCACGATAATATAAAAAATTATGTTTCGTATGCCAGCCCTCAATATTGATAAGTGATAGGCATACCGAACGAAACTCTGCCGCCTCATAAAATAATCACTCATGGCATCCATTTCCGATGAACTCGATGCGTGGTGGCTGGTGGCTGGTGGCCTGCACTTGCATCTGATTTTCGTGTATGTTTTCGGAGATTAGTCAACGTTTTCAAGAGAATGGGCTTCCACTGGCATCTGCCAAAAAAACGTTTTATTAAATCGGTTTGGTAATCCCATGTTGTGCTACACTCGAATTATTATCAAGTGATATATAGGCTCAAGTAATTGACTTTATAAGTGGTTGCAGCGCCTGAATCGACCTTTCTCCTCCATGAATCCTGGTGCTAGTCAAGGAAGCTTGGGTTTGGTAAGCAAAAGTTTTTCTTCGGGCTAAGGCAACGAGTTAATTTTGTTAAGCAATTACGAGGGGTACCGTTCGAATAGTAAGCGCCATTTGTCAAATGGTCGGCGTGATGCATTTTAAGCAATCCTGATCATGTGAGGGCTAATCCTACCTAGTCTAGGAGGATTATTGAAGCGATAATAAAACGCGTGGACTGTTTATTGTAGAGCCGGCATTGTTCACATAAATAAAACATTGTGGATGACACTGTAAAATTTTTAATAATTCATCTTGGTCTTTAAAGTTTTATTTTTAATGATTTGATCCTAATTCAAGACCAATTAATTTGGATTTTTCAGACAATGATGGAATTAGAAGAGCAGAAACTAGGATTAAAAGGACGTCAAACATGGATAGTGTGTCAGAAATTATCTGAATAATATACTTAGATCCTCAAACTTTAAAAATAATACAAATTATACAATTTAGATCTCCTAAAACTTAAATAGTATCAATTTTGATACAAAAATTTATCTGTATTATTTTTCAATCCTTGGTTAGAAAAAGAAGAAAGAGAAGAGTAGTCAAATTCCATCGACGAGAGAGAAAGTCATCGTTCAAGCCGTTTCTAACCACTAAAATGAATTTTTTTTATGTTCATGGGTTAAATGGGATGAGAGAGGCTTGATACTGAGGTGGTTTTGGATTTAAATGGCTTGAAAATTGGGTTTTTTGAATAAAAAAAACATTACCTTGATTTTTCTATCACCAATGATGATCAGAATCTGAGCTTATAAATGATACGTTGTTCGCCTTGATAAGCGACGTGTCGCCTATGTAATTTTTTAGAATAAATAGGGACAGCCGCCCCTTTAAATTATCAAGAAAAAAATAAAAACAAGCCCTAGCATGTGAGCCAGGGCTTGAAGGCCCTCCCACCTATGGCCCAACATGTTTGGGCTCTTTTTTTACCCTCTTTTTAAAAATATATATGTTAGGTGTAAATTTAAGATAAAAAAATTATTTTACTCGGTTAAGTTCATAATCCAGATCACAAGTTTGATAAGTTAAGCCACAAGGCTTACAACACTCGAGTTATTATTTTTTTTTATTTTTATTTTTTATTGATACCTTTTCTTACATGTTTTTTTGCAAAATAATTTTTAAATTTATGTTTCGATTGATATAGCTCATTTGTGATTTTTATTTTATTATTTACCTTTTTTAAAAGATATTTTTAAAAATACTTTATGTATATTTAATTTTTTATGAGATTTTTCTTAGTCACCTATAATTTTTTTATATTTTGTATAGGTAAACCTATGTTTTAAGATAAAAATATTTTTTATATGTACAATCTTACATAATTTTTTTTTCAATCAATTTAATGTGTGTGTCTATTTCTATTATAGCTTGATTAAATTAAAAACATACTTGAATAAACAAAATATTGCAAATACAATAGGGTAAATATCTCATATTGCGAGATTAATTAATTGATCTACACCTGTATCTTGAATTTTCCAGTTTTATTTTTAGTTATCGTTGATGACTTTCTTATTTATTTATTAACACGAGTAGTTTTTAATCTATTTGATTACATTGATGCATAAACTTTTGTATCTACACTTGTAATTTTTTTAACTATAGAAATGCATCGAAAGAATCTGCATATATAATTTTTTTAAAGAGAAAATATTATCTAACTTGCGGAGTGACACGAGTCAGATAGCTAGTTGTTATAATTTAGAGTTCTAACAAATAGGAGGCGTAATACATTTAAATTAATCTTGATCATGTAAGAGCTTATGCTACTCGGTCTAGGATGATTATTGAAATGATAAATGGGTTTAACACTCACTTTGTTATTATTATCAAGGGTTAGAATTTATAACTCGATAATAGTGAGATTTATACCTTGTTTGATGAAGCACTTGGACAAACGTTTAAAAGTAATTTTCAAAATGTATTTGATGAAAAAATATAATTTTTTTATATATATCTCTGAATAATTTTACCATAAAATTACTGTAAAATACCAAATACATGTTTATAAAAACATCTGGGTCATCCTCGCATTCAGATTTTTTTTTTCCTGTATACAAATTGATCCAAAAAAAAGCGAGCACCGTCTTGAAAGTGTTGAAAGCGGGGTCGGTTTCCTATATAACTATTGAATGCATGATTACCTCCACGTGTTCGCATACTGTTCCAAATGCTTCCCGGCAAAGCAGGCACGTAGGAGGTCGTTGATTGATCCTCCCCTCTCGTGTATATGTGCCCTCTCAATAATATGGAAGTGTGTCGATGTACTATAGGCTAAAATAATTACTAGTATCCAGTTAAAAAACGATGCCCGACTAGCACTCCTCCAACAGGACTGGATGCCCATTAGCTGACACCTCCTCTCCATTACGAGGCACGTATCCGAGCTCAAAAAAACAGTCGAGACTCTTCCTCTCACGATTCCTCTCCTTATTTTAGCGCCGAGAATTGCTTGAATTCATAAATGCACAGCTTTAAAGGCATCCCATGCTCCCCGATAACAGCACAGGGAGAGGTCCCATAGCCCCCAATCGGGGATGGGGTGACTGAGATTTGATCTTTCCAAGAGGGGTAAAGTTGTCTATATCGGAGCCCTTCCATCCGAGAAATATTCGACGATAATTGAACCTTTAGTAGAGCCAGACAACATCTAGCCTAGCTGCATGTTTGATTAACCGTGTGACCAGTGATTTCCTGGTAGTAATTTTTTCCTCTCGAAGGTGGTTAATTTAAGGATATGGGTGCTGTTCTATCTATACATATTTATTTAACGGGATAGGTGAAAAAAAACATAAAAGAAAATAATTAATATTTTGATTAGTTTTGGTAGGATAATATGTGATTTTCTCAAATTTTTTTATGTTTATCTCTTTTTTATTGAATAAATATTTTCCCAAGGTATCAATTTTCTCAGTTAATCACCAATATATTATATATTTCTCAATTGTTTGTTTGTTTAGAAAAATTATTTTTATTTGAAAATGTTAGATTTCCTAAAAATTATATCTATTTATTGCATACATGCACACTTCAAACGAAAAGCATAAAGGGACAAGGATGAGGGGACCTGATTGGGAAACGTCCACTACTTATAGGGATGTGAATGAGAAAACAATTGATAATTTGGAGAATCAAATAAAACCAATATAGTTTCAAGTTGCAGCAGAATTAAGAGTTTTTTCTTTTTTTAGATTGGATTGGACATGTTACGAGTAACATATTATATTAGATAATTTGTTTTATTTTATATTGGATAGATACTAGATGAGACATGGTTGATTTGGTGTGCTTAAACTAGTTCAAATTTAATAAAAATACAGAGAAGGAATTTATTCGATCTAGCCTGATCAAAAACCTGAGTCAATTTGTGACCCGAGATAAAACACGGGTAAAAAACTCATTCACTTCTTTTAAATTTTTTTTATAATATGAGATTGCTTTAATTCTTTTTTATTATTATTTTTAGTTAACTCAAGTTGATCTTCCTGACCTGTGACTCGAGCTTTGCTCCAAGTTAACCTCCAAGTTGTATTTTAAAACTATGATAATAATTATTTTTATCCTTATATTAACCAAAATCAATGGTCAACCTAGCCCATGACCTAGACTTCACCCTAAATCAACTATCTAGTCGAGTTTTAAAATTATAATAATGATAATTATATATATATATTTACCTAGGTCAATAGTCAATTTAGCTCATAAGTTGGACCTTACTCGGGGTCGACCCCCGAGTTGTGTTTAAAAACTTTAATAATAACCAATATTATACTTGCATTGACCTTGATGAATGGTCAACTCATCTCGTAATCTGGATCTTATCCCTAATTAATTTTTAAATTAATTTTTAAATTTATAATAATAACTAATTTTATTTTTATATTGACTTAAATTAATTTTTGTGCAAAGAATTAGATAAATATATCATCCCCTTCTAGTGAGACAAAATTTCCTCCTTTCGAATAACTTTAAACACGAAAAATAATTTTTGAATTTTATCAACCAGAACATCCTTGAACACAACAAAGATTAATTTTTTAATTGTCCGAAAATACACAAAATAATAATAATAATAATAATCATGTACAGTTCATCCATACGCAGCACACCAAACTACCAGTCATCGTCAGAGCATTGAACTCGGCAATCATGTTAGCAATCATGTTAATAAGCATATAACTGACATTGACATGTGATATCTTTTCTGCTTTGTTCCTAAAATTCTAAATTGAAAAACGCTCATGATCATTTTTTAATATAATAAAAAGAAGAAAAAAATTACCCGTTTATAAAATTGATCACATTAAGGAAGAGGTATTAATACAATAAAAGTCACATTAATTCATTAAAATTAAATCCCCTCATTGAAGGATAAATTCACATTGAATTTATGCATTGGAACAATTTTTTTACAATGTTAGTTTTAAAATTCAAAATAAAAAATTGAAGTCTAAATCAATATTTTTAGCTTATTCGCCTAACAAAAAATTATGATTCTCATTGAGAATCTTAAAATTACTTTAAAATTATCAAAATCATAAGAGTAATGATTATATTAAAAAAAACAAAATTAAAAAACACTATGAAACATAAATAATTAAAGTCTGTTTGAGAGTATAGTTGCGATTGTTTTCTAAAATGTTTTTTACTCAAAAAAGTATTAAAATAATATTTTTTTATTTTTTTAAAAATTATTTTTGATATCAGTATATCAAAATGATATAAAAACATCAAAAAATATTAATTTAAAATAAAAAATAAAAAATTTAATTTTTTTAAAATCCAGAAATAAATAGTAACCTCATATCATGCTAACCAAAGCGGACATCTAATAGTCAGCCGAGGGTAAGTTCAAGGTAATGTTTGTTGGTAACTTTGCATCTCTCTGCTATCAAAAATCCTCAATTTAGCACTTTTTTCCTTAACTTCTACAAAAGTTCTGACACGTGTTACACGGGCAGTCACTGTCTCACGGGGGAATAGACGAGTTCAGGGTTTGATTCCGCACCTAACCAAAACCCAAAGAACAGCTCGGCAGAGGCGCAGCGTGGTCCCATGGGATTCTCATGACCTACTTGGTACTGTTCGTGGGCCTTGTACGTACGCTGTATAGTTTAGATAGAAGTGACAGCCAAACCTGCAGAACAATCCCTGGGCTCTAGAATTTATCCGGGCCAAAAAATCTTAAATGAGAATAAAAATTAATGAGAAATTCTATTAAGTTTTTTATGGTGCTCTAACCAGTGGCATAGTTTTTTTTTTTTACCAACTTGAAAAAAAATGATAGACATGAAAACATAAAATAAAACTTATGAATCAATAAAAATAATAAAAATATTTTTATTTATAATTTATAAATCATATTTGTATCTATTTTTTTCCTTTATAGTGAGTTCATAAAATAATTAATAGAACAACACTAGTTATTTTATGAACATCATAATTTTTTTTGTCGTTAATTAATAACATTTTATTAGTTATTTTGTTGATTAACTTGAAAAAAAACATACACAATGAAGATAAATAAATCATAAATAAAGATATTTTTACAATTTCTTATGATTCATGAATTTTATTTTATTTTTTTAACTTATCTCTTTCTTCAAAGTGTATTAAATGAAGTGGTTAATAAGATGTTAGTGGTTACTCATTGTGTATAATAAGATATTTTTTTTAATTAATCCCTAGCAACTCAGATGAACATGCACCTCTTCATACTAACAAAAAATATAATATATTTTACATGTGTAGTTAGACATCTGAGGTATGAGTAGCTATAAAATACACTGAGATATAAAAATTATATACAAGGATAATTGAAAAAAGTATTTTATTGATCCAATTTTATTTTTCCTTAATATTTTTATAAATTATAATTTACATTCCGAGTCAAATAAAAAAACTCAAATAAAATGCAATATCAAGGATGATGTAAACTAAAAAATAAAAATTATAATTTATAAAAGTATAGAAAAAAAAATAAAATCCAAATGAAAAGAGTTCTTGTAATGATCTTTTATTTATATAATACACATACACATAATTATTATAAGTTTTTGGATTAAAATACAACTTCTTGACCGGAAAAGATCATTTTATACGAAGGTTCCGCCACTGTATACATTTGTCAATTTTAAAATTGAAAAAGTCAATTCCTCTATTTTATCCTAAAATAAAACCTTTTATTTTAGTTAAAATAAGTTCAAAGGCTTTTATCCTCGGAATAACACATGATATTTGTATGTCTCCAATTGGACATACTAAATGCTAATAAGACTTGGACAAGTTATTTTATTTATTTGGAGGTTTCAGGCTAAACTAAAATCAGAAAAAAAAAAAGCCTTTTCTATTGTATATAATTCTTAGGCCAATATTAGATTCCCATTGAATAAATAAATAAATAAATAAATAGCCGAAATCATTTGTTCGTATGGCCTTTTATCCTGCAACAAAGTTGGGTGAAGTGGACTTTTAATTAATGAAAATATATGTAGTGCGCGCGCGTGTGTGTTATAGAGAAGGAGTAAAAAGATTTTTACCATGTTTTTATCTCTATTGTTGTTTTTTTAATATACTATAAGATTATAACCAAACACTAATTGAATTTAAAAAATAATGTTGTCTATAAATATACAAAGTACAGTGCCCAGGCATGATTTTTAGCCAAAGAAAGCATAAATCTCCTTACCATCACTCTTCTCTCCCAGTAGATGCAGAGATTACTTGGCTTAATCTGAACACACAGGCAATACCCGATGAAGATCCAGTGCGATGTTTGTAACAAAGAAGAGGCATCGGTGTTTTGCACCGCTGACGAGGCAGCTCTTTGCAACACCTGTGACCACCGTGTTCACCATGCCAACAAGCTTGCTTCAAAGCACCAACGTTTTTCCCTTCTCCATCCTTCCTCAAAAAACTTCCCCATCTGTGATATCTGCCAGGTGTTTTTCCCTGTTAATTTGGCTCTTTGATTATTCATTTCTTGATAAATCATGGGGGTTGATGATTAGTTTTCTTGTTTATTTTGTAGGAGAAACGGGCTTTCTTGTTCTGTCAGCAAGACAGGGCGATTTTATGCAGAGACTGTGATGGTCCGATACACACAGCAAACGAGCATACCCAGAAGCACAACAGGTTTCTTCTCACAGGAGTCAAGCTCTCTGCTACATCTGCTGTTTATATATCTTCTTCCTCTGTCACCAACAGTGGCGGTGATCTCGTTCCTGATTCAACGTCTCAACAGCAGCAGCAGCAGCAATCAATCAAGAAACCTGTGTTTGGTGCTCCAGTGAATTCCAATCCACCTACAGTTCCCAGTACCTTATCTACAAACACAGTAGTAAACAAGGGTGGGGATAATTTGGTAACAAATGAAGGGTTTGGCTCAACAACAAGTAGTACTATATCAGAGTACTTGATGGAGACCCTTCCTGGCTGGCATGTTGAAGACTTTCTTGATTCCTCTACTACTCCCTTTGGTTTCTGTAAGGTTTGCATTTGATTCTTTCCTTCTTGGTCAATCATCTACTAATTATAATTTTCCTTTATGGCACCGAATGGAGAAAGTTGCTTACTTTGATATCTTGCCTCAATTTTTAGAGAAATTTATGTGTTTTGTAGATTGATGATGGTCTATTGCCGTTTATGGATACTCATGATCTTGAGAGCAACATGAGTTCTTTCTCATCAGAAAGTTTGGGGATTTGGGTCCCTCAAGCACCATCTACTCCATACATATCTCAACAGTATTATTATCCACAGTTGGTAGGGCAAAGTGGGTTCAAGGAGATAAAAGAGACCACAAACATGAAAGCTAACAGAAGGTTGGCAGATGATGTCTTCACTGTTCCACAGATCAGCCTCCCAGCCAATATAAGCTCTAAGAGATCTAGGCCCTTATGGTAGGGCCAAATTTTCATAATCTTTTCAGTCATCAAGAACAAGGCCTCGTGCTTTGTAATTTTGATCATATGTCTTTCAATCAAGGTTATTTTTTTTTAGTAGCTGGGTTTGAGTTGGTCTTCTTGTATATTGCCTTCTCTCTCTGTGGTATAATCATGGGTTTTGTTTGTCTTTTATACTTGCAAAACGCACAGCATTATGTGAACATGAATGAGATTTTCAGAACCTTTTTTCTTTAGAATGGAAGATGAGTGAATCTTGCCAACGTAGTACCGAGCCCTGAAAAGATCAAAGAAGAATGAACCGACAAATTTGTCCTTTGTCTCTAAGAAGTAAGGGAAGTGACAGTTAAAGAAAGAGAAGTCGTCCCTTTTAGGTTTGTGTTATCAAGTGTCAAGATTTGAGATTAGATAAACATGAAGGAGAAGATAAACATGGCACGAACGAAAATAACAGCGAAGACGATAGTGATGGGGATAAGGAAGAGGGTGTTGAGTGGAAGCAAAAGTGATGCACAATCTCCTTGGTGCACTCTGTGAAACTCTGTTATTTTGCTTCATTCCCATAACATTCCCCAATCCATTGCAATTGTGGAAAAAAAAACTTCGCCTGGATAGTGGTGTTGAGACCATGGCATAAAACTCATCCATGTTGATCGGGACGACCCGGTAACTTGTTGATCTAGATCCAAATCCAACCCGGGTTTTATATGGAACAAGTTCAGAATTTGACCTAGACAAACTAGTATAAAATATAGATAAGGTCTAGTTAGGTTATTTTCAAGGATTTTTTTTAATAAAGTTTTTTTTTTTTTTCAAACAACATTGTTTTTCATGAATAAACTTTTTATTAAGATTTTTATTTTAAATATATTCTTAAATTAAATGAGTCTGGTAAACCTTTCAGATCCAAGATAATTGAACTTGACAGTCAGCTAAGTCTAAAATACATTTACTTAGCCTTTCCTGGATTTAATAGTCAATCAAATCCAATGTGCTTAGACTTGGTGGACTAAGTCCAATGTATGAGGACACGACAGTTAGTTAAGTTTAAAGTAACGTGGATTTGACAAACATACTAGATTCAAGATGCTTGAACTTGACAAACAGTCAAGTCCAAAGAAGCTTGGACTTGGCCGTCAGCGAAGTTCAAAATAATAAAGGTGTGGCACACATGTTAGACTTGAGGTATCTGGACTTGACGAACAATCAAGTTCAAGGTACTTGGACTTGACAATTAACCAAATACAAAGCAACATGGATCTGACAAGCATGTTAGTCCCAAATAACTTAGACATTACCAATTCTAAGGCTTTATGTTTGATACTAAACGATCCTTTACAATATAAATATTAAATACATGATAAATTGTCATATCTCTCAATTTAGAATAATTGTACACATTAAGGTAATGATTTCTCTATACATATAGATGTTTATAAAGTCTATTGAGAAACTTTCCATATTTGATGTCTCATTAATAATATGTAAGAGTTTTTTTTTTTGCCTCCTAATAATGTCGTCGAAGATAGAGGACTTTCCAACTTTTTTTTTTCATAGAAACGATAAGTTTCAGAGGATATAAATATTATCTGAACTATCCAGGTAAGACACAAACTCTCATTTTTCTTAAACAAATATACAAAGACTTCTGAACATTAACAAACTTAAAACTTAAGAACAAATATCTTTGTCCTTGAAATTTAAGATTCTTTAAAGTTATTTATTGCTTTAAGTTATTTAATATATTTTTCATAAAGATATTGACTTTATTATCGGATAGTTTTTAAATTCTCTCAATTGAGACTATATTTTGGAGGCATTCAAGACCTTCATGATTAATTTGGAATTCTTTGGATTAAAAATAAATTCAAGTACTTTAATATATCAATTAACCACTGTCTCAAACACTAAATAATTTTTTTTATATATATTTAAATTTTATAATATCATCAGTTTTATTTAACAAGAAAATATAAAAAAATAATGTTGTTTTGGAGTTAATCCAAGCTCGGTCAGATCATATATTAGGTCTAGTGGTTGACATAAGCATTCTTTTCCTCATCCTCTTTAACAAGGAAGCATTCCCTTCTTATCAGGTAATCTCAGGTTATGGATTGCATCATGTTTTGAAATCTGGATCCATGGCAGATTAGGTCAGGGGCAGGAAATTATCGACCTTCATCTGATTCCAACCAGAGTGAGCATGTTCAGCCCATTTCTTGGAAAAAGATGAAGAAAAAAGTATAGCTAACCACTCAATTATTCATTAAGTACTCGTGCTGTTTGTTTTCTGTTTGTTTTTGTAGTTGAAGTGTGTTTTATAATTTTTTTAATTTGTTTTAATTATTTTAATATGTTAATGTAAAAAATATTATTTTTATCTATTTTTAAATAAAAAATCCTTTAAGAAACAAAACTAACTTATATCATCACAAAAATCATAATACAGGAGCACAGATTAAGCCAGCCTTTACAAACGGAATCTGAGCGAGAATAAACCCATCTTGGCGAGAATATTTATATATATATATAGTCAGAAGATGTATATATATCAGAAGATGTCAGACAATCACATGCACGGGGATCTGGTTGAAGAAAAAAGGAAAGCATGAAAAAAAATGAAATACAATATTAGAGTGGATGGGCCCACCGTTAAGTTCCCTTAGACATAAAACGGATGGGGGGCAAATCGGAACTTCGTAGAAATATCAGGATCGATACTAGTAAAACACAAACTATAGGGACTGAAATGGAATGCTTTTGAACCTGTACGATGGATCCGTTTCTGGTTTTTGAAAGTACACCAACGTGAAAGGGCAAGAAAGCTGGATTTCAGGAAGGATGGTGGGGGTACAGGTTGTGTTGTTCAGAGCCAGCTTTCCCGGTGAAGCTTCGGGATCACCCGTGACCCGGCTCATATGGGAACGGTAGAGAGTAAGAAGCCATTAATTGTTTCAATTAGAAAAATGGACCCTTCAATTTTTTTTTGGACCTAAAGGTCAGCATTGTTGTCGGTAAGGAACATTTTAAGAAATTATTTACAGGATAATAAAGTTTGTTTTTTTAAAAAAAAATTAAAAATATATTAAAATAATATTTTTTTATTTTTTAAAATTTTATTTTTAATATTAATACATCAATAAATAAATAAATAAATAAATAAATTTTAAAAACATAGTCCACCTGCAATTCTAAACATCTTTAAATTCACACATTGGAATATTTGAAAGATAAAAATTCTTATTTTATAAGAAAAAAATTGATATTTATAAATTTTTGTTTCTGAGGAATTTTTTTCAGAGATTGAATTTGGGCTAGATTAGAAAAAAATCAAATACATTAAGTTTATAACTTTTAAAATATAAAAAATTGAATTAAATATAACTAAATCCAAATTTGACCCAAAAAACTATAATAAATATATTAAGAAAATTAACGAGTAGCGGACCACATTTAAAAAAAATTACAAAAACAGTGGAACTTTTGACCCTATAAAAAACCAGCCAATGACATTTAATTTTCGGAGAAACTGCGTCGTTTCTTGAGTCCAATATCACCCAAGCACCCAGTAGGGTTTAATGCTTTTTTACCCAGACACTGTAGGGCTTTGTACAAATTAGTACTTCAATCAAGCTCTACTAACTTCAATCCACACTCTATTCCCGCTCCTTATAACAGAGAATGGGGGGAAGAAGAAATTCATCGACAAGAATAAAGCCTCAACTTTCCAGTTATTTGCACGCGACTCCTCCGATCCCAATTTCGACGGCACTGACCAAGTTTTCGTGCGAGTCGACAACAATCCCTACTCAATAGACAACTTCTTGGCCGAAAACAAATGCTCCAGCAACAGCCGCTTCGATGACGATCCTAATTCAATTTTCGCCGACGCGCCGGATGATACTGAGGACGGTGACGATGGTAGTTATGGTAATTACTTGCACTTTGGAGGTGGATTTTTTTGTGAAACATCGTCGGGGCCTTTGCCAGAGGATGTCAGGAGAGAGATTTTGGAATTAGGGTTTCCTGGTGATGGTTATAATTATTTACTTCACTTAAGAGATTAAAAGTAACGTTAACGGCTCGGGTTTTTATCAAAATCCCAAAGCCAAGCTTCATCAGCTTCCTCATGATATCAAGGTTAGTGAAGTTTTTTTTTTTATTAGCTGGTTAGTTTTACTGTTTTCAAGTTACTGCAGTGAAAATGATAATGCTGGTGATTTTTGTCAGGCTTATGATGCATCGAGAGTAAAAGTTTCAGAATTGAAAAGTGAGGATAGGAATGATAAGTCAATTTATAATGTGGCGTCGAAGAGTGTTGGTGTTAGAGTTCAGAAAGTGGTTGATCCTGAAGTAGCGGCATTGCTGGATGATAGTGATTTGTCGCGGTTTGGTTCTGATGCTGAGGACTTGGAGGAGGATTTTGTTGTTCGTGCGAATATACCTGAGGGAGGGGAGGATTTGGGAGCTGATGTTGAGGGATCGGAGGTTGTTAATGAAGTTACCTGTGGATATGTTAGGTATGGTGGCGATCGAGAAAATGTGTTGGGATGCGGAGGGGTAGAGAAAGCAATGAATGCTCTTGTGGGGGCAAGAGGTTATCTTGGAGATGAGAAACAGCGGGTTCGTCGTCCTTTGGATGAGCAGTTTGATTCGGTGAGACTCTACTCCCTGGGTAGTTTATTTCTGATTTGATCTGCATTTTCATATGAACTCGTTTTTTTTAAAATTAATTTTCATGTCATGGCAGCTAGTCATAAAATTTTATTCTGTTATATGCCATATGTGAGCGGCCAGAGAGAACCATCGATCGTAATTGTTTGACCTGTTAGTTCTTAAAGATCACTTAGGATGTCATTGTTCTGAGTTTGGCATGACCTTATTTGTTTGAAAATCATCAAAGGGAAACATTTTTAACAAGAAAAGGTGCTGCATACTCTGTTCATCCTTGTTTCCCATGGAGCATGAAGCTGTTGCAGTTTCTTTTCGTATGTATCCGAGTAACAAGTTTTGATGTCTTTCCGCTACAAAGGTTATTATTAATGCCATACCTTAGGTAAAATTGTTTAGGTTTTTGGAAGATATACTTTGTAGATGGACCTATGATGAGCTACAAAGCCATGGCTAGTTGGCTCCCATTTTGTTGGAAAACATGGTCTCAATCAATGTTATAGATCATGGACTATTTGGGTTGTAATCTGTAATCCAAGCCGAGCAGCAATGGGAATCCGTGGATGACTTGTGCCGGACCTTTAGTGAGAGTTAAAAGGAGAGGTAGAGAGGCAGGAGCTAGTGGCCAGCCAGAAAACCAGTGAGATGACCGTTTTTAGCTAATCTGATACTATTATTGTTATAAAATATAGCTTGTATATTAGATAGTTAAAGAGAAATTTATTTTATGGTAAGATTTTGTTGTACTTTATAATATAAGGGACACCAAATCATTTGAATGTTGGAGGAAAAGTTAAAATTGATACATATATATATATAAAGACACTTGGCATTATGTAATATTTTTTTTTTTTTTCGTAATTAATTAATTAATTAATTGCATGACATCTATGTTAAGTTCTGATAATTTGAATAAATATTGACTTTTGAATCTTATAGACATTGGTATGAAGAAATGCCTTTAAATGCTAAGAACAAGGTTTGCTTTTAAAGTCTGCATATATGTTGGTTTGAAAAGTTGTTATATTTTTTTTATAAATAAAAAAATATTATTTTTATTATAAATATCAGTTTGATATCAACACAAATCTATTGGAAAAACAATCTTCTTTTCCTCTTTATCTTTTTCCAAAAAACTTTTTATGTACTTTATTAGAAATAAAACAAAGATTTTTAATAAACTTGTAGAAATTGTCTATAAATTTAAGATTTTGCTATATCATGAATGTATATTGTTTTAACCCAGCAAAAAATAAATATAATTAGAGCAATTAATCTCACGATTTAAAATCTATTTGCTATACTCATTAATACAACAATTATCATCATCCATGCATTCTTACAAATAAACTAGGTGGAATGCCTCCACTTATTTAAATAATTCGAAGTATATTTATAAGCATTTTATAGCATTATCATCAAAAGAATTCAGAATACGAGAAGCACAGCTTTGCTGCTCTTGGTGGGGAATGGGAGCATAATAGCCTCCACCGGATCTAGGAACAGGATCCCAGTTGCTGTAGTCTTCTACCATATCGTCGGGATGAATCTCAGTGTGATGTTCAAGTCCTTCCTTCTGATATTCCTTGAATCGGCGGGAGGAAAGGGATGCCGAAGATGATATTTGTGCTGGAGGCCATGCTGCTGATGATTCTGTTGTTATCTTGGGCATCAGTGTCATCAAAACCATCACTATCATGCATGAAATGTGCCCAACTGACCTTCCATTTAGGGTCGTCATGTATATCATGTGCCTGTATTTCAGCTTTGTCGATCGTCTTATTTGATTTTCCCGGCACGTCTGGTGGCGACTTCTACTACTACGTATATATCGGACCTGATTTGAGCAAACTTGGGAGGCTAAGGTAGTATTGCGGTGGCTAGGGGTACCCAAATTAAATTCTTCCTTCTTTCACACCCAATGAATGATACAACATGATCCTCGCATGGTTGTCGATGAAAGCAAACTCAGGACTCTGTGTCGTGACACTATCGGAAAATAGTTGTCTTGGAATGCAAAACAACAGTACAGAAGGAGTATCTCCATATAATCTCAAGTACTCGTGTGCTCCTTATCTCGTGTAAACTAAAATAATTCGAATGCTAAGGATGTCACAAAGCATTTTCTCATTAAAAATAAAAAAAATAAAAAAAATATGAATTTATTGTTCATCCTATGAACAGTGCTTTGTTAAAAAAATTAGTTTTATTTTTCAATTTTATTTTTTTTATTGATTTCGATTTGTTTTATATAAGGTTATACTGATCTTATAACTTGAGTCACGAATTTGATAAGTAAACTCCAGTTAACTCGACTTTTTTTTTTTAATTTCTTCCTTAACATACATTAAGTTAATTAAGAATTAAACTTTATAATTTATTTTAATTTTTATTTTATAAGTTTATCATAATTTTATGATCCAGATCGGGATTTTAATAAATTAACTCGAATCGATTTAAAATATTGTCATCTTAATATTTTAAAAATATATATTTTGAGATTTTTTTGACTTAAAATTATATTTTTACTATTGATTCGAGTTGCTTTTATACATATTAACTTGGTAATGTTGAATCAACCTTGCTATGGTTTAAATTATTTTTTCTACTCAAAAAACATGAAACATTGAATATATTATTAAAAAAAATTCAAAAACAAAAATTAATCTAAGAACTTAACACGAGAATGATCTACTAAAATATATTACTCCAAAGTGAATCGCTTGTTTTTAAATGTAAAAAACAAAAATCCCTTATCTGTTATCTCTGTGTATAGCAATCATTCTTTAATTTGACTAACAAAATTTTAAGATATTGGTACGTCTTGATAATGATGGTAGGAGGTGCGTTAATGATGATGACCACGTTGTTGGCTGTATGGAAAATTAACTTGATGCGTGGACAATTATTCTGAAGAATGCTTTGTTTTTATGTTTTAAAAATATTTTAAATTTTATTTATTTATTTTTCAAAATAATTTTTAATATTTTTAGATATTTAATGTGTTGGTATTAAAAATAAATTTTAAAAAATAAAAGAAAAATATTTTTATATAAAAATTATTTTAAAAAGTAACGCTATCTTAATAATAAATAAATTTTAAAAATTTATTTTTTAAAATATTTTTATTTTAAAATACATTAGAATAATTATCACACAAGGAGGAATGACTGCAAAAATGGATCTTGCCAAGGCGTATGACACAGTAGATTGGACTCACTAATATTCCCCGAGATTTTGGCTTTCTGAATAAATACGTAGAGCTCATTATGAATTGTGTTTCCCAGTCCTCTTTATCTATTGTGTGGAATGGTCAAAGGCTTTCCTCCTTTCAGCCTCAACGGGATCTCCGACAGGGATTATAAAAAATTGCTTGATTTTATGTTTTAAAAATATAATAAAATTATTTATTTACTTTTTAAATTTACTTTTTAATTTTTTTAGATTAGTTTGATGAGTTAATATTAAAAATAAAAAAATTTATTTCAATGCAAAAAATATTTTAAAAAAATAATTACTATCAGAATAGTAAATGGACTCTAAAAAAATATTTTTTGCTGTGTTTTTTTGTTTAAAATACATTAAAATATATATTTTTTAATATTAGTACATCCAAACAATAAAAAAAATATGTATAAAAAAATTAATTTAAAAAATATTGCAAAACAATGGTTAATCTGCTTGAGCTAAACATTCCTAAAACTTTAAGGAAGTTGTTGGTTTATCATCATCATTTGCAGGAACAACTTCATAATTATAATCATTCTGGCCCTTCCCCGCCAAAAGAAAAAAGAAATTGTCTTACCATTTTTGGCCCTTCCCCACCAAAGTTGATTAATCTGGAACTAGCTGTGACTCTTGGCGCCATGGCCAAGGAAACACGGTTACTTTAGCTGAACTGTTGAGCCATTTTTGGTTATTGCAAGACATTTCCTTCAAATGGGCAAGGAATCGCAGACCAAGTCGGTCAAAAACAAGCTTTTGAAGGCAGTTTATTGCTTCGAAGCTCACGCCCCTCGTTGCCTTTTACCTATTGAGTTGTGGGGTTTTTTGGCACAGTTCGTCCCTCAGCTAATACAAAATGTTTTATTGGACCTCTCTACCAACATGATGTTGCATCATATCTATGCACAAAATGTTCGAAATAAACTTGATAATTTTTTTCAATTATTCTTTTTGTCACGATTTTAATGGTCAATCCTTAATTTCTAATGACGATAGCTAACAAAGGGTTATTACTGAATAAAAAGTTGCTGTGGAAAGACACGAAGCAAATTCATTTTACCTAATACGCATCAGCCATGAACATGTATAAACATCAAATTCATTTCTACATTTGATGAAATTGTTCATATCCAAACCCGAGGAAGCAGTGTTCAAATTCAAACTCCGACACGATCATCTCCAAGAGAAAACCACATTACATGCATAAAGACACCCACAGCACTCACACACACATGCAGGAAGGCTGCTTCGAAAAGAACTAATAAATGTTTCAGAAATTGGAAGGGATAATCATAATATACATCATTTCAAACATTTGAATAGTGGAACAGAGGAGAGAGGAGAGAGGAGAGAGAGAATCTAGAACACTACTGGAAACAGGGATCAAAGATACAGATGCCACTTTAGACCGTTTATTTTTCAATATGATGCCCACAGAACACATTGATGAGATAAATATTTCACACTGAACAATTAGAATAACAGGACGGGATATCCACAAAAGAACTTGAAAGAGTTACCGATCATTGTGAGATTGCAAAGGGAGACAGGTGCACTTATCTTTCATTGCTTCAGCCTCACTTCCATACTCTTTGAATATGTACTCATCCTGCTTAAATGCGGGAGGCACCTTCCCCTCACTGTAGCACTGGTTACATACACTAAAATGAGATTTTATCTCCTTGAAGCGGGAACCAATAATCGGGTAGCGGCAAACAGAGCAAACATAGTGTCCATGGCGGTTCCTATCCCCAGATTCGAGCTTCATCAGAGTTGACATAATACCAAAGCCCCAATCAGGATCATCGAACATCACAAGAAACTCCTTGAAAGACACCATTGAAGAATCTGCTTCTCCATGAACCTCTAGCATTTCACTAACTCCGTGAGAGGGAACATAAATAGCCCTCAGAAACTTGATGTAAGTGACAGCATCAGCCTTCTTAATCTGAGAACCACTTTCACTCACAGGACGCCATAAGAGTGCATCAAAAGCAACCCGTTTTCGCTTTTCAGGATTGCCACTGCAAATGGGGGCAAGAATGGCATAGAACATGCCTAAATCCACCCTGCCTTGGCCTGTCTCATCAAAAACAGAGAGGATCCTCTCATTTATGGCCTTGACAGCCCCCTGGAAGGTTTCAGGCTTCAGGAAATTAAGCAACCGCCTCAAAACTTCCTCTAAGTTAGGTTTGCGTATTGATTTCTCAGGAACACCGCCACCAGAATAAGATACTGGTACATCATTTTCACTCATTTCCTTCTTCAAAAGCTCCACGTCACATCGACTCAACCTGGTAATCCTCTGAAACGCCCTGATTTGAAGAGCATTAGCTAAATCCTGCCTCAATGTAGTTTTGTCATTCAGTCTCTTAAATTTTGAAGGTTCTACAATGACAAACACTCCCTCCCCATTGGCACCCCCATTGCCCTTCACTTTCTTCTTCTGTATCTGCTTCAAATGTGATATTGCATCATGTAATTCAACCCTATTTGTCAATTTCAATGCTTCCTTCAAAGCTTTCTTAGCTTCCTCTGTCTCCCCAGCCCCCAACAACGAGACAGCCCTATTAAGCTGAGCCCGCCAGTGGTTTGGCCAGACAGCTAAAACCCTGGTATACATCTCAGAAGCTCTCTGAAACCTACCCAGATCCATGTACAGCCCGCCTAAATTATACAAAGCATCCACATGGCCAGGTTTCAAATCAATTGCCTTTTGAAACACCTCTATTGCCTTCTCATCGTCACCCATGGCATGTAAAGCAGAGGCTAAATCACAATGAGCATCAGCAAAGTCTGGTTTCATAAAAATAGCCTCTTCCAAGGCCTTAACAGCAGCCTTATATTCCCCTACCCCAAAAAGAGCACTACCCAAAAGTTTCAGAGCTCTAAAATGAGTTGGACAAAGAATAGCAGCTTCTCTATAATACTCACAAGCACTTAAAACCATGCCTTCACCTTCCAGCGCAATCCCGAGATTTACATAAATCTGAGGAAGCAAATAACCCCATTGATTCCCACCTGCCTCCGCTGCCTCCAAGGCCAACAAAAACTCCTCTTTAGCCTCTTTATACTTTCCAAGCACATATAAACAATTCCCAGCTCTAAAATGTGGCCTAACATCCACCGGCTGCAACTCACAAGCTCTCTTAAAACTAACCAACGCCTCCTTGAACAACTGATGATCATACAAAACCCTTCCAATTGCCATATGCCCATCAAATGCCTCTTCTCTTGATCTCGCTCCATCAGCTCTGCTCCTCAAAACCCCCAATTCTTTCACAAAAAGTGCATAATCACTCCCGGACTCTTCCCAAAACACCCTCTTATCCGAGATCTCCGAAGATGGCCCCAATTCCCTCGACCACCCAGCATCTGAAAACGCATCAAAATTATCAGCTTTATATTTCCCATCTTTCGCCTGCTTCGCTTTCAATCTCTTAATCAAAATCTCCAAATCATCCACAATTTTCCACGTGTCATCAAAAACAATCCCGTGATTTGGCGACACCGCCCAATCAGCCGTCCTCTGCTTCTTCTGCGACTCAATAACCCTCTCATCCACAATTGACGACGACGACGCCTCCACCTCGATCGAGCTTCCTTTATTATCACCATTCAGCTCCAACTCAAGCGCATCAAAATCACGGTCCACGTCACCAGCTCCATCATCATAAGTACGCAACAGACCATCATACGTTAACCCTTTCTCCCCATCAATAAACTCTCCGTAAGTGCGGAAAACTTCGTCAAGAATCGCATTGATTTGCTCCTCACTGAATTTAACTCTAGGATTTACAGCCACCACCAAAGCTGCCATTTCATCTCTGTTGAGACCTCCATCCCGGTTCCCGTCAAATTGTTGGAAAATTCTTTTCACTTTCTCTGATCTAGTCCCTCTCGTCGTCATTTTAGGGTTTCAGTGAAAGAGCACCCAGACAGAAATGATAATAATGCAATAAATCGATAAATGTTAGGGTTCTGGTGGCAGAGGGTGATTATTATTTATTATTGATATTGTTATTTGGGGTATTTTTAGGGTTAGGGTTTGATTTGTTGCATTTTCTTTCGAAGAGGAAAGGTCAGGAGAAGGGAGTGATTTTTGCAGCAGCATCTATCTGAGTTTTATTTATTTATTATTTTATTTTCTGGCTTCGATGATGGGTGGTGGTGGCCTGGTGGGGCTATGGTGCCCCCGCCTGGAGAAGTCTTTTTGCATTCTCCCGTGTTTTAAATTTAATTAATTTTGTGGCGACTTTTGTTACTTGCGGTGGCAGCTGCTAATTGGCTACTTTTGTAATAACATAAAGGAGTGCCAGCTGACACGTGGGAGAATGATTGTTATTTTGTTTTATTTTTATTTTTGTCACTATCATGCATAACTCCTCTTTTTTTTTTGGATGAGGCTGCCCTGGACGACCGATATTGATGAGGGCAGCAGTTAATTTTTTTTATATTTTTAATTTAATTCTCTCCAATAAAAATAGAAAGAAAAAACAATTGTGTATAATTTTTATTTGAGTGCTTTTTAAAAATGTATCTGACTTAAAAAAAAATATCAAATTTATGTTTTTATATGTTGTTATTAAAAATAAATTAAAAAATATTTTTTAATATATTTTTAAACAAAAAATATTTTTAAAAAACAATTTTCATTGTAATACTAAACGTATGATCAAAAAAATAATAAAATAAATCTATAAAAACTGTTCTAGAATATAATAACACTTTAATTTTTTGAAAGTAAAAAAACAAGAAAATAATTTTTTTTATTTAGACATGATTTTTTTAATTTGTATTGAATTTAAAAAACATGTTTTTGATGATTTTCATAATTGTGTTTGGAAATTTTCTACTGTTTTAAAAATAAAAATAAATAAATAGTGATTATTACTATATTATTCTTTTATATGCAACCATCTTTATCAACATAAAACATTAAAAAAAATTCTTTTTATGTTTTTATGTTTGGTTAATGTCATAAATTTATTTTTATTATAAATCTATTATGGAATTTTTTTTTGAGTTAATGAGTAACTTACACTTTATTATTAAATTATTAATAATACAAAATAATGATGATTATATATTACGATTAAAATCATTTATAATATTAGCATGTTTTTTTTTTTGTTTTTAAGAAAATAAAAAAATATATATATTTTTCCAATTTTTACTTGAAAAGGAAAGAATGGAAACGGGAAAAGAATTGAAAACATGTATAAGAAGTAGTTTTTCTATTACTACATGGTCTCATAGTTTCACACTTGCCTCGACAAGTAATTCTACGTATAAAATAAAAAATTAATCAATTATGTTAACGGTGTAAATACATTAATATTTGAACTAATAAGATTACTAAATAGTCTCATAGCTTCTCATTTTATTTAATAAATTAAAATAATTTTTCATTGCTGAATAATCTTATAGTTTCCCACTTCACTCAACAAGGAACATCTATTTATAAAGGGATACATTAATAAGGCATGTATATGGTGCAATTATACTCGTATTTAAACCAGTACGATTATTAAATAGTCTCATAGTTTCTCACTTTCCATAACGAGTAATATCCATTTACAAAGGAACACGATAATCAGGTGTACCAGCGGTGCAGTTACATTAATATTTTAGATAGGACGAAGTTACGCGTGTAGAATAGAGTCAGCGGATTTTTTCCTCTAGAAACGTGCTCGACCTTTGGCACGGATTCAGGTATTACTAACATTTAAAGAATATTTTTTAAAAAATACTAAGATTGTATTATAATGAACTGAAAATTCTGAATTTAAATTAATCTGTTAAACTAGTAATTTATATTATAAGATTATAAAATTATATTTCAATTGAATAATAATAAAATTAAAAAATTAACATGTAAATATATAGCAAAAAAAAACTAAATAAACTTGAGTTAACTTATATTTTACATTGTAACTGACAAGCTTGTATATGGATGAAATTATTTGAGTGTTATATATTTTTGTATAGAATAATATTTTTTTTATATAAAAAAACAGATACGTAGGGCTGAATATAAAAGAAGCAGGCTTGATTTGTAAAAATTTATATTAAAAAAACATTTAAATAATAAAGGATGATTTTTTAAAAGAGTTCAAGGGATTAAAGAAAACATAAAAAAAAATAAACACGCTACGCCCGTGGAACTTGTATAGCAAAAGTATGTGTAATTTTTTTAAGTTAAATAAAAAAATAAATCATGTTTTGAAGTTAAATGGGAAGAAAGAGACATTTAAATATAAAAAAAATGATTTAAAAAAATTCAAATTAAGGGAAAATGCATTAAATAAATAAATAAAAAAAGAGCAAACTCTATGTTTGAGCCTACCAGCCAAGGCCTAATGCGCCAGGACCTCAACAAAAAAACTAGGAGCATGGGCCATCCAGCCCAGACTAGCACTCTTGAGCTTAATATATTTTTTTCTATTAGAATGGACAGAGTGTGTGTGTATTAAAAAAGCTGCAGACGATTCGTCGTTTGCAACTCAAATTTTGATGAAGTGCTGCTGGAATATCAGGCCGAGAATATTTTACTGAATTCCAATATTTTTTTCTACTAAAAAACACTTACAAAATAATTCAAAGACCAGGTTAACTCATTTATGCCACCAAACAACTCATAAATCATTCAAAACACAAAAAATTCAACTGGAAACCCATATTTTTTTCAATGTCATGTCTATTTTTTTTAGGTAATTTCAATATGAAGAAACTCCTCAATGAAATGCATATCATATATAATGAAAGTTGTTGACACTAATATCAATTATTTTAATGGTAAAAAATCAATGTTAACAAAAAAAAAATTATCATTAAAATATAATGACTCTTTCTCTCTTTTCTCTTTCATATTATGAACTGTAAAATAAAAATTTTAAATTTTAAAACAATACTAAATTTTAGAAAACAACATGGACCAAAAATCTATAAAAGAAAAAGTGAACTTATCAAAGTTAACTTTTTACGTTGATTTCAAGAGAAACATCCAGACCCCGTTTGTTTCCTGAAAAGTAGTTTTTTTTTGGAAAGTGTATTCCTGAAAAGTGATTTATTTTCTGATATTTGGTAGTGTCATGAAAAATAAATAAAAAAAATATTTTTTAGTATTTGATTATGTCATGAAAAATAAGCTGGAAAATAGCTTATTACTATTTTTTTTCAAGTTTATTAAAATAACGAGGAACAAAACTTACAAATTAAAAAGTTGAATGAGAATGAAATTGAAAAAAAAAACTAATTTCATAAATTATCTCAAATAAAATAAATAACAATCAAAACAATAGAGATCAAATCTAACAGATAAAAAAATTTGAAAGATGATGACATTAAAATAATTATAATTATAATTTCATAAATTATTTCAAATAAAATAAGTAACAATCAAAAGAATAAGAACTAAATTTGATAGATAAAAAGTTTCAATTGAAAAAATAACAAGAGAAAAACAAATAAAAATCATAAAAAATAAGAATCAAAATTAATATAAAAATCAAATTATATTAAATTTGAATCGATGAAATTGAAAAAAAAGGATTCAAAATAAAATATATATCAATCAAAAGTTTGAAGATCAAATTTGTTATAATCAACAAATAATATGATATTTCTAATTTTTTCATAACTTTTAAAAAGTATTTTCTGTCTAAAAAAAAGAAAAATACTTTTATAAAAACTAAGTCAAATTTTTCATCAATTGAAAAGTATTTTCTGTAGATCAATTTTTCTAATAACAAATAAATATAGAAAAGTTCACCAAACAAACAAGGTACTAGTTTTTTAATTTTTTACCTTGATTCCTGGCTTTTAACATTGAAAGTTACTGCCATTGAATTTGGGCATAAAAAATCAAATCGTTCAAAACAAAGTTATGTAATAAAAAAACACATTTCATTGTATAAATTCACATCGAAATATGAGAGTGACTGCAATGCATTTATACACAGTAACACCCCACGACTCTTGATTTTTTTTTTGTTAATCAATGAACGTGAACATGGTTTTAAGTACCTAGTTTAAATTATTTTGTTTTTTATATATTTTCTCTCGAAATGTTTTATACAGAAGTGGAGGAGATGTTACTGTGAGTTTTCTTTTTTATTACCTATGACGAGAAAAATTGATTAAACTATAGATATTAAAAACAAAATATATTAAATTTATAAATAACTATGAATTTATTTATTATTATTATTTATAATTATCGTGTGAACTAAATTTATTTTCAAACAAACATAACATGATTAACAAATAAAAAATTTATTGATACCGTAGCATAGTTTTTAAATCTGATTTAAGGTTTAACTCGTAAAAGAACATGGATTATTGATTAATTAATTTTTAAATTACTGGATAAATCTAAATTAATATTTTATACTTTAAATTTCAAGTTAATGAAATTCATAGGTTAATTAATTTATTATTTATATTTTTTAAGTATTAATATTAAAAATTAATTTTAAAAAATAAAAAAAATATTATTTTAAAACAATTATAAACAAAAAAAATACTTTATACTTTAAAAAATAATTTCTTATATTTATAAAAATATCTTTAATAAATTCATGAGATTAGTTAAGTATGTACAAATCCATGTTAATTCAAGGAAATAAAAAAAACCTTTAGTGTTTTTCCCCGGTGCAATAGAAGCGCGGATGATATAAATCCTCAATCAAAACAGTATTCTCGTATCTCTTGTTTTCCCTCCAAAATCGAAACCTTTCCAACCTTCGACCCCTCTGATGAGCAATGAAAGTACACCGCTATAAACATGACAACACCAGACTCCATCCGTACAGCAGCAAATCGTTATGGATCCTTGCTACAAATATGCTGCCTTCAAAGTCCCATCTCTTACTCCCTTGCCCGTCCTGTCCATGCCCACATGATAGCTTCTGGGTTCCAGCCACGTGGCCACATACTCAACCGTCTGATCGACATCTACAGCAAATCCTCAAAATTGAACTACGCTCGCTACCTGTTCGACGAAATCCCTCAACCAGATATTGTTGCAAGAACAACACTGATTGCTGCGTATTCTGCTGCAGGGGATCTAAAACTTTCGCGTAAGATATTTTCAGATACCCCGTTAAGAATGCGAGACTCTGTTTTTTATAACGCGATGATCACTGCTTATTCGCACAATCATGATGGTCATGCTGCTATTGAACTATTCTGTGATATGCAGAGGGATAATTTTAGGCCTGATAATTATACGTTTACGAGTGTTCTTGGTGCGTTGGCACTCGTTGCTGAAAAAGAGAAGCACTGCCAGCAGTTGCATTGTGCAGTGATTAAGTCGGGAACTGGGTTCGTCACTTCAGTATTAAACGCGCTAATTTCTTCTTATGTGAAGTGTGCAGCTTCACCGTCAGCACAATCATCGTCCTTGATGGCTGAGGCTAGGAAGTTGTTTGATGAGATGCCTAACAGAGATGAGCTGTCATGGACTACTATAATTACTGGGTATGTGAAGAATAATGATCTTGACGCAGCCAAAGAGTTTCTAAATGGGACGAGCAAGAAATTAGGGGTCGCATGGAATGCCATGATTTCAGGTTATGCGCATCGTGGGCTATATCTAGAAGCGTTTGAGATGTTCAGGAAGATGATTATGTCAAAAATTCAGTTGGATGAGTTTACTTTTACAAGCGTTATTAGCGTTTGTGCAAATGCTGGATGCTTTCGGCTTGGAAAGGAAATGCATGCCTACTTCCTAAAAACCGTGGCAAACCCAGCACCGGACGTTGCAATGCCCGTGAACAATGCATTGATTACGTTCTACTGGAAATGTGGTAAAGTTGATATCGCCCGGGAGATATTTAATATGATGCCAGAGAGGGATCTTGTTTCATGGAATATAATCTTATCAGGGTATGTGAATGTTAGGTGCATGGATGAAGCTAAATCCTTTTTCAACGAGATGCCTGAGAAAAATATTTTGTCATGGATTATAATGATATCTGGATTAGCACAGATTGGGTTTGCGGAAGAGGCCTTGAAGTTTTTCAACCGGATGAAATTGCAGGGTTTTGAACCATGTGATTATGCATTTGCAGGAGCTATTATATCTTGTTCTGTGCTTGGATCATTAAAGCATGGACGCCAGCTCCATGCTCAAGTTGTTAGGTATGGGTATGAATCAAGCCTTTCAGCTGGAAATGCACTGATCACAATGTATGCAAGATGTGGTGTTGTTGATGCAGCACATTGTTTATTCATTAATATGCCTTGTGTGGACGCGATATCCTGGAATGCCATGATCGCAGCTCTGGGGCAACATGGACAAGGTACTCAAGCAATTGAATTTTTTGAAGAGATGCTGAAGGAAGGCATATTGCCTGATCGGATATCCTTTCTCACAGTTATTTCTGCTTGTAGCCATGCAGGTTTAGTTAAAGAAGGCCGTAAATATTTTGATTCAATGCATAACGTTTATGGTGTAACCCCAGATGAAGAACATTATGCACGCATTATTGATTTGTTATGTCGAGCTGGGAAATTCTCAGAAGCAAAGGAGGTGATGGAATCAATGCCTTTTGAGCCTGGTGCACCAATCTGGGAAGCACTTTTAGCTGGTTGCCGGATTCATGGGAATATAGATTTGGGGATTGAAGCTGCAGAGCGACTCTTTGAGCTCAAACCTCAACATGACGGAACCTATGTACTGTTGTCAAATATGTATGCTGTAGCTGGCCAGTGGAATGACATGGCCAAAGTGCGGAAACTAATGAGGGACCGTGGGGTGAAAAAGGAGCCTGGGTGTAGTTGGATTGAGGTAGAAAACAAGGTCCATTCATTTTTGGTTGGCGATGCTAATCATCCTGAGGTGCGACAAATTTACAATTACCTTGAGCAACTGGTCTTGGAAATGAGAAAGATAGGGTATGTGCCTGACACAAAGTATGTGTTGCATGATGTGGAATCTGATCTAAAGGAACATGAGTTGTCTACTCATAGTGAGAAGCTCGCAGTTGCTTATGGATTTATGAAACTTCCCCATGGAGCTACGGTCAGGGTTTTTAAGAATCTTAGGATCTGTGGTGATTGCCACAATGCCTTCAAGTTTATGTCAAAAGTTGTGGGAAGAGAAATTGTAGTGAGAGATGGAAAGAGGTTTCATCACTTTAGGGATGGTAAATGCTCTTGTGGCGATTACTGGTAGGCACAGTTTTTGTTAAAATCTGGGAAGGGTAAAGTTGAAAGCAGAAATGTGGCGTGACTGATTAATAAATTCCATTTGGAGCCTCTGTTACCACAACTGCAACTTCTGATACACGTGATTTCTCTCCGAAGGATCATGCAACAGTGCAAAACTAACCAGAGGTTTCTAGCCGTTTTTTTATATTGATATAAAAGAAACTCAAGAAAAAGTATTCTCTCTTGCAATCTCCAATGACAGGATCAATTTTCATCGAAAGTTTGCCAGATGACCTTAGTTATAATAATTTCTTCAAATTAGAAAAAACCTCTTCTGAAGGATATGCATCTCAGAATTTCTCTCTGCAGCGTTGCATTTATTAGTCTTTTTTATTCTTATTCTGACAAAACTGTGTTTATGCAGAAAGAGTTAAATTCTGTCAAAGAGCAAGTTGTTGGATTTTCATGCTTGAATTATCAAATTCAAATTGGCTTTCAAGGATTTGAGGTGCCCCTTTATCGTGTTCTTTTGCTTCAGCTATCTAAATGCATGCGCTCTCTTTTCACATGCTTTTTGTTGGATTTTAATGAATTTCAAGCATCAAAATCCAATGAGGTAATTCGAGCAAGTTTTTATCTATATTCAGAGTTTCTGCCACTGGACTGTGATGCTTTTTAACCAGGTTGACAGCAGCATTGTATTTCTGTTAAGGCTAGTTACTTACTGGATGACGGGGATTTGACAGCTGGGGAATATCAGGTATCAACTAAAGTTCTACCGCTTATCGTCCTTATTTTATCCTCGACGTGGTTGCTGATGTATCAAGTGATGGCCAATAAGCTTCATGTAATGGTGAATAGACCAATTCTTTAATTGAAATCCGAACAAAATTACAGATACAGTGAACAAGTAGCGTCATTGAATAGGGGCAAGTGCATTTTATAGCTTCAGCTGCCCTGCTTGGAATATGAAATGTAATACTATATTTTACAATTTTGTTCAGGAATAACCTTTCGTTGACGCTAACATTCCATCTGTGCGTTCCATTTTAGGCATTTACCCGTTTATCAGACAGCTCTAGTGAGCAAAGTAACTGTGCTCATATTATACATCCTGTGCACGCAGCATCTCTACATCACATTAACTCCATCAAAAACTTCACATGCTGTACTATTAAATCTCCTACTCTTCTCTCTGGTGTGTTTTCTTGTCTTTCCATTTTGGGGCCTTGCAATTTCTTCTTCTCCGAAGATGGTATTAGCAGTTTGAGCCTCAATAAAAAAATCTAAGAGGAAGGAGTTATTTATCTGTTTTGCGAGAGCTTCTTACGACCAAAAAAAGACAATCTTCTTGCCATCAACACAAAACTGAATGTTCAAAACTTGCGATGGCTGAAACGTCCAAGCGAAGTGATCAACACTGACGGGAGAAGGAAGAGAAGTAGGGATGGGGTGCTTGGGCTCGAGGCAAAACGGGCTAGTTTGGTGGGGAGTCAGTAATGGAGTGATGCAAGGAACTATGAAGTTGGCGTGGGCCAGCCAGCGAGCCTGACCTCGGGTTTAAGCCTGCCACCGTCGGCCCAACTAATAGATTAACCTATAATCCTTGTGTCCAACTACATACATTAATTATTATTTTTTATGAAAAGAAAAATCCATTAATTGATTCGACACCGTATTGTTTGCATGGATACACAAGTTTGTAATGGAAGCCTCGTGTTATAAGCGAAAAAAGATATATCTTAATAGAAAAAAAAAATTATATCTGGCAATTTTGCCAAGACCTTGTTTGTTGAAAAAATAATATGCACAAACGAATTTTTGAAAGAATTTCTTAAATATTAAATTAAATCTATGAATATTATTTATGGCCTATAATAAATCTATACAATGACGAGCTCAATTTTTTTTTCCCTTTATCTATAAAAAAATATGAAAAGAAAAGAAACTTCCGATGAGAGACGACGTAAGACCACGGTGTCACAAGTCAAAACAAGGCACCCTATTTTTACCCATCACAAAAATAAGCTTTTACTGCTACAAAATAAATAAATAAATAAAAGAATTTAATGTGATTAGACACGGTAACGACGTTTAAGCGCGGCAAAATCGTCGAGGCTAAAATGGTAATTAACAAAAGTGTTATTTTTAGTGAGAGGTGGCGGTCTCTCATAAATAACAAATTCAAGCGAACCAGGCAGAGCGAGAAAGAGAGAGAGAGAGAGCAACGGCTTTGTTGGTTCAAGCTGTTATCTTCTCTTTCCCTCATCTTCTTCTTCCTCTCGTCGATCATTTGTTCGTGCATTGTAGCTTTTTTTGATACAAAATAGGACAAGATGAGCGCGGCGTCGTCAACCGGAGGCGATGACCTCACGTCCGACGAAACGAGTGGTCAAGAAGAGAGGATTCTGGTTTCGGTCAGATTGAGGCCTTTAAACGAGAGAGAAATTGTAAGGAACGATGTTTCTGATTGGGAATGCATTAATAATTCCACCATTATATTCAAAAGCAACATGCCTGAACGCTCCATGTTCCCAACCGCCTATACATTTGGTAAGTAGTTAGGAGCCGATCGCTTCGTTTCTTTTCAGAAAAGGGAAATCTATTTGTTTTTAACGGTTAGATTATGTGTGTAGACAGAGTATTTAGGAGTGATTGCCTAACGAAGCAGGTGTATGAGGAAGGAGTTAAAGAAATTGCTCTTTTGGCTGTCAGTGGCGTTAATTGTGAGTAATATTATATTATTTTCGGTACTAATTTAATGAAATTTCCATATATTCTAAAAAATTGGTGGAATTGATTTTTTTTTTTCTGTATCTGCAGCAACGATTTTTGCGTACGGCCAAACGAGCAGTGGAAAGACGTATACGATGCGTGGAATTACAGAATATGCGCTTGCAGATATATATGAATACATGAAGCAGGTAATTTAAGGGGAAAAAATTATACATCTAATTCGTTTTCTAAGATAGCTTGTTTTTGAAGCTCATACCGTGTTCGTTGTGTGGTAATTTGTTTTTTCTTTTTTGTTATCATTTTTTATGTGTTAGCACAAAGAGAGGGAGTTTGTGTTGAAATTCTCTGCCATGGAGATTTACAATGAAGCTGTTAGAGACCTGCTTAGCACATCCAGTTCCCCGCTTCGACTCCTTGATGATCCTGAGGTGAATATTATTGTGCCCTATTTGATAATTTCCATTTTCAGGACTTACAATGATATATCGTTAGTGACGACATTATTTTCGATTCAACAGAGAGGGACTGTTGTCGAGGGACTTATAGAGGACACTTTGGTTGATTGGAACCACCTACTGGAGCTCATTTCCATTTGTGAAGGTAAGGGTGAACATCGATGTTAGCTTTATAGTACAGTACCATGCTGCTATATATGTGTTGGATGTGTATTTAGCATACGAGACTTGTCATAATTTTTTATGTTGGATTATTGCAGATCAAAGACAAATAGGGGAGACCACGTTGAACGAAACCAGCTCCAGATCTCATCAAATTCTAAGACTGGTATGCGCCTCGTTTACTCAATCACATGGTTATTATCCCCACTCTACTGCAAATTTGAGATGTAACTGTTACTTATTTTTTCTTCGTGGTTGTCAAATGATGGGATCTGCCAGACAGTTGAAAGTTCTGCTCGTGGATATTTGGGTGCTGGAAACTCAACCGCTCTTACAGCTACAGTGGTATGAAACTTTTTCTAAGTGTTTGCATGCACAATTTTCATAAAAACTAAGAAAAACTGGTAAATGCAGCCCTAAACAGAATAAAACAAAAATAATGCAGCATATCTAGAATTATGAATTACTAGATAATTCGACTATAAATGATATCCTAGCTTAAATTGGTTTTGCTCTGCAGAATTTTGTTGATCTTGCTGGAAGTGAGCGTGCTTCTCAGACATTAGCGGTTGTTACAAGATTAAAAGAAGGTTCCCATATAAATCGCAGTTTACTGACTCTGGGAACTGTAATTCGCAAACTGAGGTGGGGAAGTTTTTTATAAGTTTTTGTTTGCTCTATTTTCTTTTGGTCGGTTCCTTGGTTCTGGCTACATAGACTTCATCTCATTTTCATTACTCTCTCATTGTATTTCTTATATGATTCGATTGTTTTATCTCCTGTATCATGACATAACTTATTGCCTTGGTGCAGCAAGGGAAGAAATGGACACATTCCTTACAGAGACTCTAAGTTAACACGTATACTGCAAAACTCCTTAGGAGGCAATGCCAGGACGGCCATCATTTGTACATTGAGCCCTGCCCGCAGTCATGTTGAGCAATCAAGAAACACCCTTTTGTTTGCAAGTTGTGCTAAAGAGGTGACCACTAATGCACAAGTTAATCTAGTAATGTCAGATAAGACATTGGTAAAGAAACTGCAGAAAGAAGTGGCCAGGCTGGAGAATGAGTTGAAGAGTGCAGGATCAAATTCCTTTGTTGGCGATTCCACTGCCTTACTAAGAGAGAAAGAGCTTCAAATTGAAAAGGTGAGTTCTCATGTTAGTTTGCACACATAGAAAACTGGAATCTTTTTTTTCCAAAACATGCGTTGAGCATTTAACATCAAAAGGTGATCTCATCTTTGCCAAGCACCTTTGTTGGTGTTTTTCCCAGAGTTTTACTTCCATAATTACTGACTCGGATTAATAATGGAGTCGCAAACTTTAACCAAGCGAATTAGTTCTTACATAAATATTAACCTTAAACTTTAAGGGAAGGTACATGACCCATCGCAGTCGTGTTCACTGGCCATAGATTTATAATCAATAAAGTTTATACTTTCAATCTGGTTGACTTCTTTCTGGTTCTGCTCGCCACAAATCGAGAACTTCTCTCTTTCCCAAAGCTGTTGTTTTTGTTGTGGTCAAAACCATTTGCTTCTGTAATGAATGGGCTGGATTACATTTTCCTTTAAAAAGGACCTGCACTGTCAAGTTCTGCTCACTTTTCTTTCTGTTAATGAAAATATCGCAGATGCACCAGGAGATTCAAGAGTTAACTTGGCAACGGGATCAAGCTGAATCTCATCTCCAAAGTTTGCTTGAATCATTTGGAATCAAAGATCAAGTTTTTAGAATGGATGATCACTCAGCACCAGGATCCTCAGAAATGATCAATGCTTTTCGTCTGGATGCAGATCTCCCAGGAACCAAAACATTTAAGGATTTTGATTATCCTGACGCTGTTTCTCCTAACAAGCAAATAATACAGATTCCTGAAATTCCTGAAGACAATTTCCTACTGGATGGCAGTACTACAAAATTTTCTGGGCCTGGTTGGGAGGATATTGGCAAAAGAAACAGTGAGGATGCTAAAGATATTTGTGAGGAAGTTCCAGGGACCATAATGGTGGAATCTAGAAGAAAAGTGAAAAAAGTAGCTGATGTATTGTTTCCTGTTTTAGAAGAAAAAATACCCATGCATGAAGGTGAAGTGCCATCCTCACAGGAGGAAGATAAAGAGTTGATTCATATCAATTCAAATAACACACATGAAACAGTGAAACAAAAAATTCAGGAATTGCACGAGACCATTGATCATTTAGAACGATCTCCTTCATTCTCTGATGCAGTTGAATCTAGCTATAAAAACTTGAAATGGACTAGAAGCAAAAGTAGGAGATCAGTTCTCATGACTATTCCATATGCTCTTTGGTCTGAGAAAGAAGAAGATAGTGGAAGGGTATCGCCTACTGCATCTGAAAAAGACTTTCCTGAAAGGTCAGAAGACTTGAAGCAAAAGCTTCTTGAACTAGAGCATGATGTTAAACTTGAAAACAAGTCTCAAGAAGATTCTCAAAATCCTCTTTATGGTGCATCGGCAGAAGAAGATGTCATAAAAGATATAGATGTAGATGTAGAGGACACCACCAGCGTCCTTGATTTTGTTGCAGGAGTTAATAAAATGGCGGCCAAACTTCATTCAGAGAACCTGAGTCGGGATATGCAGGTAAGAAGATAAACCTCAATCTCTCTCTCTCTCTCTCTCTCTCTCTCTCTCTTTATATATATATATATATATATATATATATATATATATATATATATATATATATATATATATCCTTATGTTACTCTTCATGCAATAGTTTAATTTTCTTTCCGGTTAATTATATCTTATGCTCTTCTCCTGACTCGTAGCTTGAATCTACGAAAATTTCATTCATAAAAAATTTACATGATGAAGAAATTATGGACTTTGATAACCATTTTGCATCGCCAACAATAGCATAATGCACAATATTCTTGTCTGGCTACACCATCAAGAATACACAAGATTGCTTTCAAATATGTGCTTTAAGAATCATGAATTCCGTTAAGCTGTTTTCCAGCAACTCTTGTGTTTCATTCAAGGCTTTGCGGTTTCTCACTATAAGATTTCAAAATGTTCTCCATCATAGTTTTTGTTAGACATGAAGCTGCGTGGCAGCTCAAGGATGCACATTTTGTCCCGAAAATAATAGGATCGATGCCCAGTCAATCAACGTCTTATATGAGTTGGTTCCTACATTAGATTCTGTTGTGCTGTGGAAAAATAGAAATTTGAAGGGCTGGCATGCCTGTCCTAGTAACACCAGAGCTGACCATCCCCTGTTAAGAAGTCAACTCAAGTGTTTGGTCCAGTTTACAACCTAAGAAACTGAGAGAGGCAAGTTTGGTGCAACTCAACCATCTGTTGCAGCAATCTGTACTGGGGCCTCTAGCTTTTCTTTTTCCTTGCGTCCATTGATTGTAACTGAAATAAAAATAAGAATAGAAGCATGATGGCTAACTTACTTTGGCAACCCTAGGTATAGGTTAGTTTGCTTTTTTTTGCGACATGTATTTATAATGGATATATTTCATTTACCGGGACATATGATTATTCTTAGGTTTTGCAGGCATCAACTAGGCATCATCATAGTAACTGGCAAGTAAAATATGAGAGGTACCGGAGAAAGATAATTGAACTTTGGTTCAGATGTAATGTGCCATTGGTCCACAGAAGTTATTTCTTCCTGCTATTCAAAGGAGATCCTTCAGACAATGTGTACATGGAGGTCGAGCTCAGAAGATTGTATTTTCTGAAGGACACATTTTCCAGCGGAGCTAATACTATAATTGATGGTAAAATCGCCTCACCAGCCTCAAGGTAGTCTTCGATTCCACTTTGAATTTTATCTACAGTAATGCAATCATACACACCAGCAGCTTGCCCACAAACAATTGCTTGATGAAAAAAGATCTCTGTTTTCCTTCTGATTGGTGAATGCTAACTAAATGGAAGTGTTACTTGTGAAAATTTTGAACTCCATTGTTTTTTTTATTTCACTGCCCATGAGAAAACTGACATTCCTTTTCTATTGAGGATAGCTTGAAGGCTCTCAGTCGTGAAAGGGACATGTTAGCAAAGCAACTGCAGAAGAAATACACAAAAACAGAGAGAGAGCGCCTTTACCAGAAGTGGGGCATCCCGTTAGACACGAAGCAAAGGAGCCTTCAGTTGGCACGTCGTTTATGGACAGACGTAAGGGACATGAGACATATAAAGGACAGTGCTACTCTTGTAGCCAAGCTGGCCGGGATTGTAGAGCCTCGCCACGCCCCAAAAGAGATGTTTGGACTGAGCTTCTCAACGAATCAAAAACCCGCCAGTTGGAGAGACAACATGTCTTCACTATTGTAAGCTTGTTGGAGGTGAAGTTTATTTGCTCACAACTGTTCGGTGGGGACTTGATGGCTCTGCATGCATGGTTCAACTTGTGCCGTTGAAGCAAGCTTCTGTTGCGCAGATATTGAAACGGCTTGCGAGTTCATTGCAGCAGTCAAAAGTTTGTGTTCATTAATCGTCTGCTTCTCACAGCTTTTGTTCATACATGTACCAAATTATACCCGTTTGACATGGCATAGGCAACAAGTTTGTGACTGTTACACAGACCTGCGCCAGGAAATGCTAGACAAGGGTAAGGCATTAGAGATGTGCCAGTAGGATTTGTGTTGGGGATATCTTTACTTCTCATCATTGTGCTTTCCTAACGGATCTATATGCCTCGCGTAGCTGTGATATTCCATTCTTTATTTGTGTACAAGCAAAAAAATATTTGAACTAGCCCATAATAAAATCTGCGCAAAATGCCTTCGAGGAAAATATACAAGACTTTAAACAAAGACGCAAAGGATTACCACCAAGCCATAGTATGTTCTGCATCGTAATTGCCTCTCCGGTAATTTTCCATCCCGAACGGCGCATGACAGCTCATATCTTGTTGTGTAATTTCTTACATTTGAGGCATTTTTCTCTGGATGAACCTTGTCGGTTAGGCGGGTTGACTCTTTAACACCGGCTTCTACTACAGCATGAAATCCATCTACACACACAGTCAAACTCTCAACAGTTAGGTCCAACAGGGTATAATCATATACCCAACCAAGTTGTGCAATTCCGGCTGCACGGTCTGCCCATATTTTCAACATCTGATTATCCAAAACCTGGAAGTTGTCTTCAAAGGGCTTCGGGGTGTGGCAGATGATGTGGATTTTTTACTCACGTGAAAATGATATTTTATTAAAAAAACTGAAAATCATATTTGAGAAACTTAACTTCAAGTTAACTTGTAATTAAAAATTAGAGGTATTAAAATTCGTGAATTGACACCTTAAAATCAATAAAACTTTGATAAATCAGTTTTATTTTTTTGTCACAACAAAAAACACATTTACTTCAAGCATAACACAAGTTTATTTAATAAATTCATATGTTCTAAAACATAACTTTCTGGCTAGAAGGACAGACAAGGAATGAAGATGCTTTCTTGCTAGAAATGAAGATGCTTTAAGTAACTTGGTCATGTGTAACATGGACATACATACATGATACATTCATCAGAAAACATTTCTTCAGGATTTTCTAGACCAAGACTTTCAAAAGGCTCTTCTGTTTCTACAGCAGGATGAACATAATTGATCCAATCATTTTCATGGATTTCTGCACCCATGTCCTTGTGGTCAAGTGGAAACACCTTCTGCAATGCCTGAATTGCACTAGCCTTCACATGATCAATAACAGCAGTAGCCTCAGCTCCAATTCTCACTATGGCTGCTGCGGCAGCCAGGGGAGAACGACCACCTCCCTCCTGCCTTTCTAAATATCTCAATACAATGGGATCATCATAATAATCTCCGAGCTTGAATTCTATATCTTTGGTGTCCCTAAATCTAGGAAATAACACCCCCATCAACCATGTCTCCAACAATTTACAAAGCCCAGGAAGATCATTGTCATCATCATCCTTCGAATTTTCCATGATAAAATAAAAAATAGGTGGATTTCTGTAAGGAGAGTTATCACTGTCTAAACCCAACCATTTACGACACTCATCAAGCTCGCCAGCAAGCAGTGAACAAAGACCACTCTCCAAAAGCCAAGTCAATCTCATGGTTTTCCGTGGAATTAAAGACAGAAACAAGACTCCCTTGATTTGTTACCTTAATCTGCTGAAGTTGTCCAAATAGGTTATCAGCATCTAGGATGAGATGGGGCTTTTTACCCACGAAAGCTTTGGCAATAACAGGGGCAAGTGCCACTCCATAAACTTCAAAATTTTGTGCTGGGATATTACTTGGTGTGGTGACGAACAGGTCAACCTTTCACAAGGAGAAATTTTCAATGAGAATTGGGCAAAAATGATTAGGCAAAGGTACATTTCATTACGATCATCTTCTGTACTACCTGCTCAGCTGCAGTCATGCATAAGATGTTGGGTCATTTAAGCAATCAAACACACATAAATTTACGTGGTTCGGCAACTTGCCTACTCCACGGAGCTACTGGTTTGTATTAATCAAGCTTAGAAACAATACAAACAACAAAACAAGGAGGAGGAGAAAAATCTTCTCAACTCAACTCAACTCTCCCTAGCTCTCTCTCTGTGTTTCTCTCTTGTTCTCAATCTGTTCTCACTTCTACGTCTCACATCTCAGCTCTCAATAGCACCCTCTATTTATAGCTGATATGGGAGACAATCTTCTTTATGTAGTCAATTATGGTGGCCACCGTTTTCTTTGTTTAGGCACCCACCATTGACTCTTACCATGCAGCCATGTTTGACAGCAGTCATGCTTGACATGGCTGCCACCACCACCAGATTGTGTCCACACTTAACAATCTCCCACTTGGACACAAATGGTGCTAGATCTGTCTTTTAATTTCTAAGACCAACTGAAGCTTTACACAGCTTCAGTTTATCAAGAGTAACTCCTTTGGTTAACATGTCAGCTGGGTTCTTGCTTCCGCAGATCTTTTCTAGCATTAGTTGCTCCTCGTCTAGCAATTGTCGGATGAAGTGATATTTGATCTGAATATGCTTCGTCCTGGAGTGAAATGCTGGATTCTTGGCAAGGAAGATTGCACTCTGACTGTCGCTGTACAAAATACCCTTTTCCTTCATCTTGCCCAATTCTTTCAGAAAACTCTGCAGCCATACGATCTCTTTTGCAGATTCTGAGACTGCAACATATTCAGCTTCTGTTGTTGAAAGAGCGACGATCTTTTGCAAGGTAGAACTCCAGGAAACAGCAGTCCCTCCTAGAGTATATACATATCCTGTAGTGCTCTTTCTGCTATCAACATCTCCTGCTAGATCAGCGTCTACAAAACCTTCAAGTTTCAAACCACCAGCTGTGAAAGTAAGACATGTCTCTGATGAACCTTTTAAGTATCTCATGATCCATTTCACCGCCTCCCAATGTTGCTTTCCAGGATTGCTCATATATCGGCTTACAACTCCCACTGCATGGGCAATGTCTGGTCTGGTACAGACCATAGCATACATCAAAGAGCCGATAGCTGAGGCGTATGGAATCTTATCCATGTATCCACTTTCTAGCTCAGTTTTTGGTGACTGGTCTTTGCTGAGCTTGAAATGATTCCCCAGAGGTGTACTTACTGGTTTAGCATTATCCATACTAAACCTGCTGAGAACCTTCTTGACATACTCTGTTTGTGAAAGCTTTAGTATGCCTTTGTCTTGATCTCTGATGATTCTCATGCCCAGTATTTGTTTAGCAGCTCCCAGATCCTTCATTTCAAACTGTTTTGACAATTGTTGTTTCAGCTTGTCAATCTCCTCAATGTTGGATCCTGCAATCAACATATCATCCACATATAATAGTAGAATGATGTAGGAGTTGTCAAAATATTTGACATAGCAACAGTGATCAGCCTGGCATCTTGTGTATCCCGAACTACACATGAAGTTGTCAAACTTCTTGTACCACTGTCTTGGAGCTTGCTTCAAACCGTATAGGCTTTTCTTTAGCTTGCAGACTTGGTTCTCCTTTCCTGGTATTTCAAACCCCTCTGGTTGTTGCATGTAAATGTCTTCCTCCAATGCTCCATGAAGAAAAGCTGTTTTTACATCTAATTGTTCAAGATGTAAATTCTCTGCCGCTACTATCCCCAGAACAACTCTGATTGTTGTGAGCTTCACAACTGGAGAAAATATCTCAGAGTAGTCAATCCCTTTCTTTTGTTGAAACCCTTTTACAACAAGTCTTGCCTTGAACCGTTTGCTTCCGTCATGCTCAGTCTTTACTCTGTAGACCCACTTGTTTTGCAAAGCCTTCTTTCCTTCAGGTAGTGTGGTCAGCTCCCAAGTCTTGTTCTTCAGCAACGAACTCATCTCATCCTTCATGGCTAACTCCCACTTGCTTGAGTTTCCATCTTGTAAGGATTCTTCATAACTTAGCGGCTCACCACCATCTGTCAATAAAATATAATTCAGTAGAAGTGTGAACCGTTGTGGGGGCTTTATAGTCCTTGAAGACCTGCGAACATAAACAATTGGTTCACTTGGCTCTGCATCGTCTTGTGTAGTGGTGGGTACAGATGTGCTTGAATCTTCTTGTAAAGACTCTTGAGTTTTGTTATGCTCGGTAACATCAGGAAGCCCTTCTAATCTGATGAATTCAGATTTTTGTGGACTTGTATCTGAATCAGTCATATCTGTTTCTGCACTTGATCTGTCTTTGTACAAAACTTTCTCATTGAAGATCACGTTCCTGCTTCTGATAATCTTTCTGTTCTGATCATCCCAAAACCGAAATCCAAATTCTTCATCTCCATAGCCAATGAAGAAACATTTCTTGGATTTGGCATCTAGCTTGTTGCGTGCATCAGAATCTATATGCACATAGGAAACACACCCAAAGACCTTTAAATGAGAGATTTGTACCTCTTTTCCTCTCCATACTTTCTCAGGCAATCTGAACTCCAAAGGAACTGATGGTCCACGGTTGATCAAGTAAACTGCAGTATGAACTGCGTCAGCCCAGAATGTTTGAGGTAGCCCTGAATGCAACCTCATGCTTCTAGCTCGTTCATTGATGGTCCGGTTCATTCTTTCAGCAATGCCATTCTGTTGTGGTGTGCCTGGAATGGTCTTTTCCATTCTGATACCATTAACAGCACAATACTCCTTGAAACCTCCATCAATGTATTCTCCTCCATTATCAGATCTTAAGCATTTCAACTTCAAACCTGATTCATTCTCAACCATAGCCTTCCACTTCTTGAATGTTTCGAACACATCAGATTTATTTTTCAGAAAGTAGACCCATACCTTTCTGCTGAAATCATCAATGAAAGTTACGTAATACCGAGAACCTCCAAGAGATGCCACTGGAGAAGGTCCCCATAAATCTGTGTGCACCAGTTCTAGCTTTCTTGGTCTTAAGGCCCTGCCAACCTTTAAGAAACTGAGCTTCTTCTGTTTTCCAAGAACACAGCTTTCACAAATGTCTAGATCAACATTTTTAAGCTCTGGCAGTTTTCCCTTCGACTGAAGTATCTTCATCCCTTTTTGACTCATATGGCCGAGTCTACAGTGCCATAACTGTGCTTGATTTTCTACTTCAGTAGAGGCAATAATATCTTCACATCTTGTGGTCATATACAGGGTGCCAGTTTTCTTTCCACGAGCCAAAACCATTGCTCCCTTTGATACCTTCCACATACCTCCAGAAAAGAGGATTGAATGACCACTCTCATCAAGTTGTCCGACTGAGATCAACTTCTTCTTGAGTCCAGGAACATGCCTTACATTTTGCAAGTTCCAAGTAGATCCATTCATTGTCTTGATCTGCACTTCTCCTATACCCACAATCTTCATTGGTTGTCCATCGGCTAGATAGACTACACCGTGATCTCCAGCAACATAGTTTTGCATCATCTCATGGTGTGGTGTACAGTGGAATGAAGCACCAGAATCAAGAATCCAATCATCAATCGGACTTTGTACAGCAAGAATCAAAGCGTCTTGCACCTCGTCTGTGGTAGCGTTTGCAGAGTCAGCTTCAGGTTTTTTTGGTTTTGTGCAATTCCTCATGAAATGACCAGGTTTGCCACAATTCCAACATTCAGCCTGCTTTCTGGGTCCGGACTTGCTTTTACTTCTGTATCTTGATTTGGATCTGCCTCTGGATAAGCCTCTATCCTGTCTCCTCCCTCGAGTGTTAATGTTGAGAGCTGATCCTGAACTTGAACTTTCACCCGAGTCTTTCCTTCGAACTTCTTCAGCTAAAATCAAGTCTCGGATGTCATCATATTTCAGTTTGGATTTTCCAGCTGAATTGCTCACGGCTGTCCTCATACCTTCCCAACTGCTTGGAAGTGAAGCTAGCAAAATGAGTGCACGGATCTCATCATCAAACTCAATCTCTACAGATGACAATTGATTTGTGATGGTATTAAAGTTGTTGAGATGTTGCGTGACGGAGGTGCCTTCTGTCATTTTCAAGTTGAACAACTTCTTCATCAAGTGCACTTTATTGTTTGCCGAGGGCTTTTCATACATCCCAGACAAGGCTTCCATTAGTCTTGCAGTAGATCTTTCTTTCGTAACATTGTGAGCAACTCTTCTTGATAAGGATAGCCGGATAATACCCAAAACTTGTCTATCAAGAAGCAACCAATCTTCTTCTGGCATATTTTCTGGCTTGCTCCCCAACAGAGGAAGATGAAGTTTCTTCCCATATAAATAGTCTTCAATTTGCATTTTCCAATATCCAAAATCTGATCCATCAAATTTTTCAATTCCCGCAGCTTTTATTTCATCTGCCATTTTTACTGTATCTCCGATTTGAATTTGTCAAATCTGACCTTACAGATGTGTCCGGAACGGCCAAAAATATTGGAAACGACACTGAGATCACCCCAATCGGAATTCGGATGGCTCAGATCTTAACAGTCAAAGTTTTGGATCAACGGACGGTGCAGATGAAGCCGCGTGTCAGTCCAGAATAGCGTCTGCGAAGCACTGGATCAAAACCCACCTCCGATGACGTGGCAAGATGACGTGGCTTCCACGTAGGTGCACCGGGTCCCACTTTTGCTGACGTGTCAAATGCACGCGCGTTTCGTGCTGACGTGGCAGTGTCTGACGTGGCTGCTGACTGGTCTGATGACGTGGCAGATGACTTGCTGAGGTGTCAGGTGACGTGGCAGGAGACTGTACGGGTTTGCTTGCGTGGCGGATGACGTGGCGGGTCAACCCGGTTCAGATGCGGGTAGCCGGGTAGAGACGACGCGTGGAGAGCGTGCTGCGCGTGGGCGCGCGTAGGCAGTGGCTTCGTCGGCGCGTGTGGGCGCGTGCGGGCATGCAGGATGTCGGTTCTTCGCCGGGTTTTCACCAGTGAATTCGTCTCCTCTTGCTCTACACGATGGTATGTTCAAAAACACGTTTTGAGAACTTTGATTTTTTGAGTTTGGATCAAACACCCTCTTTTTCAAGAACAAGCTCTGATACCAGTTGTTGGGTCATTTAAGCAATCAAACACACATAAATTTACGTGGTTCGGCAACTTGCCTACTCCACGGAGCTACTGGTTTGTATTAATCAAGCTTAGAAACAATACAAACAACAAAACAAGGAGGAGGAGAAAAATCTTCTCAACTCAACTCAACTCTCCCTAGCTCTCTCTCTGTGTTTCTCTCTTGTTCTCAATCTGTTCTCACTTCTACGTCTCACATCTCAGCTCTCAATAGCACCCTCTATTTATAGCTGATATGGGAGACAATCTTCTTTATGTAGTCAATTATGGTGGCCACCGTTTTCTTTGTTTAGGCACCCACCATTGACTCTTACCATGCAGCCATGTTTGACAGCAGTCATGCTTGACATGGCTGCCACCACCACCAGATTGTGTCCACACTTAGCATAAGAAGGCCTCATTCATGAAATCTTCCCCGGTTAATCCTCCAGCAACAGGTGCTGCTCCCCCTCCTCCAACAGCCCATAATGTGTTCCGGACTCCTTGGAGACCCTCCTTCCTTCTTGTTCGGTATTTGTCGCTGAGGGGCAAGGCAAGAAGTTCCAGGACAGATCGAGGGGTAATCTCTCCCAAAGTCTCATCAATCCGTGCTTGCAAACCTAGTGCAAGGCTACTGGCTCCTTCCTCCTACATCCACAACAGAAATTTATCAAGAGGCCAATAACTTGAATGGGCATCAACGTAAGGTATAACTGATGAGAAAGAAAGAAAGAAAAAACCTCACTACATCATTATTTCTTCATTCAAAATAAACCCATCCTTTTTCTTCTAGTAAATTCATTATATTGAGACGCATTCACAAATTACTCTCCCTCTAAATAATTTCACAGGTCGTGCTCTAGCAACTTAGCATTTTCATGAATTCTCAGTCTTCACATTTTTCCATTCTAAATACTTCCAAATGCAACCAATAAAAGATAATTGATTAACTAAACACTAAGCAAGCGCAATGTGGTACCTACAGCAGCTTCAAATCCCTCTCCAGAACCTCACGCCCTCTAATAAAATCCAGTGGATTCAACGCCATTGCATCCCTTGACATATCCTTTTTTGATACTAAAACAGAAAATAAAATAATAATAATGATGACTAAATTGGTGATGGTCCGAGAAGGTGCAAGATTGAGAAACTATTTGCGTTCAAGCCTCATTGATAGGCAGGGGAGTTGGAGGAGCCATGACACATGAGAGTAAAACCTCAACTTAACCCCTAATATATTGATCATTTATCAATTGAGTCCCCAAACTAAAATTGTATTGTTACATCTAGCATGTTTCATAAAGTCTTTAACTGGAAAATTTTCCCTATGTTCGTCGATTTTTATGTGAACTTCTCTTCACAAAGATATTGTTTTATTGCATAAAATATATTAACAAACACCATCAAAACAACACAATAGAGAAATACGTTAAAAACTAGGCGTTAGCGATGTAGTTTTGTTTGGAAAAAGCATCTCCAAAAGATCCAATAAGCCTCCTTGCGAGTGAGAGATAAAATTAATTCATGCAATATTGTGATAGGTTTAATAATCATTTCAGTCTAAAATGTTTATCAATGCCTCAAAAACAATTGTATATTATTTTTTGAGTGGGTTTTTTTTCATTTTCAAAGAACACCAATACTTTTCATTTAATTTCAGTAGTTTAATTAAACAAAATAAAAAGGATGAGATTTAATTTATTAACAATTATTTATCGTTAAAATTTTAATGTCATGTTAAAAAATTATTTTATTATAAATATTCAAGTAGCTTGATTGAACTTTAATAATGATTTTATTTTAATTTTCCAACACAACGCAAGAACTCAAACCTAAAATAAAAAACATTAATGTGAATATTTAATCAATAAAGATTTTAGTTCTACACTTAATGTTATGAAAACCTTTATATTATACACAAAACAATGCCATAATCGACGAGTTTGTGAAAAGCCTGCAATGAAAGTATGCTATTTATAGTCCTGAGCTCACGTGGGTCAGCATGAAGACAAGAGAAACTTACCCCAAGTAGTTTGGAACTACTTGAAGATAAAAGTTTTAAAGACCATTAAAGTCTCAATAAAAGTTTATTAAAACAGCGGCAACTCTGTCCTCTATTGAAAACGACTTCTGAATCAGCTCAAAGGTGCCACGTATCTATGACACGAGGGACATTTAAAGACCATTGGATAGTGACAGTTTTCATCTAGCAGTAGCACTGGTTTATTAAATATGGTGTTGATTGTTTTTTAAAATATATTAAAATAATATTTATTAAGATAATTATTTTTAATATTAGGATATGAAAATGATATAAAAATACTAAAATAATATTAATTTAAAGTAATTAAAAATTTTAATTTTTTTTAAAAAATATTTTTTAAATACAAAAAAAAAGCTAGCATATGTTCCCATTTAATTAGGATTAAAAAAACCTAATAACTTATGTTTTTTTTTGACTAATTTCATATATAATATAATTTTAAATTTTTATTTTATAAAAAATAAAATAATATATTATTTATTTATTTTACATATTAAAATTCATTTTATTACCATTTTAAACAAATATACTTTTTTAAAACTAAAATTAAAAATATTCTTTTAAATCTATTGAAATCACTATATAAATACTATCATAATTACATTGCATACGTGTACCAGGTATGCGAGGATAAAAAGGAGATTCGATTGGAAGAGAAGTTATAAAATATGATATCAAGTATAGAAATTTTGTATATATGCAAGCTGGCTGGATATTCATCTTAATAAATAAATAAAAAAAAGATAAAAATTTTGTTTGGACCGAAGTGCCACATGTCCACAGGCCTCTCTCATGCCACTTGACTACAAAACTCACCAATAACAGTGAATCGGAAATATTGTTTGATAAAATTTTATAGCAATGGATCACGCCACCATCCGTTGTAGTCTAGTTGGTCAGGATATTCGGCTCTCACCCGAAAGACCCGGGTTCAAGTCCCGGCAACGGAAAGTCGTTCTTACATTGAAGTTTTTGCGTGCAGGTGTCCAGCCCAGTTCATTAAGAATCATCTCAGCTGATTCCTTCATTGACTGAAGAAGGTGCATCAATGTCTAAATGGATTTTTTATTTTATTTTAAATTGATATATTTTTTGTATTATTAGATTCGCTACCACAGTATAAAAGGAGCTGTAGTTTCTTGCATCTTAAAGTTTCAAAATACCAGTGCCTTAATTTGTCTAAAAACCCTCGTTGTTTCCCTTTCCTCCCGTCTTGCTCCCTTTTCCAGATACTTTGATCTTCCCATCTAGGGTTTATTACACAGTTCAAAACATTCATGAGTTTTTGACTTCAAGATCAAGAGGACACAAATGTTCCAAATAGTCTGTCATCTTTGCTTAAGAATCTATCACCATTTTATTCTTTGATTGTTGAATGGCACTTTAAACAGTACTGATGCTGTGGTCTGTGTAGCCTCCTTGGATTTTAGTAAAATTTTAATATAATTATAATCATAACAACAGTCGAGTGTGTTTCTGTGCTTCAACTATTGGATATTTGTCCCAACAAAGGTGTTATAGGAGAGGTCTTTTTTTGCTTGGTTTGATCCTATGTCTGTTTGAAAACAAAATCTGGCTCAGTTTTTGCTGTAATCTTCGAATCCTTTCTTCATGCTGCAATCTTTGTGAAAAAAATAACACCCATGAAAACCTTTTTCTCCTACAAGGCAAGGTAATGAACGTGGAAAATCATGAAAATTCAATTCATAGGAATTGGTTTTCTTGAAAAACATAGTTTGCGGATAAAGAAAAACAAACGTCCGTGTGGATGGGATTTTGCTAGGTTGATCTACGGATTTGTTGTCACCTAAAAAGTCAAAAGAGGTGAATCTTCATTGCTCTTCCTAATATGACACAAACAAAAGAATCCTAAAACAGTGGAGGAGGAATGCGTCTTACAGGATAGGAGACAAGCCGGGTCTTGATCATGCATAGTAGCCCTCGACCTTGTTACCTGCTGGCCGCTGCGATAGAGACAGTCAACATTCACTAGACAAATCAAGTATACAGCAGTTGCATGATGAATTGAAGATCAAGCCAATCAGATGGCTCTAACGACCTAGTCTTATCAATCCACTTTGAGCCCATCACTCGACCTTAATTGAGTTTAGCCCATGCTTTTGCTAATCAGGATTTCTTTTTTCCTTCTTTTTGAGATGGGATGTAATAAATTCAAGTTCAGAGCATTACTGTTAATGACATAATCATTACCTTTAATCAACATCCAAAACCTTCTCCACAAACCCCTAGATCTTATCATATTCATTATTTTCCACACGCGATCAAATCCATTTTGTTATTCTTTTTGTCAATGGGATGTAATAAATCCATGTCCAGAGTATTAAAATGCTAAGCTTAGTAAATCATCTGCTTAATTTAATTCTCGATACTACAACCGGCCAGCTGACTGAGCTGCGTGGCTCGTCCATTTGGACCATTTTCCCCACCTTACCACGCCTAGTTTAAAGTTCTCTGCTTCCCAGATGACACGACGGCCGGCGTAGACTCCAACAATTAATCAAACTCCCTCAGCTAACCCACCACGCCTCTTGTCAGGGTGGCATTATCAAGCCCCTCGTGACGAGAATCCACGAGCAAGTTAATGATCAAAACCATGAGAAGTGGCCAGAAAGTAAAGTGCAAAAAAGTTCCCCCGGTTAATAGCCTTCATTCTTTTAAAAGGCCATGCACCTTTTTTGGCTGCGAGAATGTAAAAGGCAAACAGTACTTGTGGCATAATAATGTCCAACTATCAATTCAGTGCATGTAAATGACTTATAATGTTTTTTTTTTATCATATTAAAATTATAACGAAAATATTAAAAAAAAATTAATAATTTTTTTATGTTAAAGATACTTTTGAAACATATTTCAATACATATAAAATACAATGCCAAACAAGTTTTAAAAGTTTATTTCACTTAATGATTTTTTAATACTTTTCCGATGATTTTAATATATTAATATTAAATATAAAAAATTATTTAAAAATATTTTCAAATAAAATTACTATATATTATAAATTATAATACCAAACACCAGAAAAATTACAGTCAACTGAAATATTATATACAATATCATGCCATTTTGCAAAACTTTATTATCTTAGTATTCCATGACACAGAAAACTATTTCCGAAAAAAAAGGAAAAAATTGTAAAAATTGAACCATGTCATGTAAAACATTTAATTTAAAGTCAAAGTTTGACCATTGATATTAATAATTCAAAATAACATAAGCACTTAATTTTGTTTTTTTTTAAAAAAAAAAACAATAACTCTAAGGATACAATGTACCGAATCAACAGTTCATAGCTTATCCTGACACAACCACAACAATTTAGGGGTAAAATAATGTCATTAAACGAACAACACAACACACAGCATAGTGTGACTACAAACAACGGAGCAAAAAGACCCCAACCCAACATATGGCCTCGTTTCTGTCTTCCACTCTCTCCAGTCCATCTCTCCTTGCACACACGCTCCTCCTCCACCTCCTCCTACTCTGTCTCCTCCACTAAATAACCTGGCCGCCATTTTTCATTCCCATTTCCACTCTCAGCTTCCACTGCCAAAACCCAGTTCATTTCTCTAATGTCCACGGCAACGGCTATTTTTCTCTTCTTCATTTCTGCAACCATAATAACGTACACTCAAAGCGATGTCGTTTCTTTGTCTGAGGAGATCCAAGCTTTGACGTCGTTCAAGCTCATTCTCAACGATCCACTAGGAGCATTAGACGGTTGGGATGAATCCACGCAGTCAGCTCCTTGTGACTGGCATGGCATTGTATGTTACAATAAACGAGTTCATGAAGTACGGCTACCTCGTCTCCAACTCAGTGGTCAACTCACTGACCAACTCTCTAAGTTACACCAGTTGCGTAAGTTAAGTCTCCACTCAAACAACTTCAACGGCTCCATCCCTCCCTCGCTCTCACAGTGCTCTCTCTTACGCGCCGTTTACTTGCAGTCCAACTCACTCTCCGGTAACTTTCCGTCAGCTATCGTCAACCTTACTAACCTTCAATTCCTCAACGTCGCTCACAACTTCCTTAGCGGAAAAATCTCTGGTTACATTTCAAATTCTCTCCGTTACCTCGATATCTCATCAAATTCATTATCCGGTGAGATACCGGGGAACTTCTCATCGAAATCTCAGCTCCAACTCATCAATTTATCGTACAATAAATTCTCCGGTGAAGTTCCGGCGAGCATTGGTCAACTTCAAGAGCTGGAGTACTTGTGGCTTGATTCTAATCAGTTGTACGGCACTTTACCATCAGCAATAGCCAATTGTTCATCGCTTATTCATTTAAGCATCGAAGATAATTCGCTTAAAGGTTTGGTACCGGCAAGTATTGGTTTAATACCTAAACTCGAAGTGCTTTCTTTATCTCGGAATGAACTCTCCGGCTCGATTCCGGCGAATGTTGTCTGTGGAGTTTCGAAGAAGCTGAGGATTCTGAAGTTTGGAGTTAATGCATTCACGGGAATTGAACCGCCGTCAAATGAAGGTTGTTTTAGTACTCTGGAGGTTTTAGATATTCACGAGAATCACATTAACGGCGTGTTTCCGTCTTGGTTGACTGGTTTGACTACGGTTAGAGTGGTTGATTTTTCAGGAAATTTATTTTCGGGGAGTTTGCCGGATGGTATTGGTAATCTTTCGAGGTTAGAGGAGTTTAGAGTGGCTAATAATTCATTAACTGGTGATATTCCTAATCATATTGTAAAATGTGGTTTCTTACAGGTTCTTGATCTTGAAGGGAATCGGTTTGGTGGTCAGATTCCTATGTTTTTGAGCGAAATAAGGAGGTTAAGGTTGTTGTCTTTAGGAGGGAATTTGTTTTCCGGTTCAATTCCACCGAGTTTTGGAGGTCTTTTTGAGCTTGAAACGTTGAAATTGGAGGCTAATAATTTGAGTGGAAATGTGCCCGAGGAGATAATGAGGTTGACAAATTTGAGCACTTTGGATTTGAGCTTTAATAAGTTTTATGGTGAGGTTCCTTACAATATAGGGGACTTGAAGGGTTTGATGGTTTTGAACTTGAGTGCTTGTGGGTTTTCAGGGAGGATTCCGGCTAGTATTGGGAGTTTGTTGAAGCTGACAACTCTGGATTTGAGTAAGCAAAATTTGTCTGGTGAGTTGCCGATTGAGATATTTGGTTTGCCAAGTTTGCAAGTTGTTTCTTTGGAAGAGAATAAGTTATCTGGGGCTGTTCCTGAAGGTTTCAGCAGCTTAGTTAGTCTACAGTATCTGAATCTCACATCTAATTCCTTCACTGGCGAGGTTCCGGAGAATTATGGATTTCTTACGTCATTGGCTGTTCTTTCATTGTCTCGGAATTATATTTCGGGTATGATCCCAGCTGAGCTCGGTAACTGTTCTAGTCTTGAAGTGCTTGAAATGCGTTCTAATCATCTGAGGGGCGGCATTCCAGGTGATATCTCTCGCTTGTCACATTTGAAGAAGCTTGATTTGGGTGAGAATGCTTTAACTGGTGAAATCCCGGAGAATATTTATAGATGCTCCCCTTTGATTTCTCTTTCGTTGGATGCTAATCATCTTTCGGGCCATATACCGGAGTCATTGTCGAAGTTACCAAACCTCACAGTTCTGAATCTTTCCTCCAACCGCTTGAATGGGACTATTCCAGCAAATCTTTCTTACATTCCAAGCTTGATATACTTAAATTTATCAAGGAACAATCTTGAAGGAGAGATTCCAGAGTTGCTAGGTTCTCGGTTCAATGATCCTTCTGTGTTTGCTGTGAATGGGAAATTATGTGGCAAGCCAGTGTATAGAGAATGTACAGATGTTAAGAAGAGGAAGAGGAAGAAGTTGTTTCTATTCATCGGCGTGCCCATAGCTGCAACTATCCTTTTAGCGTTGTGTTGCTGTGCATACATTTACAGTCTTTTACGCTGGCGCAGTAGGCTTAGAGATGGGGTAACCGGTGAGAAGAAGCGAAGCCCAGCTCGTGCAAGTTCAGGGGCAGACAGAAGTCGTGGCAGCGGAGAAAACGGAGGGCCAAAACTTGTCATGTTCAATAACAAGATAACATATGCAGAGACATTGGAGGCAACTAGACAGTTTGACGAGGACAATGTGTTAAGCAGGGGAAGATATGGACTTGTATTCAAGGCTTCATATCAAGATGGAATGGTGCTCTCAGTCCGGCGCCTCCCAGACGGATCAATCAGTGCAGGCAACTTTCGTAAAGGAGCGGAATCACTAGGCAAGGTGAAGCATAGAAACCTAACAGTTTTACGTGGCTACTATGCAGGACCACCTGATGTAAGGCTACTCGTCTATGATTACATGCCAAATGGAAACCTTGCGACTCTCCTTCAAGAAGCCTCACACCAAGACGGGCATGTTCTAAACTGGCCAATGCGCCACTTAATTGCTCTCGGCATTGCTCGTGGGCTAGCTTTCCTGCATTCACTCTCAATGATTCACGGTGATGTCAAGCCACAAAATGTCCTTTTTGATGCTGATTTCGAAGCACATCTATCTGAATTCGGGCTCGATAAATTAACCATAGCAACACCAGCAGAAGCCTCCTCATCTTCCACCCCAATGGGTTCACTAGGCTATACATCACCAGAAGTAGCATTAACAGGACAACCGACAAAAGAAGCTGACGTGTACAGTTTTGGCATTGTATTGTTAGAGATTCTAACAGGAAGGAAACCAGTTATGTTCACGCAAGACGAAGACATTGTCAAGTGGGTGAAAAAGCAATTGCAAAGAGGCCAAATATCAGAACTACTTGAACCCGGATTGCTTGAGTTAGACCCAGAATCATCAGAATGGGAAGAGTTCTTGCTAGGAATCAAAGTTGGCCTTCTTTGCACAGCACCTGATCCACTTGATAGACCATCAATGGCTGATATTGTTTTCATGCTTGAAGGTTGTAGGGTTGGACCAGATATTCCATCTTCACTACCTTCTCCAATTTGAAGAAACATTTTATTTTCCCTTTGTATTTTACTTCCAGAAAGAAGTCATTCTTGATTTTATTTTATTTAATTAGTGTGATGTAATTCAATTTATCACCATCAGTCCAAGAGGGTGTCTTTATGTATTCTTTCACAGTATTTATTGTTCCTCGATTTCCTCCAATTTGCATGACTTTGACCAACTCTAAGAGTACGTGTGACCTATCAAGAAGTATCATATATATATATATATATATATATATATATATATATTAGATTATTTAATAATGAATTGCTTCGGTATACTGTTAATAAGATAATAAAATTACATTTAAAAATATAGCTTAAATCGAACATTTTTTAAAAAGAATTAAACACTTAAAAAAAACTAAGAAATGAATTATTTTTATAAAAACATATAGATATTATAAAGAATATAAGTAAAAAAAGTAATAATCAAATCATTATATGTTTTTAGTAAATAGATCTACTAAACAATTTAATTAAAATGCATATAATTCAGCTATGATATAGTTAAAATAAAATAATTTAATCTAGTTAATTTTAAATATTTTTATTTATTTTTATCTTTTAAATAAACCAAATATTATTTTATCCAAAAAAAATCATTTTTCATACATTTTGAAGTAAAAACTAATATAATCTCTAACCGATTTTATAAAAATAATCTTACATTATAATCCCTAATTCTTATGATCCCAATCAAATATTGTTTTGATACTTTATTTTGCAATACAAATCAGAAAAACATCTAAAAGTCTCTAATTCTATTCTATTTAATGGTCAAAAACTCAGAAGATCTATTCCCGTGATTCCTCCATGTAGGAGGACCCAGAACCCTGATTCCCGCCAGAACCCGATATGACACGTGGCGAACATAGGGCTAAGGGAAAAGTAGCCGTTGATGAGACCGGTAACACCCAGGTGTCTTTATCGGAAACAGGAAATGGAAGGCGTCAGGATCCGTGAAAGTGTCTCTCTGCCAGGATTTTTAAAAAGGCATGATAATTAGCCAGTCAGATATTGAAGCCGTTGCCACGTTGGATTTTAAAGTTTTGACCAGCACGTGGTCCCCTGACTGACTCCAGGTGCCTAAATTCAAATATGGTCCTTCAACTTCTTATATATTTTCATTCGAGTTCTCTTACTACAAATATATAGTCATATTGGCCTTTTCGCTGCCATTTGAGGGCGATATAGGCCCCTTTATCTGAATTAATTTACATTTAAAAACCCATATTAATTCCAATAACTATGATGAGACTGGAAATAAAACTTTAAATTTCTTTTAATTGGAATTGGAGGAGCTGATTTGATCGAATTTGAAGTAGAGGGTCTCGATTGGATTAAACGTGTAATGGTTAACAATCCTTGCAGAATCGCTGGCCCCTGGCCCTGTCATGTCGATTGTAGCGGCACGAGAATTGTATGGTTTTGGCTACAGGGTCCCAACTCCCAACCACTTCATCTTCAGGTTTTAATTATGGATGTGTAGAAATACAGTATGAGCTATGTGTATGTGCCGGTGGTGTTTTTGTATAATTTGATTTTTTTAAAATTGATTTTTTTATTTTTTTTAAATGTTAATATCAAAAATAAATTTTAAAAAAATAAAAAATATTTTATTTTAATATATTTATAAAAGAAAAAATCTTTAAAAACAAATACTGTAAGTATGACAAGGAATCTTCTGACGGGTTTCAGAGTTTCAGAGAGAACCCAATCCCCACTACCCATCAACAGGGTCAAGACATTGGAGGACAAAAGCATCGGTGTTTAACTTGAGGACTTGTCATTGTCAAATTGTACTTCAAAAAAATTTCTCATCCCTTCGAATTTTACTGCGTTCTGTACAGAAATGCTTGCTCCGGTTATCTAGACTGGGCTATGGTTTAACTGAGAGGTGAGATTTTTGGTCTTGCTTTACTCCATAGCAAAGTTAGAGCAGTAAAAAAGGTTCTGACACTTGATAATGGACCTCTCGAGAAAATTCGACTCCATTCTTATTACAGTGCGGTTCTCTCGAGTGCAATTACGACCGCGGGGCCTGGATTCTCTTCGAAGGTGACATTTTTGTTTCTAAGTGGTAACATAAACGATCGACAGGGATTCACTCTTTAGGCGCTGGCTAGGATTTTTATTTTTATTTTTTTTATTTTTTTTTGGGGGGGGAGGGGAGGGGGTCCTGGAAAAGATAAACGTTGATAAAGAATTTATTAATCCTTCGTTTCGTTTTTTGCAACAACATGCGACTTTAAGGCGCTGTTTAATAAGCCACCGCATTCATTCGGCTCTCCGCTCAAGCCTGCAGCAGATTTCAATAGGCCCAAAGCCCCCGCACCTATCCAATTAATAAGTAAAATAATTACGGGAGGCTTTGTTATTTTCAAAATTCATGAGAATGAGAATTAGTTAATGTGTGCATAAATTAGATCCAACACTTTACATAAATAAAAAATAAATAATAAGTAAAATATTAAATTACACGTGTTTTTCAGCTATAGTAAAATATATTTAAGGCTACAGCAAAATTAATTTTTTACATTTTAATTTTTAATTTTTAAAGCTTTACTGTCTTTGCACACAACTAATCTTTGTACACAACTAATTTATCATTTTTAATTTGTTTGAAGATGGCACCATCTTTTTGTTTTTTAATAACAGTGCAATTATAATATTACCTTTAAAAAGTAAACAGTTAAACATTTGGTCCAGAGATCGTACAATTTTTTCATAAATAGTTGAATTACATTGTACTTTTACAATGCAAATTTGTTAACTTTAGCTTAATGCTTGATTGTTATTTTCTTTTTTCTTTTTTTTGTTATTGTCATTTAGTTCTTTGAGCATTTTCTTTTTTATATATAATTTTATGAACCGTTAAATTATTCAATTACCCTTGTCATTCAATTTCTTTAGTCTTGACTTCAAAGGCTTGATTCTAATTTATTTATAAGGGTTTTTTTTTGTTATTATTATTTAGTTATAAAAGCTCTTTTTGTTTTGTGCATATAAAAAAAATCGTTGATGCGTGCCCGATACATGTCAGCAACACTCAAGTGGCGTGTGCAGTTAACAGTGGTGGTTAAAATCAAGCTTTCACCATATTATTTGATGCGTCTCTGCATCCTCTTCCTCTCTGAGTGGCACGTATATGGTGGCGAGGTCTAGTTTGACGCTAATTGGCTTTTCTTTTCTTTCTTTTTTTTCCTTCTCTTTCTTTATCGAATTGCATGCTGGTTAGACAAAAAATTATACCAAACCTGCAATTTTTTTTTTTATTTAGTCCATCTTCTCTTAATTACAACTATTTTATTTACATTGATTGTTTCTAAATGGATTTTATTTTCAATTTCGTTAATGATTGTTTGATTTTTGTTAGTTTTTTTATCAAATCTGATTCTCATTATTTTTATTACTATTTTTTTCAATCATTTTATTGATTTATTTGTTTTTCTTCAATTCCATCCTCGGGAATTACTTTTTACTAAATTTTTATATGAAGTTTGGTGCCAATTATTTTAATTGTTATTTTTTAAATCATTTTCTTAATTGATTTTTTTTCCAATTACATTCCTAAACATTTAATTTCATTTAATTTTTCTCTTAAAAATTAATTTCAGTTGGTTATATGTTGAATTTAGACTTAATTATTTTAATTGCTATTTGTTTTGTTTTGTATTGTCTTTTTTTTTGACATTTTTTCCCCTCAATTTCATTTCTCAATATTTGTTTGATCAAAAATCTTACTTCGTTGTTTTTTTAGGTTTATCTTTAATGGGGTAATCTTGATCTCATAACCCGGATCATCTAACATATTAGCCTAAGTTAACTTTGGTTTTTTTTTAAAAAAGTATTTTTTTTCAAATATTTTTGTTGTCAGTATTTTTTTCGCTTTGTTATTTATGGGGGTCATCCCAATTTCATGTCCTAGGTTATGTGTTTGATTTGTTCACCCGGATTGGCTGTTGGGTTCACTTGAAGATTTTTTTTATATATATGTTTCCATCATATCAATAGATATCCATTCCTTATATTTTTCTGATATATCTGGCCTTGCATAATATTTTTTATGGTGTCGGTTTATTCATTCTTTTTTATCTATATTTATTATTTAAGCTATATTTTTTAAAATGAATTTAACTTTTATTTATTTAAATAAAATTTATTTTTTATTTATTTAAATAAAATTTTTTGGTAAATATAATCAAGTAAATATCTCATCTATACATTTCTTTCATGGTTATTGTTAATGATTTTTTTTTTATTTACATAAATAATTATTGATTTATTTAGTTAAATAACTGTATATACTTTACAAATGACACTTTTAACTTTTCATGTAAAAAAAAACATTAGGGTAGACTACATACCTGATATTTAAAAAAAAAAACTGTAACTTGAATGCCAAATTCATAATATTAATATTTTTTTTTAATCTTTATATTTTTTTTGAAAGAAAAATTATTTTTTTATTCTTTACACTTGATATGTTTGTACCATTTTTTTTGTTTATTTTTTAATTCTTTGGTAATTTAATTTTCAATGTTTTTTTCTTTACGCTTTTTGTTTTTAAAAATTTATTCTAGACACACTAAGAAAATAATTTTTTATCATAACAATTACAATATTATTTTATTTTTCAGTTACTTTAAAAATTAACTTAAGATGTCACATATTTTTATTAATACATATAATAAAAATTATGTATAAATATTGACTTTTTAATTTACAATTATATTTTTTAATTAATATAAAAAATATGTTAATAATACCTACATATTAATTCTTTTGCGTTGAAAAAAATTATTCAGCTTGTATTTAAATGTGTTAGCACTTTATTTTTTACATTTATTATCACAAATAGTTCTTATAAGCTTTTTAATTTATAATTTTTTATAAAACTTACATATTTATTTTTTATTTTTTACTAAAAAAAATTTATCTAATACACAGCAAAAGATACACGGGCAGTTTTTTAGAGTGATTGCTTTTCCCTTTCCCTTTTTTCAGTTTCAACTTCCTCAGCCCATATTCGCCACAAGTAATTACTATCCAATACATAAAGCCGCATACAATACAATTCTCGAAAAAGAGTGCATCAGATATACACGTACAGAATAGAATATTTTTTTGAATTTGTGATGTAGCCACGAAACCTTCCCGTATGAATTATTATTACTATTATACACAGATGACTGAAAAATTACAGTGATAATTTTCTAAGCAAACGTGAGACCTTCAGGGAGACGTTCATTTTCTGGTTTAGGTGAAATATACCTCCGACAAGCATAGAGCATAGCTGAATGGAACCCTGTTGGGTTGTCTATAAATACAAAGTGCCCACCCTGTTGTTTGGCAAAAAAAAAAAAAAAATCCAATCAGCACTGAATCCAATTTTTACTACAGTTTTTTTTTATCATACTAATTGAGAAAAATTGAGACCTGTGGGACCCGAATGATTTCACATGGGACCTTCATATGCTGGCGAGCTGCTTGAGCACCTTGATAGTTCATCCAATCTTCGAAGCCATATATGAAAGTGGTTGGCACTTTCCATTCTGATGCACTGCACATGAAACATGGGTGTGTCTAGTAACTTCTTCAGTGGGACTTTATTTTGAATGTTAAAAGAGAAAGCACAAGCATCCTATTTCGCAATGCAGGCACCCCATGCATCATTTATGGTAACTATCCAAAGGTCATCTAAGATGAGATGATGATCATCCTAAATCAGAGGATGTTTAGCGCTGGAAAATGGACGTATGCTGGAATAGTGATTTCCCTAGGACTGCTAGCTAATATTCAAAACTAAGTTCTAGATTCATTTTAGAAGATACTCATATTTCATTTGCAAAGAGGAAGACACGAAGTTTCTGAATAAAACCCATTGGCACCCTCTAACTCGCTTTGCTCTTTCTTCACCATGTCCGGGTTTTCCAACATCCTTTTGGTCAACCAAAAGCGGATGCATGCCATTTCACAGACGAAATGGTCTCAGCAGAACGGGCTTTTGTAAGAAGCTCATTTCTCCACCCTACACAAGCAAGTGATCTGAAATTCCGTGCCAAGCTTTCTAGGCCTTTATAGTTCCTAAACCCCCAACAATCAAAATAACCTAAATAACAGAGTAGATGCTTGCAACAGCATAAAACCCTACGTGCACCTAAAACACCCATGACACTGACGAGAGACCATTTTTTCAACCATGAACACAGATGCAGCAATTGGTTCTAGTTTCACATATGAGCAGAAAATATTTGGCCAACACAATGCTGTCAACTTCAATTCACAGAAGGAAGGTATTTTGACACACTGGAGCAACAAATTAATATAAAAACAAGGGGGGTTATCAGACCTCTGTACAAGGGGCATCCGAGCAAATGCTCCAAATGAAAAAATATATTTCAAGCACAGCTCTCCACTAGCTTTGGCAGCTAAAGTATGATACACATAATCTGCAGTTAAAAGAGCAAGCATCAGATACCTACTAATGAGTGCACAATGTCAAAAGATGGTATCCCACACTACCTGATAGCAATTTGGACTCCTCCTCATTCAAAACTTCTCCAGTTGAATAGGCACCAAATCTAGCAGTTGTATAGCGGTTTACGAGATCTGGACCCCAAGGACCTAAACCTCTGGATAAAAGGATTGATCAGGACTGTCAGAAACAGAAAGGTAAAGGAAACTTGATGCATCAATTATACTGGTACTATGAATAAAGTGCTCCATGGGTGAATGGAGATGGAATATCGTAACAAAAGGAGCTAGAGGAGGGGAAAAAGACATTCTTTCTCTACAGAAGCTAGTACACTTCATACTAAAATCCTATTTAAGACATTTATTGAGAATCTTTTTGATTCTAAGTACCTAAAGAACTCAAACCAAAACAATTTAACCGACAACAAAACAAAATGTTGATCTCACTCCCAGTTTTTGGCTCATGGGTTAGCTGATGCTGCCACAGACCAACTATAACTTAATGAAGGCTAAGCACGTGTACGATTATACATGGCAATCTAAAATGATTGTTTTAAAGAAATGTTCAAGAACACTCAGACTAGGGGAAAGGACACATACCTAATAACCTTCTGAGGAGTAAAATTAGATTCCCACAGATGATTAAAAACAGCTCCTGTCCAAGTTGCCCTCAATTTGGTGAGCCGCTCAGGCTTGGATTCAGATTCTGATGAAACTCCAGCAGGTCCCACTAAAATCAAGTGCTGAACATGCTCAGGATGCTATAACAAAGATACACAAACAATTATCAGAAAAGAAGAAAATGCAATCATATGATCCTCAAAATACCAACAACCAAGCCAAATCAAATCACCTTGAGTGCATATTTAGCCGCAACGTACCCGCCAAAAGAATGCCCGAGTAATATAAAGCCACTAAGGTTCTTCGCTTTTCGCCATTCCTCAAAGGAATCAATGAACCACGCCTCAGTTTCTACATTACCAAACTTAACATACATGATTCGTTTCCAAGCACACAAAGCATTTTCCAAAGTACTTAACACATAAAATCCTCTGAAGAAATGTAAAATTAACTAACCTTCAGTGCTTTTGCAGGTAAAGTCAGGTCTACTTGATCCTCCCCAACTGTACACAAAATTAACCGGTGAGTTAGCAGAGAGCCGGGGAGTTAAAGAAGAAACGATTAATGTTAATTAAGAGATAATACAAGCTTAATTACCCAAGCTGATCAATGGCAATGACCTTAAAACGACTAGCAAGAGCGTCAAAATTTCTGAAGAAGAAACCTTGAGAAGCACCATATCCATGGACCATTACAAGCGTGGGAGAATCCTCTTTACTTTGAAACGTCACCGTATTAATAAACCTAGGCTCATCACTCGTAGATCGAAACCATCGTACTTTCGACCCCGGCGGACCCGAACCAATATTCACTTGCTCTACCACATAAGAAGTCCTATAATTCCCATATTACACACAAATTAGGGTTTCGCTTAGCTCGACTACGACGAAAGAGAGAAGGAATAGGGGGATTGCTTACTTGACTAGAGAGAGAAGGCGTTTTTCGGCGGCGATAATGTGATCGACGGAAGTGGGGATCCAACGGAGAATAGAAGGCCACAAAGATCTTGTTTTTGCCCATGATGATGATGATGATGATGATGTGGCGGTGGGAACGGAAGCAGAGGATCCTAGCTCTCCGGCCATTCTAGATACGACTGAGGTTGACACACGTGAGCGAAACAGGTTCATAAAAATAATCTGGAAATAATCAAGCAAATCAGAGGACCAAAAATGGTTCTTCAAATTCGTGATTACAAATACGGAGTTATTTATAGATAACGGTGACTGCCTTGTAGATTGTACGCTACGCAATGTTAATTGGGTTTGACTCCGTTACGAGAATGCGCCGCCTGGAAGGTTGAGAAGTCATTAGAGATTTCAAGAAGAGAGGTTCAGTTGCTGATTCCAAGAAGAGGATGACTAATTGTGTTTAATAAGGTACGTACAAATAGCCTGGGAAGCAAAGGGCGTGGGAGAAACGTCCAATCACATAGTCACGCAAACACTCTCCAATGATTTGGAGAATTATGATTGGCGATTAACATTTACAATAAGTGGTCTTGGTAGCATTTGATCATGATCCTCTGTCGGAGAAATTTACTAGTTGCGTTAGCCGTGACGTAATGGAATATGTGGCTCTGCATTGGAAACGCTTCCCCACGTTATTTTAATTGCAAATTTCTCAAAAACTTGTTAGGCAAGCGCTCAAGTTTTTGACTGGTTTTGGCAGTAATAATATTTGTTTTGATACTCCCTCAATCCATAAATAATTTACCGATGATTTTTGCACAAATTTTTAGAAATAAAAGAATTGATTAAAAGTGATGGTTTTAAACATGTTATTTCACTTTTATACCGAACTATATTTACCTAGTTAAATGTAAATTTTAGGTAAATTTAAAAAGAAAAAAAAAAGAAAATGAGTCGAATTGTATAATAATTATACTTTTAACTTTTAGAATAGACTTAAATTAAAATTGCTAAAAATGAAAAATAGGACGCTTAATATGGGATTAGGGAGTTAAAAAAAAGTATAATACCAACTAATATTATCTATAAAGATTTACGAGGACGTTTAGCTATCACATTTAGAATCTTCGCTGCTGGATTTTTGCTCAAGAAAGTCAATTATTTGGTGTAAAAAAAGATAAAATTCCCATTCAATTTCTCTGTTTCCCTCGTCATTTGAATATTCGAAGGAACTAAAACTCCGGTTAGCAAAAACTGAATTCAAATTACTGTTTGTATTAAATTAAATTAAAGGCTATATTGCTCCAAGCTGCCATTAGTTACTGGTAAGCAACTCCTATCTAATCAGTGACGGATTCAGAATGTGTTTTGTATTGCGATAACTGTTATGGTTGTAGTTTGAAAAAAATTATTTTATAAAAAATACTTTTAGTTGAGGTTGATTTGAAAAAATAGGTGTTTGGTTAAAACTGTGGTTAAAATTGAGGTTGAAAAAAAAATAGTTTTAATGTGTTTGGTTAAAAATGCTTTTGAAATTGAGGTTATAAAATAATTTTAAAAAATATATATCAATGTTGATGGTTTTTAATTTAAATATTATGAATTTAACTATTGCTATTATATCATTAAATAAATCACACTTTACATAAAAAAAATTATTTTAACAAAAAACTATCTACAATTCTATTACGTACAAAATTCATCTGACAAGAACTACAAAATTAGATAAAATATTATTAAGAATAAAATTAAGATTACAGTACAAGTAAATTTAATTCACCTTAAACTAATTTTAAAAAAAAATAAAAAACAATTTTTATTCACATTCACAATGCGAGTAAAATCAATTAACTGCACTGGTACTGTTCTGAATACAACTCGGGCTCCTCCTCTAGCTCTATTTCTGGGTCCACTTCAAGCTTCTTGGTGGTGTCTGGGAGAATTATCAAACATGTCTGGGCATCGTTCCTTTCTTTCTTACTTGAGTTAAAGGAGCTTGTGCTTGTATGCTCCATTCTCGGGCTGGTCCAGATTGAAGTTTCCACTGCTGACATTGCTGGTTTTTTTCTCACCTTGCTCAGTTGAGCTTGGCATGACAAAGGGAAGCAGAGTGGAGAAAACAGGGGAAGATTGCAGAGAGGAAAATACAGCAGAAAGAAGATGGTTCTGTGTGAGGTTTAGAGGTTTAGAGAGGGAAATTGCGTTGAGACAAGGAAAGCACAGTGGAGGAGGACAGATTGGACTAATTATTTTTTGGATAATGAACATTAATTGTAAGCAACATTGCTGGTTTTTTTCACTGCTGACATTGCTGGTTTTTTTCTCACCTTGCTTAGTTGAGCTTGGCATGACAAAGGGAAGCAGAGTGGAGAAGGCAGGGGAAGATTGCAAAGGGAAGCTGCGTTGAGACGAGGGAAGCACAGTGAAGGTCGAAGCTGTGAAAGAGGACAGACGATGGAAGCACAGTGGAGGAGGCGAAGCAGTGGAGGACAGATTGGGCTAATTATTTTTTGAATAATGAACATTAATTGTAGGCGGCGAAAAGCAAGTCAGACTTGCTTTTGCTACACCAGCGTGCGTTTTGAACGCATATTTATATGGGACCCATGTATAAAAAATTATAGTCTCTGTTAACCAAACACATTACAACTTATTGACGCAGCTAAACGTGGACGCAACCACCTAACCAAACAGAGTCTCGGACTTGTTGCCATGCAGGGGCTAAAATCTAATTTCAACTTTAAGGAGGGACCAATTCACATAACTTGTTTAAGAAATTACAAAATGAGTGGCTTTACGAACGAGCATGGACCCCGCCGCCGCCCACTCCCCCGATGTCATCGTTGACATACAGCTCCCTTCTTATAGCCACATCAACCGGAGACCACAGACTACTAATCCCAATTTTAGCAGAAACCATGTTTCAAGTGCATCGTTCATCATTCCATTCAGTGTACACATCAGCCATTGAGACACCCATTGATGGATGGCAAGGTCAATCTGGTTCTTTCACCACAGAGCGGGAAAGTGCAGAATCAAGGAACCTTGGCAAAAATAATCTGGCTATCCTTGCTAGCTCATAACTAATTCTGCATTTTATCATATAAGCAATGGCACTTAATGAGATCATTTGGTAAAAAAACACAACTCTTACAAGAATTTTTCAGCATAAAACAATTCAGCTCCAGTAACATACATAGATAAATCACAACGGCCATCCAAACACCAAGTAGAGGGACTCTTTACTCAGCTCTCGATTGACCAGCTCGGGAGGAAAGAATGATACCAACAATGAGACCGTAGAGGGCAAGTGCTTCAGCAAAGATGAGAATGAGGATCATCCCAACAAAAAGCTTTGGCTGCTGGGCATTAGCTCTGCAAAATACAAGCCAACATTAAAGTGGAACTTTCAACAAAAAACTGAAAACCAATAACTCATTGGGCAAAAACATCAAAGAAAACACAACCGACCATCTGTATGGCATGTATCAACCTTGAAAATGGAAGGCTAATCAACGTGCCCCACATCAATTAAAAGGTATAAAGTATACTGCAAACTTCATTATTTTACCCAACTAAGCTGCGCAGACATTCCGAGTTATCTACACCAAAAGGGTGAAGATAAAATTATTATAATCAAATACCTGCTTCTCACCAGGCTCTAAACATCAGGACCCAACAGCAAACTCAATACATCTAAAGCTTATATTTTCAAATATCTTCACAAATGCAGACCATCAATAAACCACTTGTAGAACACAACCTTAAATATTTTTGCTAACAAGAATTCTATGCACTGTCTAGAAAACTTTAGCTTGCGTTTATTTTAGTGACTGCATCTTGTATCTAATTTTTGTTTGGATGGCTTTTCATATATGACGATATTTGGGGTTCCTCCAATCATTAATTTTCACGGTCTCTACTTGTTATGTTTACACTTCTGTTTACAGAAACTTAAAGCTGATTAAAATTTGCTTTGAATTCCCTTTGAGAACATTTGATTAATTTGATTGAAACTAAATTCAAAGTCAGGGTTGAGTCCAAGTTACACCCCCCCCCCCCCCCCCCCGCTCAATCAACTCCTATGAGCATGGTTACTGCTGAGCGAATCTCAAACACTCAATGGAGAAGCTTGTAAACTAAAATCAAACAAGCTTTCAGAGCTCAATTCACAACTGAATCAAGCTTGAGAAACTATTCCAATCCATTCAATCAAGCTAAATCAAGCTTGCAGCCATATCACATACACGAGCAAAACAAATATTGAATACAAAAACATAAAGCAGCTACACCCAGTATTTCAAATCATATCGCAGCTTCAAATACTGCTCCTAAGGTGGAACACAAACAATTGAAGACAGCAAGTTAACTTGCACGTAATTAAGTGCCTAGTCTCCTCAAATACCAATGCGGCCAAAACATTCTTTTAGGCTTACATAGACAAGAAAACTCGTACATTGACGGTAAAAAACCAGTAACATCTACATTTTTCTAAGCAGCACGCTCTCGTTCAATTCCTACTATTCAATTAAATGAAGTCAATTACCAAGCAGGCAAAAAAAATTAGCTATTGTAATCAGATATCAAGGCAGTCAAGAGATTTACCTAACACCAGCATCACCAACGATGCCAATAGCCATACCAGCAGAGAGACCAGCGAGGCCACAAGCAAGGCCAGAAGAGAGATGAGCATATCCATCAAAAAGATAATAGGATTTTGCTTTAGGGTTAATACCGGTACTGATAATCACAGCAATGATCAGACCGTATATACCCAAAACTCCAGCCATAACAACCGGAACTATGGATTTCATCACGAGTTCTGGTCGCATCACACCCATCGATGCAACGCCAACTCCACTCTTCGCGGTACCGTACGCAGCTCCCATGCCTGTACAACCACCCAATCAAGACACCAGACCCACGCCCTCGTCAATAAAAAAAAACAATTAGAGTCTTAATACTCGTAGATCTAGATCAAAACGGAAATTGGGAATTAGAATTTGCTTTCGAAATAAAATGAGATTAAAATTATTGGATTACAGGAGAAAACAAGGGCGGCAGCGGCGCCGAGGAATCCGAAGAACGGAGCGGTTTCATCGCCACTGAATGTCGAAGCCATTTTGTTATTGGATTTTGACGAGATCGGAGAAGATGATTGAATCTGAGAGCTCTTTTGTGTTTTTTTTTTTAAAAAAAAAATTCTGGAGAGAGAGCTTCTTGGCGATGCTTCGCGATTAACAGATTTTTAGAGCCAAGGAAGTCACTGGGTTCTTAAGCCACCCTGGGTACAGAAATAGAAAAGAGAGACTGGGCTGCCGGGCCGAAATTAGGTTAGTATACATTAAAAATTAAAATCAATGAAGGGAAATTTTAACTTGGATCAAAGCAAAATATTCATTTTTAATTTAAATTAAAATTTATTTCTAATAAAAAATATTTTAATTTTTTTTCCATAAACAACATTATTATATAAAAAGTCTTGCGTAAATTGATATGTTAAATTATAAAAATATTCTATTATTATAAAAAGTCATGTTATTCCAACTTGAGTCATAGTACGATTTATTTCATAAACAATTTGAGAAAAAAATTAATTTATATTTGGAAATTTTTTTTGACTTAAAACTAGTTTTTGAAAAAAAAACCTTCAAAACTTTTATCAAATTTAGATTTAAATTCCATCAACTAGATCAACTCACAATCGGGTAAATCAGATCAACACCAAGATGAAAGTTGGTTTTAACTTTTTAAAAATAATTCCAAAACAATATCATTTCAACTATTTCAACTTTTTTTAAAAAAAATATTGAACCAACATGGCTTTACATGGGCGTTATACAACCAAGATACCCACCCAATTCATGATCCAAGCCTCGGCCGGGTCATGTATCATGCCAAATTTAAAACTATGCTTACTAGTAGCCGGACCCATAATCCAACTGTCATAAAGTGATAAATTTACACAAGTGAATTGCAAATATGATGCATAGCACGGTCGGTTATGCTTCCTGACCGTAGCTTACTAGTAGTAAACCCGCATATCCAACTATCCCAGGACATCATATAAACAAGCAAAGTTTTGAAACTCCTATGGTGAATGTCATTCTCATACTATGGTTTTCCCGACAAACAAATACTAAGCATATCGAGGGCAGGATACCAAAGACATACCAAAGTGACATTTGACGAAGACGAGCATGTCTGAGTTTCTGAGCATATCAAAAAGACTTACCAATGTATATTATTCTTTCATGATACAGTACATCCAGAATGAAAACGTTCGCCAATGGAAACAAATCTAGGATGAATCGCAATTGAGTCAGCAATTCATGAAGGGGCAAAAAATGATAGCACAAGCATTGGCCAGCCACCACTACGTACTTCATTTAAGCTGAAACTTGCCAGGTCGTTTCAGGTCCACAAAGGAACCGCAAGTCGGTCACCCGTCAAAATGTCGTGAAACATTACTACAGAGGAACCTGGAAAATTGTAAATCAAAAAACCCTCTTCTTTCCATAAAGAGATAAGAATGAAAGAAAACAAATGTGTCACTGAATGACACTCAATGTCATCAAGGAACTTCTGTTCCCTCCCTAATTCTGAAATCGATCAGTGATTATAAGAGGACAAAGTGCAAATTAAATGCCAGACAACTATCAGTGACATATGTTGAAGTGACAAACTGAACAGCATATCATGATAGAGACGATCAAAGCTTAAAGCATTATCATATTCTATCGGCTAACCAGGGGCAGGATTTTCTCATTACTGCTTACATAAACTCAAAGCAACTCGCTTTCTGGACAAGAACCACAGCTTCAGTAGTTCCATGCCACTGATATTTAGCACACCAGACTGCCATGTTGCAGTGCATCGAGTCACTAAAGTTTATTAAGAGAAATTGAATGACTTGTACAAGAAAAGGGCATACCTGGCATCAGCAAGACTTTCACTGTATATTTCCCAACCTGGCAACAGCAGAAAATTTAAGCGGTAAGATAATAGCCAAAAAGACAAGCAAGGATTAATTAGACTCGTCACTTTGAGGTACAGCCTACATACACTGCAATCATTGCAATTAAACAAATTTGAAAACTCCACATGTGCTGAGTCAGCCAATCACTTAAAAAAAGACCTCGCTGTTTTGATTTTCAAATGCCATGTATTCAAATATCGCCTTGCACTGTTTCATGTATCAAGCTGGGATTTAAGGTAATGGAAGTTAAACTCCACGCACATTGATACTATGTTGATGTACATCAACAAATGCAAAAGCATACCCACAGGGCAAATAGACAAAGCAGAGCCCAGAAAGGCTGCCGTAAATGCAGAACCGTTCCTTGAATAAAATTTTGGAGAACACAAAAATTAGTAACAGTTTGACTTGAAAAATCAGTGAAGCACTTGAGCACTTCTTGGAGTAAGAGAGAAATATTCTGTATGTTTGTCAATTGTCATGACTGAAACAATCCTAGACTGTACACAGAAAACAAGAAAATGTCAGGAATAAGTAGTGTCTCCTCTATGCCAATCCCTAAATTTAAAAAGCTGGGCATCAACTCCATGTCTCAGAATACATTATTGACGTGATAATCCAATTTCAAGAAGCAATCTGATTCAAAATATGTTGATGCTCACGATCCAGATAATAAGAGCTACAGCAATTGTCAAGCTCCTTTGGTCCTCTGAGCGGCACTTCAGTGCAATCTGAAGACATTTGCAACAATACTAGATGTCGAACAATCTTCACTGGGGCCTTGTGGTTTCAACAGGCAAACTGTCCCCTCCCTTCCATGGCACTTTCAAGATCTTCGACAGCATATTGGCACTTCCAATCAAGCATTTACAAAGGTGCCAAGCCATGAACTCCATGGACTGCAAAGGAACAGAAATGAATGGACTTTCTGTAAATGTCACACGGAAGCACGCCCAAAAACTGGTGAGTCAATGCTGGGACCATCAAGGTTCAACAGCTGGTTTCATTGCCATGTGGTTCTCGATCAATTTGTCCACAAAGGCACGGATCTGCATATTAAAAGCATCCAAAGATTATTGAGTTTCACAGAGATGACAAAAATTGAAAATAACACCAAGATCATCAGAGGAAAAACACACTCATGGCAAGATGATACTAACACAGACAAGGTTTCTTAGAGGTAATACAATGTAAGAACAATCAAAATAAGTGCTGCACTTCATGCTAATATTATGCTAGTGGAGTACGCACCTTATTCTTGCGCTTGAAATCAAGAAACTCAGAGACAGCCATGGCTTTTTCTGCATCTGTAGCCTTCTCCATGACCTGATGATAATTAACATACACGTAAGACAGTGACAGAAAGACAAGTCACAAGATCCTGGATAACCAAATTGTACACATTTATAGCCCAGGAATGATTAATTTGGAACAAAATATAAAATAGAGGAGAAGCTCAAGGAAAATGTACAAACCTTGGTAGCACTTTTCTTCATTATTGATTTGTATCCCTCCTTGTCAATTTTCCTTGCCTTATAGACAGGCATGAGCAATGATGAAACAAAGTCAACAACAGCCTGTTTAATACGATCAGGACCTCGAGAACGATGTTTTGATGGTTCCTTGTTTATAGTATCCTGTGAGATGGAGCTCTCATTTGCTCTTCCATCATGCTTCCTGGTGGGTGGTCTGGAACTCGTGTTTGAATCCTCTTCATCTTTTATGCGCATAGCACGATGGAAAAAATCTGAATCAGCTGCTGCTGCTTGGCATTGCCATCTCTCAATAGCATGATAGTCCTTTATCCCCGCGCTACCAGTAGTATCCACCCATGCTTTTGTAAAAAGGCTACTGTCAACTGCTGAACTTTCTCCAGACTGCTCTCTAAAATTCATATGGCAAGCAATCTCATTTGAATGGCTCCGCTGAGATAAGTTGTCACCTGACATTCTTGAACTGTCAAAGTTGGCACAGGCAGCAGAGAAATCAACAGACCAGTCCCTAACCCGGCAGTTTCTAGAGTCAATTTCTGATATACAGTCTTGTTTTCCAAGAATGCCACCAGACCACTTTCTTCTAAGATCATATTCATCCATTTGTGCGTATTGTTCCCGTCTAGCAAATTTGTGAAATGAAGGTATCTTAGGCAGCTGCACCAATGTGCTGCACTTGGCTTCTGATGATGCATATGCCTGTGCAATGTGCTACCACCACTTAATTTCTTCATAATGGTAATCACAACAGGATAAGAAAAGAAGTGGCCACAGAGTAAAGGAACGAGCTAGTCTATGTAAAATCAAGGTGCAAAGCATTATCCTTGAACATATATGTCATTTTTTACTATGGATTACACAAATAAAACAAACCAATCCACTATCCATATATCAGAGTAAGGGAAAAAAGAAAAGAAAAAAAATGCAGTTTTTATTCCGCAAAGTATTTTCTAAACTTTAGGCTAAAATTCACAAAAGTTAAGGTTGTTTTGTTAAAATCATAACCAGGGAGTGGATGTATGTAAAATTTTCCAGGTCGAAAACAAAACTGATTTGCAAAATTTCATGGGAATGAGGAAAATTTAGAGAGAATCGCAACGGTACAAAAGAAACAAACCTGGGCAGCTGCACGAGCAGCAGCACGAGCTGCCTCCGCTGCAGCTAAGGCAGCCTGTTCTTCTTCAGAGATGGCAGTGTTACCCTCTCTTAACTCAGTATCCTGTCTGCTTGAGTCTTTCAGAGTTTCCAGCTTGCTGCTTGCTTTCTTCATGTTTGGGTTTGATGGCAAGGGGCCTCTGGTTGGTGCAGAAACCTGTGAATTGCCTCTGGCCTCCAAAGCACCGTGATGGGTGCGCAATGGTGGTTTTCCTGTGGTTGAATTGCTGAAAGATTTTCTCTTTGAAGAATCCAATAAAGTAGCATGCCTTGAAAACTTAACCCCGCCATTTGAAGCTTTTTCCCTGCGGAAGACTTCAAGCCACACACTAACCAGCTGGCTAGCTATGGCGCGTATATCACGGCTTGTGTGAACACAAACTTTTTCTTTCACTGTTTTCCCTATGCCTGTTCGAACAAATTAAAATTTCAACAATTAAACAATGATTACATACTTTCTATTCAAGACTTCTGACATCTGATCTTTTCTATAAGCCCATCCAACATCTGCTATAAGAAAAGGACTTCATATTCAATGAGCAGATATGCTCAAGTTGCATTGCATGTAAATCAGAAACAATACCTGACAAACGCACGGCAAGTAAATCAGTTGAAACAAGCACAAGAAGACGAACACAATGACGCAAGAGTTGAGTCCCATCCTTCCCCATCGAATCCTGCCATGAAGTGAATGAATCCATATGATTAGAGCTTTTTTAAACTGCATATGACCATTATTACATGACACTAGCAGCTTGAGAATTTTGAAATGATTTGTAAAACCCTAACACTCTGGACTCCTAATAGGGTAGCATGCTGTGAAATGAAATCTACCAGAATCCACGAGTTGAGCATAGCAAGCCCTTTCCTGGTCCCAGCAAAGGACTTCAAAGTTCCGACAGGAAGATTCAGCAGCATTTTGGCCAGATGCAAACGCCCTGCAGTGGTTTTTGCACTAAAGAACATGTCTCGTAGTAAAGCTTCCCTGGTTAAAAGACGGGCCCGATCCAGAGAATTCTTATACAGTACATTGGACAGCTCAACTGCCTCAAGTCTCTTTGTTATGTCTCTGACTTCATCCCGTTCAACCTCTGAGTGTCTCTGTGCCCCCTCCATTGCCTCTACTTCTGCTGTATAATCAGTTCCCATACTCAATATGTCAATTATACGCACTGCCTCCCGGAGCCCACTCATCATAGCACCACCAACCGTGTCTGGATGCTCCTTGCAGGTGGCTTCACCCGCAAAAAAAACACTGTTCTCAACAGGCCTGCCTAATATATCATAGTCTTCTCCAGATGATCCAATGGCAACATAGGAATAAGCACCGTAGCTGAAAGGATCCCTGCCCCAATCAGTCACCACTGATGCAACTGGATCAGGTACCAAAGACTCCCCAAAAAGTTTACGAAGAACCATTAGTGCATGACTTACATGATCAGATGAGCTCATTCTTTGGCCATCGATCGCTGCCTTGCCAACTACTAGGGCTATAAGAACAGGAGCCCCAGCAGTTTTCTTGACATTCCAAAACATAAAACAGTGACCCCTCTGGTCAGTTTCCTCAGCAGTCGCACCGAAGTAATCCACAGAATCATCCCAGAAAACAACTGGAAATTCAAGGACCACTTTATTAAGAACTCCAAAACCAAGTCGCTGAATGGAAGAACGTTTCCATTGGGGTAATGGAGGGGAAAACTTGATGGTTTCTGCTTTCAGGCACCCAAGAGGGACAGTAATCAGCACAGCATCTCCCAAAAACTCACTGCCATTCAAGGTGCAGACTTTGACTTTACTCCGATGACTTTCGTTTGCTCCTGCATCTTTAATGCCATATGAGATATCTGTGACAACATGGTTCAAGTGAATGTGAAGTCCTTCCCCAAGAGCCTCGACAACATTACTGTAACCTCCTTTTATCATACAATGAGCTCCTCCAAATCCTCCATAAACATCATCTTGATTCCAGTAGGGAAGAGAAACTTCCTTGAGAGAAGCAGCACAGCCATACTCTAAATGAGCAAAATGCCAATCCATAACCCTCCTCTCAAGGGGACTCAGAATCTCCTCTTTGGAACTCCTCTCATGAGCTCCACCATCAACACTACAAGTTTTCGAATCATATAATGTATCCACTGCAATTCCTGATTCAGTTTCATCAATAGTGGGTCCAGGATGAGCCATGCGACGAGTCTTCAGTGCATAGTTTAAACCATCCTCCAGAGACATTTTCATAGCATGCTGCCCTTTCTGAGCAATAACCAATACCATGTCATCAAGAAGACTGTTGTATTCAGATTCCAATTCTTCATCCAGATCTGTAGGAACTTTTTCTCTAGTCACAACATCATAAAGAGGACAATCACTATTTAGCAGAGTCAGCTCAAGGCCCAACTGAGCACAAATCAATGAGGAAGGGTCTGGTCTTCTTTCAGTAGTCACATCAGCCTCAACTCCAGTTATAATACTAGCCCCAAGATCTACAGGGACCGAAAGAGAAGAACGATCTGTATAAACACGACCACCTATTCTACTTCGAGCCTCAAGTATAATGGCAGAAAAACCCTGACGTTGCAAGTGACGTGCAGCAGATAAGCCAGCAGGACCAGCTCCAATGACAATTATTTTCTTTCTGTCTTCAGAATCACACAGCAATTTATGACTTTCTCCTATATTGGCACAAGAGTTAGATTTAACACTCTGCAAGTCATCCCTTAACTCTGGGGTTATGGAAGTGACCACCGTTCTGCCATCCAGCATTGTGCAAGATGGATCAGTACTCAAAGGATCCAAGCTGGCCAGTCCATTAGGTAACTTTGAATTGCTAGCACTATTTTGCTGAATACCAGCAGCTGGTAATTCTTCATATTCCATGACATTGGGTAAATCTGGTGTCATTGGAGTAACAAGCTCCCCACTTTTCAAAGCTTTTGATGCCAGGTCTTGATTATCCACTGAAACTCCATTTTTTGGCTCCAAGGAATTTTCAGAACTTTTAACCTGGCCAAGGATAAAGGAGACCCCATCCTCTAAATCAGCTACTGAAGCTCCAGAATTTCCCTCAAAAGTTTTTTTTTCAACAAGTTTATAATTGTGATTGGTACTAGGTTCTGCTCTCTCTTTCTCAGAAGCAATTCCAGCATTTATATAGCCCTGTCAACACAACATGAGCATTTATATGCCAGACATGATGTAACTGAAACCAAAAGACCAGACATTTATTTATTTATTTATGGGGAGGCATCAGCTGTGAACGTGCATGGAAGAACAAAATCAAAAGTAGCATAACTTACACTATGATCAAGAAATCCATAAATTTGCCTTATTAGAGAAGCTCGAGGTGATTCATCCTGGGAAGGTATCTCAGTGACTCCACAGTCTGCAAGAGGCAATATACGGCTAATGTCTTTGCTCCAAAGACACAATATTCGATTCCTGGAACACACCAAGGCAGACGAGTAAGCAATGGGAAGAGGGGCACAGTCCATAGTCCACTATGGGTAACCATAAGCCATCCCAAGAACATGTTGGGGAGAACAAGAAACTAGGAGGGTGACTAATTCTAGTTTTTGAAACAGGAAGACTGTAAAGAGCCAAAATATTAAATATAATAACCACAACATCGATGCTCTTAGAAGCTATGCTATAAAAACTGCAAAGCAAACTGAGATTATCATGATATTTTATTTCAAAGAAATAGGAGTCTAGCAATTGGCCAGTCTATGATTGCAATATGCTTTCTTAACAGAAGGCACCTTCCACTGGATATAATAACTGTCCATAAAATAGCATGTCCAGTTCAAACATACTATTGTATAGAGCAAGAAATAGCAACAAGTGAAAGATGGACACGTTGTTGACTACGTGTATATCCCAGCATATTCCAGCACATAAACAGGAATAACACACCAAGATTTCATGATCTTTTGCTCTTGTTGGAATGATACTTAACAGTTGATTCATAAGAGGTGGAGGGTGGCTATTAGTTGTGTATGCAAAAACAACGATGTAAAGCATACACGGAAATAATCAATGCCACTGAAACATAAAAGGAACCATCGGTGTTCTGTCAACTTGCTAACACCGAAAATAACAAAAGCAGCTCTTCCAAACTGTAACTGGAAACAAGAAAAGGAAAGAAAACACAAAAAGAAATCTGTACCGGAAATGTAATGTATGCAATGCAAAGCTTGATGTCAAAAATAAATAACTAACCTGCACTCCAGATATTCTTGAAGCCCACCTTTGCGCTTTAAGACCTCCTTAAATTTTATCTTTTCAACTGGACCTGCTGCACGGGCTTTCAATCCAGCTGAAACTGCTGCAATCCCGCCATTTTCAGCCTCCACACTATTTGAAGAGGAATCAGACTTCTCTCTGGTTCTAAGAGATCGGTCACTTTCAAGAGCATGGTCATTTTCCAGAAATTGTTGCTCATTTATCAGAATCTCCCAATCAGCATCCCCTTCATAAGCCATGTCTCCAAGTCTACGTTTTTTGGCCTTCCGCACGGCACGCTGGACAGCTGCTAAGTGACCATCTTTAATATCAGAATCTGGCACCAACACTGCATCTTCCAGATAACTTTCATTTTCTTCAGGAGTTACAGATGGAGGAGACAGCCCATTGGCCTCTTCATTGATGGACAGATAATCTAAGGAGTTCCCATTGTGGTTTGTGTGCAAAGATTTATGGACCTCCCCGGATATTACAGTGACAGGAGATAACCTACCATCAGATATTTCAACATTTTCCTTTTTAGGAACTGAATCAAGATCCTGCAGTTCATTTTGACTATTAGGGCTAGAGGAAGCTGAAATTTCTCTTCCGTCTGAAGATAACGAAATTTGAGGTTCTGCATTCGATATGCATGCAGCTGAAACATCCTTAGATTGTTGTTCTACTGCATTCAAGGAGCTTGCTTTACTCACAGAACAAAGCCTTAACCCATTCTTTAGAGTGTGTGTTTCCAAGCCGTCATTATGTCCTGAAGCAGAATGACTTTCATTCCAAATCCTATCTGAACTACAAGGTTCCACCATAGGTTCCTCTTGAGTATTTGAGATGCAAGGGTCCTGCATTTGTTCATCTTCCATCACCTCATCCTGAGATGAAAATGCTGGTGATACAGGTGCAGAAACCTCTGCGGTAACTTCTGAAGATTTACCGTGTCTCTTGTCATCGGATTTCATAGTTTCATCCTTCGTTGCAGGGATCCATTTAATTCTATCAGAGTTCTCATTTGTGAAATAGGAAGTTTCACAAAACCCATTATCAAGCCTCTGGTTTTTCTCATGCAAAATTTGTCTAGAGCTAGAATCTAACAAACTCAAATCAGCAACTGTGTGAAAACTGTTTTCAGCTTCCAGATCTTTGCAGACCACACTTGAGACAGAACCTGATCCAATTGTCCTCGCTGCCACATCCTTTGAACCCCCAGAACCAACTCCAGATCCAGGGCTCAACCTGTCATCCAAACACTGAACCCTGTTAATTTGTTTAAAACTTGAATTTGCACGAGACTTCCTTGCCAAACCCGATTGCTTCTTCTGAAAAAAGGCTGATATCGAATCTTCCAACTTTCCATCCAAAGGCTGATTTGAACTCTCACCAGGCAACCAACTTTCCTCTCCTTGATTCTCTAATAAAGCACCCTGGGATTGCAAACCCTCCAAAACATCATCACCCACAACATCACCCCCAGTTCTCACTCTCTTCCCATCAATCCACACTTTCCTCGCCCTCTCCTTGCATTTTTGTTCTTTCTTCTCCACATTCACATCCAATAACCCATCATCATGACTAGCACTTACAGATCCCAAATCCTTCTTAGGACCTTTCAACTTCTTCTTAAAACTCGCAAGTGTATCATCCATCCCCCCCAGATCCTCATCCTTAGCTTCCCTAACTTCAACCTTCTCCAAACCTACCTTAGCTTTTTTAGGGTTTCTAGGTCTCTTCAACCTGAACAAAGACCCAATAGGCTCATTATCATCAGAATCAATACCAGCCTCAATTTTCTTCCCCAAGAATTTCTTCTCCTCTTTTTCCATCTCTCTACTAACCCTAGGTTTCAACAAATTCTGTGACAAACCCTTCTGTAACCCTAACTTAACTTCCAAATCATTACAATTTGACAAATCATCACTTTCCATTTCTCTATTATCAAAAAATTAAAGCTCATATTTTCCTCAATTAACAAACTAATGCCATCATTAACTTGCCAAGACAAAGCAACAATCCAACCACGACATATCAAAACCTAAACATCCAAAAAAAGCAACAAAATTAGAAACATAATCTCTCGAATGCAAGTAATTATCAACAGCCTTCCCTTAGTCTAAGCAGAAAAATTAACGAGATTAACAGAAAAGGATGAAGGATTTTGAAGCGAGTGATAAACAGTGCTGCGTGTGGAGAGTGGAAAAAAATAAAGAGAAGCGGGGAGAGAGGGTGAGGGGGAGGGAAATCAGACCTGAGCGAGTAATGGACCTTTGACAGGGAGGAGGGAAGTAGCGGTAATGGATTTGGCGAGGGAGAGTGAGATGCGTACGTTAGCGTTTAGTTTTTCTTTTTCTTTTTTCTTATGTTACTGGAATCGGGGCTTCATATACTGTGCCGCGATATTAAAGTTCGCGAAGGAAAATAACAACAATGAATGCCGAGACGGTGAGTTTTTGTTTTCGTTCTTTCTTTCTTTTGTGTTTTTTGGGGACATTACGATTGGTGTGTTGAGGGACTTGAACTTGGAAATTAGTATGGGCATTTGGATTGTTCTTTTTTGCTTTCCATGATTCCTAATGTTATTCCTTCTATTTTTTCCAACTTTTTTTATATTTTCTTTTTTATTTTAATATTTTACTAATAATTATAATGCCTAATTTAGAGTTTTATCCAATTCAAGACTCAAATTATAAATTTATCAAGTCAAGTCAACTCATGGTTTGTTGAGTTAATTTATATTTTTTATTAAAATAATATTATTTTAAAGTTTTTTTTTAATAAAACCTCAAAAACAAAATAAAATAGTTTGGGTCAATAAAAATTAATTCAAAATCAAACAAGATCTAATCTAGACTTCGAGTCAAGCCTAAAGCAACCGTGGACATATTGACCGTTCAACCAAGTTTCGTGACTATACTTGTGTTGGGTTTTTCAGTTTTTTTTTATATGTTTTGCATTTATTTTTAAATAATTACTGTGCCGCTTGTCTTGAGGTTTTGAAGAAGAAATTGTTAGCAGCGTGGAAGAAATTTTTAGCAGCGTGGATGAATTTGGGCGGTGGTTGCCAGGGAAGTGATGGATGATTTTTTTTATAAGTGTTTTTTATTTAAAAATATTTTTTATAATTTTTTAAATTAACATATTAAAATTATCAAAAAAAACTCTAAAAATATATCAGTTTAATAATATTAAATATACCTTTAAAACACCATCTCATTGTACAATTTCAAATAGCAATTTTTTTTAAGATCAGTGGGTGTTTGAGTTTTATGTACTTCTTAATTGCTTTAAATCTTTAAAAAAATAATATGAAAACTGCTGCTCCCTTCTAACACAGTCCTTTGCTTGAGCATGATTTTATATCAATTTAAATACAACCTCAAAATGCTCACTCTAAGCACGGTAAAAATCTGATATAAATGTTAATCTATGCTTTTACGCACACTAATGCTCAGCATTCAGGTATAGAAAGATCATAATCTAAATAATTATGTAATTTATAAAGCAATTTATTTGATATGAGAAGTTTATAATATGCTCCAAGCTTTATGATATTATTAATTGTCTATCATTTATCAGTTTTAATTTTGTAATCCATTGTTTATTTCGAGTTCAGACGTTTATATTGTAAAATAAAGTACAATTTTCCTACAGTAAAAAATTATTATTATAGCCTGACTGTCATCATATTTATTGTTCCGTGTAATATTAAGATGTCAAAATCTTATTGGAGAAAATCCATGGCCACATGCCCAGTTCTAAAGGATATGCCAGCTTACTCCAGTTCGGTATTAACACATACCCCGTTAAGTATGGGTTGGATATTGTAATATATGGTAATTTTAAAAGTATTTTTTATTTAAAAATATATATTAAAATAATTTTTTTTATTTTGTTATTATTGATGTTAACATATTAAAATCATTAATATCAATTTAATATTTTTTTCATGCGAAACGTGCTTTTAAAACACTTAATTTTAGTTTGGTTGTTTTTTTTTTGTTTTTTTTTGCTCTTTTATCGGATTTTTTATAATTTTTAATTTTATCTTTTAAATCAAATTTATGATTTTTGTTATTTCGATGACGACGACAACAATAATAATAGTTATAGTTTTTATTTTATTCTTTAAATTAATTTTGTGATTTTTTTTCAATAATAACAATATTTATTTTAGTTTTGTCATTTTTATTTTTATTTGTTTCCTTTGCCTTTTATGAGAGTTTTTATAGTTTTTAATTTTTACCATTCAAAACAAGTTTATAATTTTTATTATTTCAATGATAATAATAATAATAATAATAATAATAATAATAATAGTGATGATCATTAATAATGATAATTGTTGTGGTTGTGGTGGTAATAATATTAATAATAATGGTGATAATAATAACGATACTAATAATATTATTAATAATACTACTAATGATGGTGATAATGTTGGTAATAGTGGTAATAATAATAGTTTATTGTGATAGCGGTAGTGGCAATGATAATAATAATTGTGACAATAATTGTAGTAGCAGTAACAACAACAATAATAATAATAGCAGCGACTACAACAACAATATTAATAAAAATGATAATAATAGAAACTATAGTAACAATAATAGTAAACCTATTAGTTTATCATGATGGTTATAGTTGTTACGATATTAATGATTATGGTGATAATATTAATAGCAATGATATTATGATAATACTATTAGTGACAGTTAAAATATTTTTAGTAGTGATATTAGTGGCGACAACAATAATAACAATAACATTAATGCTATCAATAGTAATAGTAATAATATAGTAGTTGTGGTGGTAATAATAGTAAACAATAACAGCAATAATATTTGTAATAGTGGTTGTGATAATAACATCAATAATAATAATTACAATCATGATTGTAATAACAATAAAAGTAGTTATAACAGTAGTAATAATAATGACGAGAACAAGAATCATAACAATACTGGTTGTAGTGACAATAATAACAATTACAACAATAGCATCTAATAATGATAACGGTAACAATACTAACAATAATGATAACGATATTGTTTAATGATAATAGTAGTAATGGTGATAACTGCAATGATAATAATAGTGACGATAATAATAACGATGAAAATATTAACAATTATAATAATAACAGTAATATTTTATTATTCGATATTAGATTTGTTGAAAATTGAGTTTTATTAATTTTTTATGCATGATATTCCAATATAATATCTCAAATTACGAGTCTGAAAAGTTGAAGTGGATTGATATCTTATTTTATTTATTGTTTTATTATTATTATTTTAATTCTATCATTTAATATTAATTTTTTAAAATAAAAAATGATCATCTAGGTTTCTCTTGTGTATATAATTATGAACTTTTGCTAGATAAATATCTAATATCAAAAATTTAAAGATCTATTTTATTACCCGGATTTATAGCATTGCAAAATAATTCATGCACTCTTAATATTTTTTATGTTTTTTAAAACATGACTCAACCCACCCGTGGCAGAACACGCGTAAATTAACTAGTATTACCTTAAACACGGCTTGAAACACGTAAAAACAAATAAGATGTGCACAATGAAATTCAATCGGTCCAAAATGTCTAAGTGCGTGCTGATCCCTCCTTGTGCAGCCGACATGCCTTCTGCTTCATAAGCGACACGTTATTTATGTCTAGTAGATGGCAATAGATGCTCTAAAATTCGGATGATTGTAAAACTTTGAATATATTTAAATAAAAACATTAAGTATTAATTAGCAAGACCCGTTTAACATCGTAATATATTGGTTGTTTTTTTAAATATTTTTTATTTTAAAAAATATTCAAAAAATATTTTTTAAAATTTTTTATACTAACACTTCAAAATGATTTTAAAACAAAAATAAAAATAAAAAAAACAAAGAAAAAAATATAAAAATATTTTTTTAAAAAAATACTCTTGAAATATAAAAACAAACGGCCTTAAGTATTAAGTATATCAAGCTAAAAGATATGAGAAAAATATTATTTCATCGCGCTCATTAGCACTATGAATTACAATGATAATTTACAATATTGTTTTTTTTAAAAAAAAAATATTTTGATATTTTTTTCCTCTTGATTATTGTTTTTTTTTTAATTTAGTCATTGTATAATGTGTATATTGAGATTTAGAATTGATAATTTATTTTAATTTATTTTTTATATGATTGTCACGATATCAAAAAAATATCTCAATATCGGATTGATATTAGAAAAATATCTCAATATCGCAATATGGTCTATTTTTAAAAAACTTCAGTTAAATTTTTTTTTAAAAAATAGGCTATTAAAGTTTGTGAATTGAGTTTCGTAATTTGTTTTATTTTATTTTATATGAAGTTATCATAGCTTTTAAAAAAATCCAAGTATTGGTTTGACAATTGATTTTGCGATTGTTTATTTTTGTTATCATATAGTGGAATAAATAATATTTTTTTAAAAACAAGCTATTAAATATAATGGAGGATGAGATCGTGATATGTTGGATCAACCTATATCAACTCTTAATTCAAGTCATGAGATCGTAATAACCCTTTATAACATAATTTTAAACAGATTAAGAAGCTGGGTTTGAATCAATCAAATATTATAGGATAAAAATGAAAAATAATATTTAATTTTTTCTAAAAAACAACTCAAGTAAATATAGAAAAATATCAAGTTTACGACTCGAGTCATGAAAATAGAACCTCCTGTAAAAAAAAAAAAAGTTTGATCATAAAAAACTCATTGTCAAAGTACAAAATTAAGAAAAAATCAATTAAAAAAACAAAGAAAACAACTTGAGTAAATTAGGTTGAATCTGCTAAATCCACAACCAGAGTCATGCAATCAGAATAATTTCATAGAAAAAACCATGTTTTTTTTTTAAAAGGTCAAGAAAAAAAATAGCCATCTCACTATGATCTAATTTTTTTTAATTGATGTATGATGTTTTTAAAATAATTTCTTTAGACTTTAATTTTGTTTGAATGAAGGTACAAAAATTTAAATTAAAACCCTTTAATAAAGGAGGCTTAATAGACTATTTTCTAGGCCCAAAGCAAGGACAGACTTGGGCACCTGCCCATTTAAATTATTTATTTTTTCTTCGTTGGGTGAATGTCGCTTTGTTGGCCTAGCCAATTTTTTTTAATAAGCGATGCAAATAATGTGTTGTTTGCATTTTTTATTTTCAACGGCTCTCCCAATAAAAAAACTGGGTTTAATGCATTTAAACAACAACAATAAAAAATCATTGAAAAAAATAAAAATTAACCAAAAAGTCAAAATTTTCTCCATGTTGGATCTACTTTTTCATGCCATCAGATGGCAAAATACCACGCAAGCTAAAATACTCTCATCAAGTAGAATTTATGAATATCATAACCGATCTTTTTCATGGTTAGAATTGATATTAATAAGACAATAATAACTCTTTTTATCATTAAAATCCAACAACCTTTATCTCTCATCTTTCTAACCATGGGGTGACAAATAAAAAAAAATAAAGTCTTGTATTATAATTAAATTTTATAAATCTACAGGGACTGAAAAGGTACCATTAAAAAGGTAAATGGATGAAAGTGAACTTTGTTGCTCAAACTTTGAAATACCTATTTATTATTCTCGCTTAACAATTTAACTTAACTTGATCTTAGACCTGGCACTAGAAGAGCGAAATAAATAAAAAAAAATTTGTAAATAATAAGATTACAATGTTTTATGAGTTTTATTAGGAGATTCACAATGAATTTTGAATGATGAATTCCCCACTCCTTTTAAAATCTTGCTAATAAGATTCAAATCAAGAATCTTAATTTCACAAGCATAGAAATAGATATCATTCTTTTATAAATGCAGGAAGAGAAATACAATTTTAAGGGATATTCAATTTTAAAAAAGGAACTATCAAAACTGGATCATGGAGCTTTGGCAAGTGTTACAGTTGAATGGAGGCGTGGAAAAAATAGGAAAACACACAGGTATAAATTTGTGAACATAAAGGAAAATACAACAACTCTGCTGTTTCTTCATGGGCCAGGTATTAGTCCAGTGTTCCCTAAGGCCCATTTAGAAATGATCTGCCATGGACAAGCTAGTCTATGATCCAGGCCGAAAAATGAAAGCCCTTTTTGATCTTTTGTTCTAATGTTCACAAATGTTCTCTGCTTACGGAAAAATCCACGCCGAAGGAGAATTCCGTGAAGTAGGTCATGTCCGATCACCGTTATCAAATCCATAGAAATCTGATAATTTGATAGATAATATATACTTTAAAATTACACTAAAACTTTTTTTTAAACAGTGAGGGCAAAATGCCCTTTCTAGTAGAACCAAAAGCTATTTATTTAAGCACTTGCGAATTTATTTTAATGCATGATCCTATAAGAAATCTGAAATTAAATAAGCTTGAGCTACTGTACACTCCGACCACGTGCAAGTGTGATCACCTGTGTACCTCGAGTTGTCAGGCTTTTCTTTATGATTTATTTTTTTGAAAGTAACTGCTCAACTGTGTGTGGTGTTCATGACTGTGTCCATGAAATAAAAGAAAAAGAAAAAAGAAGCTGTTCATCTGAGCACCAAGGAGAAGAAGCAATTTGCAAATTATTTATGTAATTCATAACGCGTGCAAAGAATAGATGATATCTTGGAAATGTTCACACAGACAATATTCTGTTTTCTTTTCGGCAGGCTAAAAGATTCGGGGTTGAAAACTTGAAATATCGCAGCTAAAAAAAAGAAAAAAAAGGAAAATAGTAAGCTTTCTGACATGACTTCTCTTTTATTCTCCTATTTTTGAAGTCCACAAGACAGCAAATACGCGTAGAATGCCAGGAGATCTCAGATGATCTATTTTTCCACTCCAGGACAAGAAATATGTCTAACCAGTACTAAAATGGTGGCAGACAAGTATGGTTTTTTCTTAACCTTATCGTCACCGTTGTGACAACTGACGGATTGTTCGAGCAGGGAAGGTTATCATGAGAAATTTCTGGTAGAACTTTTAATTGGTATAGCTTTTGCTGTGCTCTGAGGCACAAATGAGCAGTTCTCTGCTATTAAAAACCTAACAAAACGTCTGAAAACGCAAAGGATATCTCCCTGTAGCAAAGAAGGCACTTTATCGTTTAGAACTTGGATCTTTATCGTTTAGAACTTGGATCTTGGATCATGGCGTCGAGCTAAATATCCTTCCTCCACAACACAAACTTATTTAGCATTTCAGCTGGATACACTCTACCCGGAACGATAAATTTGGTGAAAAGCAACTTGAAAGCTAAGCCATCACCGTGCCTTAATTATAAAATGTTGCTGATATGAAAAAATAACCCCTTAAAAGAATTCCCAGAAATAATATGAAGCTAGAGAATATGGTAAGTCGGTTGTCACTGGATGTCATCATGATAATTCAAGTCTTTAATTCTATCTTGTAGCCATAATCAAATCTGGAACAAAAACTAAAATGCAACAACTGGCAGGTCCTGGTTCGGTGCTCACTGAGGCCCATCGCAATGACCAGCCATGGCAAGCTAGGTCATCATACTTTAGGCCTTCCCTTCTCGATCTTTTGTTCTATTAGTTCGAAAGGTTTCCACTTCCTCTTGAGCAGATAGCCAAAATCCCAAGGGTGTAAAGGAATTCTATTGTCCGGTCGAATGAGTAAAGAGGGATTCCCTTATAATAATTTAATTTAATTTCGCCAAACAAAAAAAAAATGATAATAATAATAATTATTATTTTATTTTATTTTATCTTATTTTATAATGCATCTGGGAAAAGACTAACACATTATTTTTATTATTTATACAACGAATGCCAGACTAGATGATTGCTCGGAAAAAGTCACAACAAAACTTTGCCAGGCTACGGATAGAATATTTATAATCACTTAGAACATTACACTTGATTGAAACATTGTAGCTCAAATAGAAAAAGAACGAAAAAATTGATTGAGGCGACTTCTGACAGAGTATACAATACGCGTAGAATGTAAGGGGACCCGAATATCAATGATCTGTTTTTTGTTTTTCCACTCTATGCTTTTGTTCTGGGACAGTGGTTTGAAGTATTTTTTAAAATATTTATTTTTGTTTATATATATATATATTGATGTTAATATATCAAAATTATCAAAAAAAATATTAAAAAAATCAATTTAATATTTTTTTTAAAATTGAAAAAACTTTTAAAAAGCAAATAAACACGATTACATATTCACTCCCAAACACCTCGTAACACAGTAAAATCCATGCCAAACCAGTACTAAAATTATAGCAGACAGGTAAGGTTTTAACTTCTCAAATGCTATGGTCTTTGACTTCGCAGAGTAAGGAATTAAAGCTTTATCATGAGAAAGTTCCGGTGGTGAGCAAGAATGCATCACTTATAATCCTTTCTAATTTGATTAACTTTTGTTTTAATTTCAATGAAGCATGAACTAGTAGCCGTATCAGCATTATGGGTGTTTCACCGTGCTGCCAAAACTATTTGTCTGAAATTTAAATTTTTTATTTTAAATTAATTTTTTTATATTTTTAAACCGTTTTAATATGTTAATATTCAAATAAATTTTATTATAATAATAATAAAATTATTATTTTAATATATTTTCAAACAAAAAAAATATTATAAAATATAATTCTTCCCTCCCCGCGCATTAATTAAGCTGCCGAATTCCTCACATGTGAATTAGCACATTGTTCTAGGACCACGGCTGCATTGATTTTAATAGTAACAGGTATCTGTAAACCAATTGCCATGACTATGATATCTAGCTACCTAGAACGTGCTTGCTTGTCTGCTGCTGGACTGTAGTGTATCCTTCAATTATGATATAGCTTTTTATCTAATTTGTTTAGTAACGGGGCAAGCAAATAATACACGATACATACACATCAAAATATTTGAAAATATTAATTTAAAAATATTTTAATTATTTTCAAAAATATTTATCACATGTGAAAACAAATAAGTACGAGATTCAATAGATTGCTGGCAGCAGAGTCAAACAGATTGACAACATCGATCGACCTTCCACTTCTTTTCTGCCAATCCTTGGTAGATAACACGTCGAGGATTGCAAACCAACTGAAATGTTGCCAACAACGTAGCCATTGGCCAGCAAGGAGCTGCAAATTATCGCCTTCAAATCAAGAAGCTATCTAATCCTGATTAGACACCGATTTTGAAAGGGAAGCAAATTATAGCCTCATGTTTATGTTCACTTTGTTTGATTAATCTTATATTAATAAAAAAATATCCCATGAGGAATTTGTCAGTGTATGCTTTGAGGGGATCAAAATGTCCACGCGTTCAAAGAAACAGGTGATCAAGGGGGCCAAGCAGATTTGGGAGAGATATAATCCAATCAAGCAACGTACGTGCAGCATTGAATTTGATTCACATGCTTGCATGATAATTGAGAGAGATGTGAGAAGAACAATCAATGGCTTACTTGATAATTGAGGCTGTCGTGAAAAGAACAGCTAATGTATTTTAGTCAGATTAGAAATGAATAAGCTAGGAAGATGTTGGCATATAATGGGATTTTTTTATTATTATTGAAAAGAAATCCCTTCAAAGTAAAATGAAAAATAATATCCCTTTAACTATCATTTATCACAAGGTTAGCAAAATTATTGAGAAAATAGTATTTACAAATAATATCTGGATTTTGATGAACCTCGAATTTAATTTTTTCTTTTATTGTTTATCTATTTTTCTAAAAAAAATTAGACTCGGAAAACAATTACTCATATTTATTTCTCTAACATTATACAATTTCTTAATATAAATAAATAAATAAATATAAAAAGAGTTTAACGAACTACTAAATCCAAACTATACATTTAGGGGTGACTGGTTTTTTCCCTGCCTCTTGTTAAATAATTATAAATTTTAGCTCCTTTTAAATTAAAATCTTTTTCTAATTTCATCTTCAAACCTGATATCCTGGATCCGCACCTTCACATGTGTGTGTGTATGCCGCATTTTTTCTTAACCTTTTTTTTATTATTATAAAAGTCAAACCGGTGTAAACTTATGAATTAGTGTGGAGATCTTGGAGCAGTAGTGTTAAGATTTGCAGTCCTTTTTACTTTATTAATTCTGTCTGCAAATGTTTCAGGAAAACAAGTTTGTCTGCAGCTGCAAGAAGCATAAATCAGAAAGAAAAAAAAAACGAAGAGATACCTTAGTTAGCTAAAAGACCACCTCGTCAAGGATGGAGGAGCTCGTGTTCTTTACAGATTGTCATTACAGCTAGGCTAGCAATGCACCGAAAGAGATTCGACAAGCCTTTGATAAATACACTTGCATAAAGGGAAACTTTCCACCCAGATCATTCCTTCATTTCTTGGTCGACAAGTTTTGGTCTCCATTTACTTAGTCGAAGGACCCATGGATTTTGGGAACCAATTCTATTTCGCAAGAATAGGACCGCATGTGGGATCGAATCTGACAAGCAAGCAAATTTATACTTGTCAGCTTCAGTACGGGTTTTAATCCGGAAAAAATCCGAGTTAACGAGTAATCGAATCAGCTCACAACCTTGATGGATAATTCTTTTTATCAAAATAAAATTATTTTTTTATATTAAAAAAATATTAATTAAACACACATTTTCTCGAAAAAATAGCTGTAGGATGAAAAATAAAAAATAAAAATAAATATTTAAAAAAAATGATTAAAAATAAACTAGACATGTAATGTGACAAGTTATTTAGGTAATGTTTGAGAGTATGGTAGCGGTTGTTTTTTATAGTATTTCTTGCTCGGAAATACATGAAAATGATATTTTTTAAAAAACATTATTTCTTACATTATCACATTAAAAAAACTAATTTCAAGAAAAAAAATAAAAAAAAATCATGAAATATAGTTCCAACAGTGGCCCTAAAAAATCAATAAAGTTTATATCTTAAAGTGTACTGTGAAATGTGAATTATTAAACATGCGTTTTCGTGCTTAGAAGAGGTTTTGGGATTGGAGTAGAATGTGTTTTTTAAAATATATTTTCAGTTAAAAATATATTAAAATGAAATTATTTTTATTTTTATTTTTAATAACAAAATCATTAGAAAATATTATAATTTTTTTTTCAAGTCAAAAGTATTTTTAAAAAATATCTAAAAATATAAGAAAAATCCATGAGAAACGCCTTAAAATCTTCAGTAAAACGCAACTGATCACTGGCTCCATGATTCATGTGGATCGAAATCCAAAAGGTCAGACATACATGCCCACGGTACAATCTGTTTTTCATTTAGAGCACCTGCACTCCATAAATCAACGAGAAACTAACCAAAGACCCATCACCACAGAAGGAACAAAAACAAGGTTAATTTCCTAGCATGCAAATAAAAATGCTTCGTCTTGCGATTTGTCGGGGTGTTTTAGTGTCCGTTTAAAAACATAATTAAAACATGTTTTTTAAAAAATTAATTTTTTATATTTTTAAACCTTTTTAATATATTAATGTCAAAAATAATTCTTAAAAAATAAAAAAAATATTATTTTAATATATTTTTAGGTGAAAAACACTTTGAAAAATAATCGTTACCACACCCCAAACACCCTCTTAATATATATATATATATATATATATATATATATATATATATATATATATATATATATATATATATATATATATATATAAAGACAGGTCGATAATTTACATGAAAGAAAACATTGAGATTTTTTAACATCGGCCAAAATCTGGAAGAACAAGCTAAGGTTGAAATTTAAGATATCTTTTAAACCTAAAATTTACCATCATTAATTATAAAAACTGATGACAATAATCAAACTTGAAACATTATAAATAAATAAATCCTTTTTTTATCATCTAAATCAGCTAATGATAGAAGATTACCAGCGAATATTACCAGAATCATCAAGCGTTTTGACTGATTTACCTTATCCTTTGTTTTCCTTTACCATCCCTTTTGTTTCCTTTACCTTCTAGAGGAAAAACAATTCGGACATGGAAAGCACCCCTGCTATTGTTCGATGTAATCAAGAACACGACTCTTTTCTTATTCTTCGGATCTTGATAAAAAAAAATACGACTTTGAAATGGAAAGGCCAACAAATAATACGTACGGATATGTATTGTACACGTATGAAAAGGGCCAGCGTTAGAGTTTTTTTCCCTAGAATTATGCCTTTGAGGTTGTTAAAATATTATCTTAAAGTATAATTTTGCTGGAAATTTTATATTAATTTAGATGTAAATCCTAGAAATAGATGGAATTTAGAAGGAGAGGGAGAAAGAAGATAGAGTTAAAACCTTTAAGGCAAATCTTAATAATTTTTATCTAACTATATAGACCGCATCAATTTTATCACCAAATAATTTTTTATATCAGTTTTATTTCTAATTTTTTTTTAAAAAATCAATTAAGGACTTTTATCCATTTTCAAGACTTTTCGTTCAAATTTTACTTTTTATTAGCAAAAAACAATGCTATTTTATGGGAAAAATAATATTTTGAGAATAAAATCATTATAAACAATAGTTTGGGTGTAAAATTAAGACTATGACAATAGTTTGAGGATATATATATATTTGAGGTTTGCTTAAAAATCTATTCAAGAGATCGACTAGATGTAAATATTCCATTATGATTTTCCTTAAAACCATAGATTAATAAATATGGGCAATTATCCCTTCATCAAACTAAAACTCCTATACCATTAATTTTAATTTTATCTCCAAATAACTTTTTGTATCAATTTTATCTCTAAACTTTTTTAAAAAATAATTAATTAAGGACTTTTTCCCATTTCTATCAAAATTTTATTTTTTTTAGCAAAAAACAATGTCCATTGAGTATTTATAATAGAAGTTCTTAATTATCGAGAAATAAAAACAGTTTAAAGCTAAAAATATTTTAAAAAATAGTTTTGATCTAATTAAAATCAAGACTAGGACAATATCCTGATGACATTTTGAGACTTGGTGTAAATATTCTATTATAGTTTTCTCTCATCTTCGTGCCGTATCGGTCTGTCACGTATGAAAATGAAACTCGTAACTATAGAATAAATATCGGCAATTATCAATCTGAAACTTGTATTATTCGCCGTCAAGCCTTGTTCTTTATGATGAAGGACAAGACTTTGAAATAAAATATTCAACAAGAAATGTTCGTATTTATTATTGAAATTAAAAGGGGCAAAAGAGAAGCCATCAGGCTGTTGGAAATTAGAATATTAAATACACAGTTTAGGAACATACGAAAAGAATATAATACTTCCATATCATCAAGGACGTCAAACAAAGAGTAAAGTAATATGATAACTTGGAATAAGGGATTTATTTCCCTGTAATTTCAAGTTTAAATTCTGTAATTATCAATATAATAATTATTAGAAAGTTACAAGATTATTAACTTTAAAATTTATAAAATTTATTCAAACACTTACATTAATAAAATAAAAAAAAAAGTAAAGTATGCACAGGCAATTCCACAGCTACAAACAAAAGAGACTGCCTCCTTGATCACTGCACATTGATACCGTAGCAGCCTTCCCCTGGCCTGTTATCGAGATAAAATGAACACAAAGAAGAGGCACGTTCATGAAGCGAATTCTATACACTTAGAAAAAAGAATTTGCTGCGAAGAAACGATCGAGATTTGCTGGAAAAAAGAATGGTGAAAAGGCAAGAGAGATACCATTCGATAGTTGCTGTTTCTGCTCAAAGCACCTTTCCTGCACGAGTGTTACCAGTTCAAAGCTTTAAAAAAACTTCTTGAGGCAGTCTTCGAGCGCGTGGACCCAGTTCGGATCACTTGAGAAAGATGGGTCGGAAGAATCATTTATTTATATGGGGGATTTCGACAACTCTTATTTAAAGTTTATTTTGTCACAAATCACACTCGAATCTCAATCCAAACAACTAAGCAACTTTCATCATCTCATGACATCAATTCAATTTAGAAATTTTATAAAGGCCAGACAGATAGTAGTTAATGTTTTCCCACTGAAAACGAAATGAAGTTTATTAATGTTCGACTTTTAGGACGAGGATAGGCCATGATTGGAGTCGACAAAGGTTCACTACGAGCATATTGGTCAGACCCGGCTCGGGTCTAACTTGGAAAAATGCTTGTATTATTACATGTGAATTATATTTATCATAAGAATATCATGATATTTAAAAAAAAAAACACTTTATTCATGCAAAGATTTTGATTAATTTTAGCAAGATCAACATAGTTGAACTAAATTTAATTGGGTCAATATCTTATATAGTTCAAATTAAAATCTAATTCTAATCAAGTTTTAAATTATAAGTTTTCTGGATTAACTTATCATTTCAATCAAGTTTAATAATTAATAGATCAATGTATTTCATGCTATAAACTTTTTTTTTATATATAAAGTCCATTACTAGAAGGGACCAAGAGAAAGGAAGTTCATTATAGAAGCTCATCAAAAACCAAATCTAATCCCCCTTCTATTTATACTCACAACATGAAGGTCTGACAAAATATCATGCCCACTCCCCCTTCTATTTATACTCACAATTGAAAATAACATGTGCTAATATCATTTTACATGAATAAAACCTTGTAAATTAAATTATAAAAGATATGCAAAAGTAAATACATCTCTATTAATTCCAAATGAAAACTAATATTTAAAAAATAATCCTCTTTTTTTCCTTACAGAAACCCTATTATTTTTTTAAAAATTAATATAGTTTGATCCCGTACACTGAATCTAATTAATGCTAATTGAAACTCATGACAATGTATTTAAGAAGAGCACCCTACTATCTATTAGGGTTGTATGTTATACTCCCTACTTTTTCTATTTTTTTTCTTAAAAAATTATTATAGGATTAAAACATTCAAGTATTTTTCTAAATATTATCTATTAAAGTTCATTTTGAGAGGGATAATGTATTTTTAAAAAATAGAAATAAAAAAAATAATGATATAACAAATCAATATTCAAAGACCTTAATCTTTATGAAAACTAAAATACGACAATATCTCTATCCCAAGAAATTATTGACTTTCTATTTTTTTTTCAAAAATTATCACATGGTCAAAACATTAAATATTTTACTGAAATACTACTGATTAAAGCTCATTAAAAATTATCATATGGTTAGAACATTAAGTATTTTCCTAAAATTAATACTAATGATTAAACTTCATTTTACGAGAGATAATATATTTTAGAAAAAATGATTTAAAAATGGTGACATGACATATCAGTTAATAACCATCGTAAATTAAGAAAAATTAATGACAATATCTCGTCTTTAAGAGATTTGTAACTTTCTATTTTCGTGGATCTCAAATTTTTTTTTCCCTAAAATACACCTGATTAAAGCCCATTCCACTACCACTAGAAAAAAAAAATAGAAACATATGTACGAATAAAAATTATGATACCATATATTAATTAATTAATTAATTACATTCTTATAATATATGTGTAAATTCATGACAATCTGTTATCTTTCACCGCTTGCCTCTTCAATTCAGGTCCGATCCCAAATACACCCTTCTGCTCATCTCCAACTCGATCAAAAGTGGGGTATCTTGGCTTTCAAACAAACTCATCGTTTTCACTGAACAGATTACCACCAGAATCATATCCCACGCGATATCAAAGCGTGTGGTAACTGGTAATCTCTCAGTTCAGTCCAGGTCCAGACAACCTTATTATTTATAAAAACACCCCACATCCGACCAAACCATCATAACTCATCACCACAGACAAAAAAACATGTCCCAGCCATCAATGCCTCGTTATACCTCGATAATTTTCTTCCTCTTCTTGCAACTGTTCTTTGCTGCTCAACCATGCCACCGGACAGTGACCTACGCTGCTGGCGGCGGCCTGTGGCAACTCTTGCAAAATAGCATTGGCATAACAGCGATGCATATGCAACTACTCAGCAATGACCGTGTAGTAATCTATGATCGAACTGACTTTGGCAGGTCGAATCTTTCATTACCAGATGGAAAATGTCGGAATGATTCAAGTGAATTAGTTATCAAATATGACTGTACTGCTCATTCTGTTGAGTATGATGTTTTGGCTAATAGATTCAGGCCACTTATGGTCCAAAGTGATGTTTGGTGTTCTTCAGGGGCTGTGGTCCCTGATGGGAGGCTGATTCAAACCGGAGGTTTCAATGATGGTGAACGTAAGGTCAGGATTTTTTCTCCATGCAATGGGGCTGATTGTGATTGGGAAGAAGTTGGTGATGGTCTTAAGGCAAAAAGATGGTACGCTACCAGTCATATACTGCCAGATGGTAGGCAAATTATTATTGGTGGCAGAAGGCAGTTCAATTATGAATTTTATCCAAAAAGTTCTGCCCCGAATGTTTACAGTTTGCCATTTCTGATGGAAACTAATGATCGTGGCATAGAGAACAACTTATATCCATTTGTTTTTCTCAATGGTGATGGGAATTTATTCATTTTCGCCAATAACCGAGCTATACTGTTCGATCACAAGACTAATAAGGTGGTGAAGACTTATCCCGCAATACCTGGAGGTGATCCACGAAGCTATCCAAGCACAGGCTCGGCAGTGTTGCTTCCATTGAAGAATTTACAGGCTTCAACTATTGAAGCTGAGGTTTTGGTGTGTGGGGGTGCACCAAAAGGGTCTTTTGCTAAGGTGGAAAATGGTACTTTCGTGCAAGCTTTGGATACTTGTGCCCGGATCAAGATAAACGACCCTAATCCACGATGGGTAATGGAAACTATGCCTACAGCTAGAGTCATGGGCGATATGACATTGCTTCCAAACGGCAATGTCTTGATCATAAATGGAGCTGGAGCTGGTACTGCAGGGTGGGAAAAGGGGCGAGATCCGGTCTTGAACCCTGTCCTCTACCGGCCAGACGACGCGTCAGGGTCAAGGTTTGAGTTGCAAAACCCGAGTACAATACCAAGAATGTACCATTCCACAGCAATTTTGCTTCGTGATGGCAGGGTTCTTGTTGGTGGCAGCAATCCCCATATTGGATATGAATTCACCGGGGTCTTATTTCCAACTGAATTGAGCTTAGAAGCATTTTCTCCACCATATTTGGATCCAAATTTTGATGATTTGAGACCAACAATTGTCTCATCATCTGCTTCCGGAGGTAAAAACATTGGCTACGGACAAAAATTGCTGGTAAGGTTCAAAGTCACGAGCAAAATAGTAACAGATATGGTCTCGGTGACAATGGTGGCACCAGCATTCAATACACATTCATTTTCTATGAATCATAGATTGCTGGTGCTAGGGAATGAGAAAGTGACCGTTGTCGGCACTTCAACTTATGACATTCAAGTTATGACACCGCCTTCCGGTGATCTTGCACCCTCAGGTCATTACATGTTATACGTGGTTCATCAAGAGATTCCAAGTGAAGGCCTCTGGGTCAAAATTCTGTGAGTACTGTTCATTAAGAGTTATAGCTAGATTCATAAGCTGGTTTGGCCTTTTTCTTTAATCTGTACACATTTTGAGATAAGATTTGATTAATTGAATCTACACACATATAATTAATTTACAGCATTTTACTATTTTGGCCCCTCCCTTTCTTTGTCTCATGATTAATTTTGTTTTAATATCAATGGATTATACATCGAATAATCCTTTGTGGAAGATAGAAGCGTGAAAGAAAAATATATTCTTGTTAGTATTGAAATGGCAAGGTGGTAAGCAAAAAGCACTCCTCATAGCAGCAGTTACGTATAATATGAATTCCTGACGTGGGAAGGTATAAAGGCGCCTTCGATTCATGAGGAGGGTGAAGCAATGCATCAGCGTGCAAGGTATGTACAATATTGGTTCTGAGAATGTATGAATACGAATAAGATGAGATACTTGTACAACCGTACGTATTCGTTCCTTCGAATTGCATGAGAAAAAAAGGGGGGGAAGACAAGCACTGTTGAGCATAAGAGTATTGAATACAGGAGAGTTTCTTTTTTCTTTTTCCTTCACAAATTAAGGAGAAATTCAAATATGAGATCTTAAAGAGATTTATTGCTAAAAGATACAAGAGTCGTTCGGAGTCAGAACAAAACCATGTTTTGGGCTAATTTGAAAGTTCAATGGGTACAAGCTAGCTAAATGGCAAACCAAAGGCGATGTTATGACTAGGAATTCGTTTGACATTGTTATGTGATATGGTTTGAGATGTTTTATGCATGCTGCAACTTTAAAAATTGTTTGGTTTTCATTGTTTATGCCAATTAGCCATCAACTTACTAAATTACTTCCTTTAATAGAATCTATGCATATCTTGTAGGGAAAGAGGTAATTAACTCGTAACTGAGGAGTTCTTTTATACTAAACAAAACAATATTGCATTATTAGGACAGCATCAGTAGCATCCAGAACAATAATAACAATTAAAAAAAAAGGGGGGGCTAATATGGTTGAGGGGGCAAGGGAGGGGCAAATTTCTGCGGTGTCCTTTCTCTCTTTTATTTTCTCACTTGAAAATGTCCAATCCCTTCTTGTTTCTTAATGTATTTTCTAACCTCTCTCTCTCTCTCAGTCACATGCATGTTGTTTTGATCTGTTTTTATTATTTAAATCTTGACATTCTGATTCCAATGATATTAAGGTAGCTGAGTTGTCTTTATTACATTGATGTCTTCTCCAGTTGTAACTTTCATTTTGCTGGCGATATCTGCACCGATAGGACAAGATCACAGGCTTTGTTCATACAGGTCTTAGATTTGCTGTTAAGGAATCACGCGAAGGAAGGGACAATCAGCCATTATCTAATCAGCTAGCCTTACAAATCGTTTTATTTGAGAAAAATTGAAAAATGCTTAACACGGTGCGAGAAAATATGATGTTTTACCGATCCCTATATGTTGGATTTTTCTATCAGTTTGGCTTTTCTTGGTTGAATTCGACTCGATCATTTCTTCTCTTTCACAACGTATTGCAAATGAAAATTTTCTATAAAAGGAAATGCGACAGAGTTATTCATTTGGTTATTTGGTACATACTATATGATGTTAAAATTTCACTGTGAAAGCTTGACTTTTCAACTAAAGAACAAGGTTCAAGTGCTCCGACTAGAAGTCTGTTCAAACTAAACTTCAAGCCCGCTTGCGATCTAATGTAAATGTGCAACTGCCCTCATAATGCCAAGAGCAACCATCAAGAAGTTTTTGTCATAAGAACTTCTGGAATCGAGTGGTCCTGCTACAGAAGAGAACAGTTATCATCTTGCTGATTATAGTCCCGCCACCAGTGAGAAATTCAATGCGGCATGCACAACAGTACAAAAATGTGCAAAAGAATCAAAAACGAAAGAACAGCGACAGTTGGTGGAATTAAAGTGAATCGTCGCACGAGCCATGCAATGCAAACTCATGCTGGGATAGGTTCTAGTGGATGGCTAAATATGCCATTCACGTGAATCAAAGGATTTTTGATATAAAGAAGACAAGCAATTGACAGGACGGGGTTATTATGCGTCCAAAAGAGAGTCCATAGCTGTTGAAGATAAGCATGCTGGAGAGTGGATGTTAGTGGAGTTAGTGTGTCACGGGATTTCAGGACCTGATTCCAAAAGTTCACGGGCAGGTCTGCCGATAAAAAGATTGCAGTCCATCTTCAATATTATATTGCTGCTCGGCAAAACGGAATGAGTAAGTGAAAAGTAAAAACAAACACCGCCCGCCTTCATCAACCAAATCATTCTCCGCTCGGCTACTACGCAGATAGAAAGATAAAATCCCAACACCTAAATGAAAAAAAGCTGTGAGCTCATACTGGCCATGGGCCAACCTCATTGGAAGTCCATCTAATTTACATAGGCCTAACATCGAGCCTCCTTTCAAAATGGACTCACCAGGCCTTAGCTTTAATCGACCTGGTTCGCCAACGAATTCTAAATCGGTAACGTGATCAGAGAGGCGCGGCAATGGAGAATTGGTGACACAGAAGTTGGGTATTGCAAAGGATGGAAGGCGAGACCACGAACTGTGTTCTCAGGCTCTCTAAAATCCAATGCTTCCATAAATTGTTGGAAGACTTTCAAACATAAAATTTCTCTACAATAAGTCCATCCGCATCCCGTTTCGGTATCGGACTGGACCACCTTTCATCTACTGAAACCTTGGGGGTTTAATCCCGAGCCGTAATGGAGGCTTCCAATCATTATTTTAAGAAGGACGTCCTCCTTGACTCTGGAAAATCAGTTCCTCTACAGGTTTAATATGACGGCGCAGTGCATTATGTCCTGACGGGCATGGCAAGGCCGAGGAAAACCCTTGCCAATTCCTGGCAGATTACATTGCTAATAGAGCAGCACTAGCAGACTATAATTTTACACTCTAAATCATCTGTCCGATCAAAATGTTGGGTTCAAATTTCTGCCTCATCATATTTTATGCTGGCTATGTAGTGTAACAGATCCTCAGCTTAACACAAGCAAGTTCAACAAACAAACACTTTAGAAATGGCAAATACATTAGGAATTTAGGAGGACCAACCACTCCAGACAGCAGCATAACTAACTATCATGAACAACACCCAACAATATAAAAGAACCCAAATTAAAGGTCGAATTCACATAAAAACTTGTCCGCTGTACTTCAATTAACCTTTCCACAATAGTTTAATAGTATCGAAACCCTTCATTGAATTGAAGCTACAGAACCTACACTAATTGTATCAAATCCAATGAACTAATGCATCCAATCAGGGAAAAACTTAAGCCCGTTCACCGCGGATTCGCCTAGCGAGCTGGATATCCTTAGGCATGATGGTGACTCTCTTAGCATGAATAGCACACAAGTTGGTGTCCTCAAACAGACCTACAAGATAAGCCTCGGCAGCCTCCTGAAGTGCAAGCACAGCGTGGCTCTGGAACCTCAAATCAGTCTGCCAGAACAAACAAACACATAAAAACCAATCACCAGGTGCACAAATTACTTAGATAAAATCAATTAAACCACTTAAATCAGTAACAATACCTTGAAGTCTTGAGCGATTTCACGAACAAGGCGCTGGAATGGCAACTTGCGGATCAAAAGCTCAGTGCTCTTTTGGTACTTTCGGATTTCACTGTTATGGAAAGAAAGTTGCAGTTAGGGTTTCACAGAGATGAGATACGAAACAATAAAAAAATTAGGGAAACGTTACCGTAGAGCAACAGTTCCAGGGCGATAACGGTGAGGCTTCTTGACTCCTCCAGTAGTAGGAGCAGATTTCCTTGCCGCCTGTATGACATCAATTAATTACCATTAATCGAGCAAATTAGGGACATGGCAATTAAAATTAAATCGTGAAACCCTAGGTTTGGAAAGAAGGATACTGCATGGACTAATCAAGAGCATGATTTTAATGATAATTAAAAACCAAGGGAAACCCTAATGATACGTACCTTGGTGGCGAGCTGCTTCCTCGGAGCCTTACCGCCGGTTGATTTGCGAGCAGTTTGCTTTGTACGAGCCATTTTCTTTCGAAATCGCGAGGGATGAAAAAATTTGCCGTTTGACTTGGTGACGAATGCACAGGATTGGATTTATATAGTGGCAAAATGGAGAATTAAAACTAGACGAACGGCTGTGATTTGTTTATCTTATTAATCGACGAGGATCACCAAAAGCGAAATAGTTAATTTGATTGGTTGTGGTTTGCAAAAGACGATTGCCAGCGTGGACGAGTTGTGTTTCTTTTGTGAGATAAAACCCAATGATTCAGCTTAAACCATGTCGAAGAATTAGATTGTTCGCCAGTGGTAAGCAAGGTTGAATTTCGTTTCGGTAGGTGTTTTATTTTTTTAATTAGAATAAAATATTTTAGTTTTAAAGTGTTTTGGCGTGCTGTTTTAGGGTTGTACTGTTCATATATATATATATTCAACAAACATAATTTAAATTCAAGATAAATTAATTATAAATTATACAATACAAACACAATGCCAAACAAATATAATTTCAAAATTTAAAATATTTCTAAATAGTCAAGATTAAATAGATCTTTAACTTAAAGTAATTCAACTTCAACAAAATATCAAAATATTATAAAAGTAAAATGTTTTAACACAAATATTTTAAATATAAAGTTAGATCAATGTTATTAAGGCTAATAAAATCTAAAGCATCCCTTGTTTTGCTCAAATTCGTACAAAGTATAAACATGGAAAAAACAACATGAATATAAACCATATATATTAGTGATAAATCTAATTTTAAAAAATTAATATCATTGTTAATGAAAATAGTAATTATAATTTTCAATGTTATTATTAATATCATTGTTATAGAAAATATAATAAAAAAAGAGCTTTTTATAATTGGGTGGTTTAATTAATTAAATTGAATAAGGTTCAATTTGATTCAATGGCTTTTCAAGAGCGGAACGGAACATGTGGAATGGAACCGGAACGTTTCGGGCGGAATTTAGCCGAAAAATCCGGAACGGACCGAGATTTAAAATGAGATGAAATTTGTTCCGTTTTGTTTCGTTTTTTGAATTGGTATGGAATGTTTCGGCCATTCCGGGCGGAACGGAACGGAATTGACAACCTTGGTGCTAAGCCGCGATTTTCATCAAATTTTTTTGAATACATGAAAAAAAAAAAATCAATGTTGCTAATATTTTTTTAAAAAAATAATTATAAAAACTAAATTAAAATGACTTGACTATCGTGATAAACTCAAAAACAGACGGGTAAAAACATGTTTGTTTTATAAAAAATTAAAATAATATTTTTAAAAATAATATTAAAATGATAAAATATTGGATTAATACACGTTAATCTGGGTTAATTTACTAAATCTGCTATTTGAATTATGAAATCATGATAATCTCATTTGAAGTAAATCAAAATAAATTATAAAACGTAATTTTCAATCAACTTGATATTAAATAATACAATTGAAAAAAAAATGGCATCAGTTAATTTATAAAGCATATGACTCGAGTCATGAAATTAAAATAATATTATAAAAAGTAAATAAAAAAATAATTTGAGTTAACTTGTCATACCCGCGATCAAGATCACAAGATAACCCCATAAAAAATAATTTGAGACAAATTATAAAATATAATTTTCAATAAACTCATTATTTAATGTTGAAATTGAAAAACAAATCAATATAAAAACAAGACATAGTAAAACTATCTTAATTTACACGAGTTAACTCGCAAAACACATGTCTCGAATTATAAGACCAGGATAACCTCATAGAATATAAACCAAAATAAATCATGAAGTCTAATTCATAACAAACCCAATATTAGATGGTAAAATTAAAAAACAATTAACTAAAAAGAGACAAAAAAAAATTCAAGTCAACCAGACCAACCCGTTAAACTTGTAGCTTAAGTAATGAGATTGAGACAATCTTGTAAAAAACAAATAAAAAAATCATAATATCTAATTTTCAATCAACTTAATATTAAAAAAATAATAATTAAAATAAGAAAACTTAAATTAACTGAGTTGGTCAATTAATCTCGTCATACGAGTTACGAAACTAAATTATTTTATAAAAATAAATCACAATAAATTTTAAAATTAGTATTTAATAAATTAAATATTAAAATATAAAAATTGAGATAAATATAGATTAAAAGAAAACCTCTTCCTTAATAGTATTATGTGAAATGACGAGTAATAAAATCAATACCTCTTTTCCTTCATACTAAAAATTTGAAACAACTTGCTGTATACCAGTTTTTAAAACGACATCATTGCTACGATACTATAACTGTATTAATCCCAGGTTAATTTTAGTTTTTACTGTCCCCTAAATTATAATTTGCCCAGAACCCGACTCAGCTTATTTCTATCATATACGTGTTTCGTGTTATTACTCCTGTAAAAATATAATAAATTATTGTTTTATATGTATATATATTTTTATTTTTTAATATTATTATAAAAAAATAATAAAAGAATATAATAAATATTAACATAAGACTTTTTAAATAAAAAATATTTTTTAAAATATTTTTTTTAAAAAAAGCTAAACCAAATAGTTTTATAATAAGTACTTTTAGTTGAGGTTGATTTGGAAAAATATATATTTGGTTAAAATTGTGGTTAAAATTGAGGATGAATAAAAAATACTTTAATATTTTTGGTTAAGAATATTTTTAAATTGAGAATATTAAATAATTTTAAAAAATATATATTAATATTAATATTAATGGTTTTTAGTTTAAATATTATAGATTTAACTATTGCTACTGCTATTATATTATGAAATAAATAATACTTTATATAAAATATTTTTTATTGTTCCATTAAACTATCTACAATTCCATCATGCGTGAAATACATCCGAAAAGAACTACAGTTTTCACAATTTTTTTAAGAGCGCAACAACATCAGGTAAAATATAATCAGGAACAAAATTGGGATTGCGATCAAATTTCTACAAAAGCTATGTCATTAAGCGATCCTCGTCTAATTTATAAAATGTCATTGAATAATGTTTAACACTAGTTTTTCAAATAAAACATAATTAAAAATAAAAAATTATTTTATTTTATTTTTATTTTGCCAGGTCAGACCCGGTTCAATGCATTTTTAGCTTTGAACCGGACCCGGATCGGCGGGAACAACGAAGAATGTCTCAACTGTTCACGTGAACAGCGAAGCCATGCTCCACTGTTCAGTGATTCCTTCCCCACAAGGAGCAACAAAGTTATGCTCCTACAAAACCTGCGGCATAACCATATTTTTGATGGGTCCTACCAGCATAAGCTTGTGTTTTTTTCTTAACCAAACGATAATATATATGGCTGCAGGGGAACCTCACCCGCAACCACATTATGAAACGGTATGTTGTAGAAGAACAAATCCAATAATGAACTGATTAACCTCCAACTAGTAGATAATCAAATTCAATAGTGAACTGATTCTTTTGTTTGTTTTTGTGTTTTAAAAGTATTTTGAAAAGTATTTTATTTTTATTTTATTTTATTTTATTTAATATTTTTGAATGTTTTCAGATAATTTTGATATGTTAATATTAAAAATAATTTTTTTAAAAAATAAAATAAAATATCATTTTAATTTATTTAAAAATAAAAAAATATTTTTTAAAATAACCAACAATACATTCCCACATGAATAAAAAATCCAGTAGCGAACTGCAGGGTTTTTATTTTTCCTCCTGATGTTTCCCTTCAACCTTTTTGTCACGTCAAGATGATCGCGGCTGTTTGGCTCTTTTGGGAATTTTTGGCTAAAATTTCCGCTCCCCGTGATGGTCCTGGAGAACGAATTTGTTATCCTGTATGACAAATATCGGTGAGTTTGAAAAAAAAAAGTGGATTTTTTAAAATTCATTTTTTTATTAAGATGAAAAATCAATTTAAACAATAAAAATCAAATAAATTTTAAGGTCATGTCAGATATAAAAACAAATCCAGCCACTCTACGAAGTGTGGTTACGGTTGGTTTTCAAACTTTTTTTTATTTAAAAATATATTAAAATATTTTTTTTTATTTTTTAAAAATTATTTTTAAAATCAGTACAATAAAATAATTTAAAAATATCAAAAAATATTAATTTAAAACAAAAAAATAAAATAAAAAATATTTTTAAAACACAAAAATAACCACACAATTAGACAACATCATGCAGCTGATTTCTCTTTATGGCAGCTGACTGCTGCTTTGTTGCCCCCTTCTGTTTTCCCTTCTTTAGGCAGAAGTTATGTAAGTTTAAAAATGAAAATAAAATAAAATTTAATACAATTTTAAAAAATAATTACTCTCGAAAGATAAAAAATTACTAAAACCTACTGAGTCAGCTTAAACCACATCCTCCATGGAAGAAATTGAAACGACTTACTGTTTACCAGTTTTTTAAACGATATTTTTGCTTTAATATTATGACTGTATTAATACCTAATTAATTTTAGCTTTTGTTGTCTTTTAAATCATAATTAATTTATTCCCAATATATTTGTGTGTTTGATATTACAGTATATAGTGTTCCACGTTTAGATGGTTTAATTTGTAGAACGATTTTGTTTTCTTGCATGACAATTATCAGAGCAATCCCAGTGAATTTAAAGGGCAATGCCACTCTCTCTGTTGTGTGTAAATCCAAATATTACAGTATATAGTGTTTTTAAAAAAATTGATTTTTTAAATTAAAATTTAATATGATTTATATATTTTAAATCGTTTTGATGTGCTGATATAAAAAATAATTTTTAAAAAATAAAAAAACATTATTGACATGCATTTTGACACGAAAAGTTATTTAAAAAGCACACGCAATCACGCTGTCAAATACACTTGTATTTGTTTGTATAATTTAAAAGTGTTTTTAAAAAATTATTATTATTTTATTTTGAATTTATTTTGATATGTTGATGTCAAAAATATTTTTTTAAAAAATAAAACAGTATTATTTAAATAAAAATATTTTTTTAAAAATCATTAATATACACCCAAACACCGATAAAATAAATTCTCAGATCCCCGAATAATACTAGCCGTAACTTGTCGCAGCGAAGGAGGAATAAGTCAGGGGCATTGATTTTACCTGTTGTTATTGAGAATACGAGAGCAAGAAACATCATTGTCGTGTGTAATAAAAAAATGTTCAACGCGGTTCTGATGATGACAATCCCATGTACCCTGTATAGACGCTAACGGGGTAAAAAGTTCCGTGTTGGATTGCGGCCCAAATACTAAATGGACCAAAACGCAGTGCATTGGGCCTCATCAAACATGAACCGTTGGTAATCCCGCCTCAGTAACTAGTTTGTTTTGCCAGAAAATACCGTAGAATACAATGGAGACAAGATAGGTAGAAAAAAAGAAACAGAAAAATAAAATAAAATCAAAATATCAAGACAAGACAGACAGGTAAAACTACCCACTCATTAAGCAGCAAAGCAAGCAAAAATTTCCTTGCCTCTTCTTCTACTGTTCCTTCCACAGATTTGGCATCCTCTTCACGCTTAGGGTTTTCAATCTCTCTTTCGGCCTTGCCTCTTAAAGTATGCTTGGATTCTCTTACATATTCAATTTCATCTCTCTACTGTTTACTTTCTTTACTATCTGATTAGTCTTTGTCTCTTTTTACGTACCTTTTTGTTATGGCATTTCCGGTTCCTGGTGCTTGAAGTGGATTCTTGGTGCATTTTTGGCAGCTGTTGCAGCTTGTTTTTGTGTTCATTTTGTTTGATTTTGGGTTTTGATCGTGTTTAAGTGTGAAAATATGCGTGCTTCAAGGGGCTTGGTGGGTTTTAATTTGTGGGGTTTTTTGTGTGGTCAGTGTAGAAGTGATGGTCAGTGGACAGGCGGATTTTGTAAGATTTTTTTTTCTAAGGATTAATTCAATGTTTTGACGTGTTAGGCTCATATTAGCATTATATAATTAGAATTGGTGTTTGACCAGATGTAAGATTGAATCTTTGTTTAATTTCTGGAGATAATCAGGATCCCACTTGCTGATCTGTGTTTCAAAACTCAGTCTCTAGTACAATTCTTGTGTTTTTTTTCAATGAACTTTAGTTACCATGCTTGGCTATAAAGATGATACAATGCTCACTGTTAGGAGGTGCTTGTGATGATTTAGAATCATTTGGTGGGTATTGGGCAATTCTTCTGAATGCTTGTCACTTGGTCTAGTCTGTTTACTAGAATAAAGATTTGTGGCTTGTGGAAAGCTAGTCCTCCAGATGATGCTTGAAGCATTGAGGGCCAATGGTTATGGGAATAAGCGTGGGTGGAGTTCATGGTTTGAATTCAAGATAGGACCACCTCCTTAGTCCTTGCAATGCAGAACTAGGAAGAAACAAATTTACGCACTAAATATTGAACATGATGGCAATCAATATTCCTTGAATGGTCTTTGACAATATACGCACTCCTTACTCTGCAAAAGGACTTGTTTGATATTTGCATATTTCTGTTTTAATGTGCAGTTTTGTTGTGAATATGTGCAATTCTGCTTTATTAGTGTGCTTAAGTTGTTCCTGAAAGTGCCCTTCCCTCTCTCTTTCCCTTACAATCTGACAACATCATTTGATCCAACAAGGTTAAATAAAAAACATCCATGTGTAAGGCTATAACCGTGAGAGTGTGACGTTCCTATTCTGCAAGGTTAAATAACGTTAAAAATTATTTAACCTGATTTAAAAAGGTTAAATAATTTTTTCTGTTCTTGCATATTGTATCTTTGGGATGAAATTAAGATTGAAGAATGTTGTTCCTTGTACTGTAGTAAGAATTGTATCTTGTTGAAAGGTTGAGTTTATGGTTCTGTTGATATGAATGTATAATACGTTTAACATGCAGGAAAGGTTTGCAAGGGAATGGGTTTTTACTTGTGATTCGAATTGCACATGGTAATTATGTCACTACTCTCCTCATTCTCACCATTAGATCAGAATTCTCTTTCCCGGTTGTTTTTGCACAAGGTCTTCTTTACTATATATATATGTGTGCATGCGTGCGCGTGTGTGTGTGCGCGTGTGTGCAATATGCCCTGGAAACAATCTCCGAATTATTTTTCCTGCTTTGAGATACAGGATTTGTAGCCTGGATAAGCGATTCAATGCTCAATTGACTGAGCATTGCATGTACACTTGGGGTTTTTAATTGTTATCTGTAATTACTGCCAACTGTGAAGCTGATATGGATGATGGGGGGCATCGTGAAAATGGCAGGCATAAAGCGGATCAATACAAAACAGCTCAGGGCCAGGTATCCGAAAGCAACTTTCCGCTGACCATATGATAGCATGACTACAATTGTAGAGTATGTAGTATCTGATTTTTCTTACCATTTGCAGTTCTTATTATTCTTATTTTTTCCGTGTTGTCGTTGCAGTGGCTGATGCAACCACAGCCATCCATGAAACAGATCATGGCCATCATGGCTGAAAGAGATGCTGCCATTCATGAGAGAAATTTGGCCCTTTCAGAAAAGAAGGCGGCTATTGCTGAAAGAGACATGGCATTCCTGCAGCGAGATTCGGCAATCGCTGAACGAAATAATGCCTTGCTGGAGCGAGACAATGCTATCACTACTCTGCAATACCGGGAGAACTCCTTGCCAAGTGGTAACATAACCACCTGTCCACCTGGATTCCATAACTCGCGTGGGGTGAAGCACATGCACCACCAACAGCAGCAGCATACACATCATCTGCCCCACATGAATGAAGGTCCATATGGTACTAGGGAAATGCAGACAAGTGATGCTTTGCCAGTATCACCAGTTGCATCTGAGGTTGCAAAGCCACAGCGGGGTAAACGACCAAAGGATGCTAAGGCAACACCATCTAATAAAAAGACTTCAAAATCTCCAAGGAAGGTTAAGAGGGAGAGTGAGGACACGGACATGTTTGGGAAGTCACATGAGTGGAAAAATGGGCAGGATATGGACGGTGGAGGTGATGATCCAAACAAACAGCTGGCAGCATCTAAGTCTGACTGGAAGGGTCAAGACCTGGGGTTGAACCAGGTTGCATTCGATGAAACAACCATGCCAGCACCCGTGTGCTCATGCACTGGAGTCTTCAGGCAGTGCTACAAATGGGGAAATGGTGGATGGCAGTCTTCGTGCTGCACAACCACCTTGTCAATGTATCCTCTACCTGCTGTGCCCAACAAGCGCCATGCTCGTGTTGGTGGGCGGAAAATGAGTGGGAGTGCTTTTAGCAAACTGCTTAGCCGACTTGCAGCTGAAGGCCAAGATCTGTCAAATCCAGTTGATCTCAAGGACCATTGGGCCAAGCATGGAACTAATCGCTACATAACAATTAAATAGATGAAGCAATCTGCAAATCGATGGATAAAACATGGGAACGGCAAGTAGTCTTCAGTTAGCTGTATGTATCCGCAATTTTTCTTATCTGCTGTGGGATAATAATGATTAGATAACAGCCATAATGCAGGCTATCATGTAAGTGTCACCGACCACATTTCTTTCTCCTTCACATTGTCTTAATGTCATTGCTGACGTAAAGTGGGGGTGTACTTGTAGTAATTATCCTCTACCTCTAGTTAAATGTAAAGGGTCCTTCCTTTAAGCTGGTCCTTTAAGCTGGTGTTAAGCTCCTATGAATAGAAGTTCCATGTTATAACAGAATCGGTTATCTTGTTATTCGAAATCTTTTTATCTGGTATGGTTGATTGATCTTCTGAAATTTTAGAAGTTCGATAGACCAGAAGTTCTAGGAGAGGAGACATGGCATTCAATCTTTGCCAGGAACGTGAATAAATTGCCAGGAAAGTGAAAAAATTGCAAGATGAATTATCTGCATGAGGCTGACCATCCTTCTAAGTTGCTGGAAGTTGTATGGATTTATATCAGTCTATAATATCCACAAATTATCCTACGTATCTTATAGCTGCGCAATGAGTTTGTTGCTTTACATGAATCCAATTGTCAAGATATACGCGGAGGGTTATCATGGAGAAGTTAGAGACCACAATCATCCACCAAAAAGGTCCAGACTTTGAACTCAAAATGCCTCGATCTCGGCAGACATCATTATTACTAGCTTTTCAAAGGAAACTTCTAAGTGGCCACGGGCCAGACTGATGACAAGGATTTTGTAGTCGGGCTTAGGCCTTCTTGGATTCAAACTGAATTCCTACATAGTTTCGAAACAAAAAACAAAATGGAGCCTCATCCATTACAACAAAAACTAAAATAGTTGTGTTTCACTGTGCAAATTGTAGTAAAACTACCATGCTCTTGATTGGAAAAATGTTTTAGGGGCAAGCAATTTGCACACTGAAACTATGATTTTGTTTTTGATTGGAAAAATTAGTTAGCTTTGTTTTAGGGCCACCAGGTACTCATTAGTCATTAAAAAAAAACAGGGTTAAATTATTATTTTTTGCATTTTTATTCCACGGTATATTGTTACCCTTGACAACAAAAACATTAAGCTGACTTTTTTGCATTTTTATTAGTCATTATTGCAATTTTTTTTCTTCACTTTCCATGAGAATTCTTAGTTAGTTTTTCTAACTGAATTTTTAAAATTAAATTAAACTAATTTCAACTCTCAATATTTAACTTTTTATTCCATAATATATTTTTTAATTGTCAGAGGAGAGAATTTAACAAGTTACGGATTTAAAGGTTTAATTCAGTTTTACAAGGTTCGGACTTGTTTTTTTCTCAAAAGTTTTTTTTTAAATTTCATCATTTTTTTTTTTTTTTTTTTATAAAATTTATCCTTCTTTTAAAATTAATAAGGGCTGCTTAGAGTATTTTTTAGGTATTTATTAATTTTAAAATAAATTTTATTTTTAATTAAATATCTTGATTTTTTTTCTGGTTTCATTGTCAATATTTTGTTATTTTTAATTATACTTTTCACATGAGATTTTTTAGTGATTTTGAAAGTAATCAAGAGGCAACTATGATTTTTTTTCCTAGACCTTCGTAGAATCTTAGCTTTTTTTAAAAAAATATTTTTTAATCAAATTAAATACATAAAAGTACGCAGATAATCGATTCATGGATGCAATCAATACCAGATGCAGTCATTTCAGAAATCTTAGTTTTGAAAATGTTGAAATCACATAAATATTATTTTTTTACCGCAGCATAACACACCATCTATATCTATTGTTGAATGTCTATGAAAAATATTTCAATTATACGCGATTAGTTTAGTTCTTTCTTGGTATTCTCACTTCTAGAATTCAAAGTCATCAATGAGCACTTTCACTTGCCAAATTTCATATCCAATCCTTTGATCGCAGGCCACGGTTAACTGCAGTTGATTCGTTGAAATTTTCCAGGAATGCTTGTGGCAAGGCAAAAATCGAAACATTTCTGTTCAAAATGGCTTTAAAGAGTTACTGTAAATCTAAAGTTCAGCATTACATTGGAATTTTTGCGAAAAAGAGGATGACAAAAACTAATCTGCTGGCTAACGTAAAAGAATCAAGCAAAGAACACATAAAATTACTTTTTCCCCCGGTTAAACAGGCCAGTGATGGGATTAAAACAATTTATAAAAAAAAGCTTGTAAAGAACTCTACAGTTTTAGTGTCAGATTCAACAATAATCAGCATGGATGAATCAGCCAGGGATAACTGTTATTTTTTATGTTTCTCATCATGCACAAAACAGTAGAGTCCAGAGCCAGTTTTTAGTCTTCAAACAAGAAGATGGAAAACAAAATCTTGGAAACAAAATAAAAAACTAAAACTATTCAAGCCTCAGACCGTCCTAGTTCATGAATTTCAACAATTAGGCAGATCCATAGACCTGCTTTCAGTGAAAATCAGTAGTGTCATCATCGGCTGACGGCGCAGTAATTAAAAAAAACCCATGAAAGCTGAGACTTGAAGACATAAAAGCAGAAAGATAGAGAGCATCAGATCTTCCTATTCAAGAATCTAAATCATAAGAACCCAAATAAGAGTCTGAGCATTCAACAATTCAAAAGATTCGTCATTTGCCTCTCCAGATTGAAAAAACAATAAATTCAAGGAATTGTTTAAAACAATGCAAAAATTAGAAGAGGGGAAGATAGAGGGGGTTTTTGGTGAAGGTGAACGGCGGTTTAGGGCTGGGTTTTTTAGAAAGCTATCAGTGTCCCTTTTATAGAGGTTCTTCACTAGGGTTTTTTCTCGACGGTGAAATTAAATGGAGCCGTAAATATTATGTTATTGCTGTGTGATGGATCCAAGGTTTTGTCTGGTGACTGGAAGCCTGTGCGTTTAATTTCACGGGCTCATGGGTTCGTAAATCGGGTCCTGTATTTAGGCCCATCTGGTAAGCTTTATAAATGGAATGCAAAGGAAAAAGGAAAAATGGTACCTTTTACCTTGGCTTATTATAACCGTTTTTTAAAATGTTTTTTTATATTAAATTAATATTTTTTTTTAAAAAAATTAAATATATATATATATATATATTATAAAAATAAACACATATTTATATACAATTATATAGCCTTTGAATTATAAAAAATAGAATAAAAAATATTTTTGTATTTTAATTTGTTAATGTTAAAAATAAAAAATATTTTAAGATATAACTTTTATACAACGGCGCCTAACACTTATTAGCATTAATACATACAACTTTTGAATCAAAACAACTTCCTAGGGAAATAAAAGAGAAAAGCTTGGAAAAAACTTCATAGATTTAGTGCTAGATTTAACAACAATCAACACGGATTCAATTTTTTTTTTTTAATGTTTCTCGTCACACGCCAGCATAACAGTGTCCAAAGCCCCGTTGTAGCGACTAGTCAGTGCATCAATCTTGCACAATTATCTCTAATCTAGTCACGACAAGTCATTTTGATTGATAATTTTAACGATGTTTATGTTTTCATCCTGAAATTCTAAATTATCCAGGAGAAAGGTGTGATTTTTTTTAAAAAAGAACATTATAAAAAATAAACAAGTAAATACAAATATTACAGTAGCTTTTTAAAGTAAATAGAACCATTAAATAATTTAATCAACATCCATGCATGTCGAGATATAATACACTTAGAATAAAATAATCAGGACTGGTAAATTTAGAAAAGATTTGAGATAATCATTTAATAGTAGGTGGTGATAAAAACTTACGATCAAGATGTTTGTTCTTTCTGTGATCTGAGATTTGAGTCATGTGATTGCTAACATTATGACCACTGAAAACTTATATAGTTTTTAATTTTAGAACCAGTAAAATTAATCGAGATAAAAGTAAATTAGCTCGAATACTCGTATTAATAATGAAAAAAAACATTTGAGATTATTAACTATATAATTAAATATTAGTCTATTACCAGGTACAAAACAAAAAAATTTAAAGCTGGCTAGTTTTAAAATATTAAAATAAACTGTACTTTATCTCAAAAACATTATTTTCAATACTTCTTGAAGTGAAGGCTAGCATATATTCAAACTGTATTTATAAAAATCATCTTCCATTTTAAAAGCCAAGCGGATGGATTTTAAAATCACAACTAAATACTTTCTTCTGGCCAGGGGGCAAGCAAACTCTGAAATGGAAGACTGCTTATTCCTCTTAACTAAAAAATTCTTAAATATTTCAAAATTATCTAATTTCAATCATTTTATTTTATATATAATAATCAACTAATATTTAGCTACATAGTCAACAATATCAAATATTTTATATATAATAATCAGTTGTTTTATTTAAAGTATATTAAACAGCGACCTGTACGGATTTTAATAAAATCATTTAGCAACTTTATTTATTAAAAAACACAACTTTTCGTTTTTACTTGTTTTTTACCATGTTTTTTTTAAAGAATTTATGCATTTCCTTAAATAAAATATATATATTTTAAATTGTTTGATTTAAGTTATGTTCTTGATAGTAAATATAGTTAAAGTAATTTTACTAATAATATAATCTAACAATTCATTAATAAATAATTTGATGCCAGCCCCAGAGAGACAGAACATAGCAGATAACCGATACAACAGCCCTGTTCTCAACACGAAGAGAATATAAGTGTTTTTTAAGGTCGAGATAAAATAAAATTTTAAAATTGCGGGAATAGAAAAAAAATACTTAAGAAGAAAAAGAAAAATAAAATTACTCATTAAAGATATATTTGAAATTACAGTACTAATTATTTTGCGTTTGAAAATATATTAATATATATATATCTTTTAAAAAATTATTTTTAAGTATTAAAATAATTAAAAAATATTAATTTATAATGTATTCTTTTTAATTTTTTGTCACAAACACAATTGGATAACGCGCCCAATCACAACCTAAAACAACACTCTATCTCCACACTAACTAAATTTCTTATATTAATAAAAAGTAGCTCTTCTCGGGAGAACCAAATAATCCCTTTTTATCCCTTAAATCTTTCATCTCTCATGCGTCCATTTTGAAAATTAGGGTTCCCCTACTCTGCTTCTCTTTCACTCGCAAGCCTCTATACCCTAATCGCCCCGATCTCTCCAAGTAGCCGTTACCCCTCTTTCCCGCCAATTTCGCATCCGTTCGCCATTCTCCATTTCAAATACTAACCGTTAGATCTGCTCCTTTTAGTACCAACTCCTTTTCAAGCTCACCGGAAATGTCGACTGTCGAAGCGGAGAAGAAGGCAGAAGAGGAGAAGAAGGCAGAGGAGAAAGGAGGGGAGCTATTGTTCTGTGGCGCCACGTGTTGGGATATTATTGGTCGCAAGAAAGGCGCACAGGAAGGCAACTTAGTCTCACCTACTCGGCTCCGTCCTCTTGTTGGTGTCAATATCCGCTTCGTTGCCTCCGGTTCTGGTGAATGCCATTTCCCCAATTTTTTATTTAACACGCATAGCACATATAGATTAGCACCGTTTATTTGATTATATTACCGTGTTACTTTTTGGTGTAGCATCGTGTCACTGTGTAGCATTGGATGTTGAAGGGCGTTGCTACACATGGGGACGCAATGAGGCACGAGCCTAACTCATTTCTGAAGCTGTTTAGTAAATCTAGCAAGTCTGTGTTAATGTCAACAAACTAATGAATCTTAGCCTGTGTTTACAGAGGGGGCAACTGGGCCATGGAGACACGATTCAGCGCGATAGGCCAACAGTCGTTTCTGAACTTTCCAAGTAAGTTACTGGAGTCAATGCTATTATATTTGATTGGTTTATTCTAATATACATGTAGAAAGGATAGTTGTTTTGTATCTTTCGGTGGACTTCTAACTGGCATGCTTTTCTGTGCATTGAATGTAAAGGCTGTGTAAATCTTTTAGGTCTCAGTGTATTAGGCGTTCAATAAGCATGAGTGGAAGTATATCGAGGAGTTTTAGCGTCTTTTGCTGAGTTACTAAGCATTATAGAAGCAGAGATCGGTTTTGTACGGAGCAACATTGGAAAGATTTCTGAGTTCTGATGAAGTTTAGCCAGAGTCCTCGTGTCTTTGGTGCTGGGCGTGATCGTGGAGTCCAAAAACATGACATCATGAAGCAACAAGTGCTTCTAGACCTTGTTCTGTATGCAAATTGTTATGAGAGTATTGACTGGTCATGCTTGTTTGTCATTTCTTAAGAAATCTCTTAAGAAATTTTGTCGATGCAAAATAATTTTAGCCATGCTTATGTAAAACTCACAGTTTTGAAGAAAGGCTCGAAGATATGTGTGAACCTGTTAGTTATAGCATGAGGGAATGGTTAGTGCTATTTTGAAAGAGTTTTTTGAATCCATCGCAAGTTACCAAGATATTGACCAGTGGAAGAAGATGTTACCAGACAATTAGGTCTGATCCACTCATTTTCTAAATTTAAATTTGTGACTTCTGAATTAAGCTGAGTGATTTGGGAATAGGTGATTATTGTAAGAAGGTATTGTTCTTTAAAGAAGCTTGTTGTTTACCTTGCACTAATTCAAAACTTGGCTGAATTTGTTACCCTGATCCAGTAACCTGGTTGGCAGTTTTGAGCCTTGTTGCTATTTTGAATTGAAGTGTTTATAGAATTTTAAGTCACCACTCGGTAAGTGATATTTGACCACCCTGTTTCTTTGAAAATTCACTTGGGCTCCTGGATTTCTGTCTTTCTAATATTTTATTTTGTTCTTTGTTTTTGTCTTTTATAAAAAATGGACCAGGTCTGATAATTTGGACTAAGTGATTATTGTGAGCTTTTATCCTGAGAAATTCAAAGAAATCACTGTTTTGCTCTCCAAAGAAATGTTGATAAATATTTCAACTAAACCTTGTTGGTTTTTCTCTGAAGGTATAAACTCATCAAGGCTGGAGCTGGTAGGAGCCATACAGTAGTGGTTACTGAAGATGGTTTATCGCTTGCATTTGGCTGGAATAAACATGGGCAGCTGGGCTCTGGCTCAGCAAGAAATGGTAAATCCATCCTCTTCTAGATCGTGTTGAATGAAATTTCATAGATTAGATACTTTGATGAGGAAGTTTGCATCAAATTCCATACATGTTCAAATCATTTTCGATATTCTCATTGAAAGGTGTGAAATATTTGTTTCTTTTCTTGAGTGGCTTTGTATTTTTTTTTTTCGAAGTGAGAGGAAAAAGGGAATTTTGTTAATATGAGTTGTTTATTTTATTTAAAATTGTTAATTGGATATAGAGTGTTTGCTGTGTGTCATCTAATATGTTCAATTTTAGATATCAACCACCTAGATTACGCTTTTTCTCTACTTATTTGTAGAAATTGAGTCATCTCCTGTTCGCTGTCTCGTTTCTGATGTCAAAACTACTGCTTGTGGCGCTGACTTCACGGTGTGGTTATCCTCTGTTGAAGGAGCTTCTATATTGTATGGTTTGTGGATATGTTTGAGTTCTGTTTTTCTTGGTTGTAGTGCTGAACAACTTCATGGCTAATCGTTCTCATTTTACTCAGGTTAATTGCTGATTTGTGTAACTGTTCTTTTGGTTTCTAGATCTGCAGGCCTTCCACAGTATGGTCAACTTGGACATGGAACTGACAACGAGGTATGTTGGAAGCGGATCTTTCCTTGTATTTTCTGAGGATTTCATTAATGTTGAATAATCCTGGACATAGTCACTACGTTCTGTGGTCTGTAACTGATCTCATTAGCCACAATAAGCTATATAACAGTTTTGTATGGCTCCTTTGTGTGTGTTAGTCATATTGATTTCATGCTGGGGTACTTGAGGAAATAATAGAGGTGCATGGCACCATCTGATAGTGATTTTAGAGATCAAATCTTCAGACCTGTTTGCATTGCCATTGAATTGAATCTCCTAGACGTTTTCAAATTAGTATGTGTTTGCCTGTGTCCGGTTTGTCATATTCTGAGATGGCAGTTGTTTAGCAGAATTCCTGCTTCACAGCAGTCCATGAAATTTATTTAGTCCTTTTACATTAAGTGGCATGTCTGATTGATGTAGTTGGTTAGAGATGCGTTTAAATGTTTTGGAAGCTTACAAAATACATGGACTCTAGTTCATGTCTTTGTAAATCAACTAACTTGTACTTGTCAGGCAGATACACCTTGTCATATCATGACTTGCTTCTAGTCACAGATTTTAATGTGACTTTTTGCAGTACAACACAAAAGACAGCTCAGTCCGGCTAGCATATGAAGCCCAACCCCGCCCAAGAGCATTAACTGCTCTTGCCAGAGAAACCATTGTGAAAGTTGCATGCGGAACAAATCATACAGGTTATTATGCAATGCATTCTCCTCCTATTTCTCAATTTTTGTCATGCTGTCACTGACATACTTCCTGCCGTTGTTTGTTGCATTGACCAATTCATTATGGGTATCCAGTGGCTGTGGATTCAAATGGTTATGTTTACACGTAAGCATGTTCCTGCTTGATCCACTATATATACTTCATTTTGTTCCCATGAATCTGAAATTCACTTATACTTGCAAATTGTTTCTGTTGGTATGTTTAGGTGGGGCTTTGGCGGTTATGGAAGGTTTGTGCTGTCTTTGACATTGGTCTCTGTGAGTCATGCTGCTGTGGACGACTGAAGCATTTTGGACATCGATATTGAAGATTTTGAAATCTTATACACCACACAGTATCTTCTTTGCTATTTCACATTTGTAATTCCATGATTTTGCTTTTTAGGCTTGGACATAGAGAGCAGAAGGATGAATGGGTCCCTCGGCGTGTGGATGTCTTCTCAAAGCACAATGTTCTGCCTCCTGATGCAGTTATTTCAGCGGGTTCTGTGAATTCTGCATGTACTGCAGGTATCATATGTTAGTGACTGGCATGTTTCACTGAAATCTTTTTCAAGGGACGCTACAAACCATAGACTGGACCAACTAAAGGACCCAATAATTTGTCAAAAAAGCCCCTAAATTTCTTCTTTTCTTGATTGCATCACTTACTATTATGACTGTTATTAAGACTAAATGCCATCCCAAAAAATGGTGATCACAAAGTTGCTCGATACATAGTTAGAAGATGGATGCATGATCTAGAAAATGGCAATCAGGATTATATCAATACTTTTGAATGGAGATGCTTTTATGATGTCATAGTGCATTATTCAATGATTCATCAATTCGATGAAAGTTTTAGAATGGCTTGCAGGTAAATATCTAGGTTTATATATTACCAGAGAACTCCACAGGACCATAAAATTTGATTTACTATATAAATTTACACCTTACTAAGCTTTTCAAACTATTCACAGCCTGCTTGTGTTTGTAAATTTTCATTCCAGATATTTGATTCTGTTCCAATTTCCAGGAGGTGGACAGTTGTATATGTGGGGAAAAATAAAAAATACTGGCGATGACTGGATGTATCCTAAACCTCTCATGGATTTAAGGTTGTTCTCCATGTCATTGTTATATTACTGTTATTATTTTTAACTTTTGATTTATTATGATTTAATTCTTTTTTTTTGTCATTGAAACCCCACTTTCCTTTGCGAATCCCATTCTGTTGTTTTGTAAAGACATTGCCACGTGTTTGACATTGTTCTTTCTGGTTATCTGATTATAAAACAAATATTCTTCATGATTGCTGTTCTGTATTCTTATCATATTTGATTTAGCAATGCCTGCACAATAATATACTTGTGAATCCCTTGTGTATTTGAATATTTGATATAATGGCTTATATGAAGTTTTGGATCTTTCATTTCTCCAATAAACTGGTTTTGAACGATAAATAACAAGTATACATCCAATTTTTATTGTCTTTTTGCATACAGTGGTTGGAATTTACGTTGCATGGATTCAGGAAACATGCATCATTTTGTTGGTGCTGATAACTCCTGCATTAGTTGGGGTCATGCTCAAAATGGAGAACTGGGATATGGCCCTAGTGGTCAAAAGTATGTATTTTTAAACACTCAGCATTTCTTTGGTCCTTTATCTTATCGTTACATTTCACTTTATATTTATTCCTGCATTTCAGGTCTTCAGCAGTGCCCAAGAAGGTGGATATTCTGGAGGGCATGCATGTTATTGGGTGAGCTAATTATTATTATTGTAATTATTATCATTATTATATATGTGCATAGATAAACGATATATGCTTCAATTGTTCCTCTGGACTTGACAATGAAATTTTTTGCCTTCTAGTGTTGCGTGTGGCATGGGCCATTCCATGGTCATAGTTGACAGAATGAATGTTGGTGATCAACTTGATCAGGTAATAAGTTTAGAATTATAGTCTGCCTGCGATTGCAAGCTGAGTGCTCTTTCTGTGCCATTAGGTTCAGTGATTCAGTCTCTGGTTTCAAATTTATGGTTTGATAATGTTGTTTGCTCATTCTCTTATGTCATCAATAAAATAAACCCATTGTATGGATGCAACAAAAATATAACTGTGTTTTCTAAAACAAAAACAAAAAAAAAAGTCTATTTGGTGGAAAGTGGAAGCAAGATGCATGTTTGGAGTTCCAAACTGCTCATGTTTTTAGGCAATTGTCTTAAAAAGATAAATTGGTTCCAGTGATTGTCACAATGTCACTGGAGGACTGTTTTTATGTCCAAAACATAGAGTATCTGTATTGGATATCTTAGTCATGAATCCCGGGCAGTGACAATTGGCTCCCTCTAAAGTTTCTGTGTTTTGTTGGATATTTTGTGGTTCTTTAGATATGTTATAGGAGTTGGTGTGCGGGTATATGTCTGTGTGGGTGAGAGGGTATAAGTGTGTGTCTGTGTGCTGTTTGATTTGTGCTGATTACAGGAATACTCATGTCTAACACCTGTGGTCTTAACAGCTTGATGTCTATGATGGCAAAGCTTCTGGTGAAGGTATGCTAAATGTTAAATGTACTTTTATTGATTCATTTTGTCATTGGTAAATCCTCTACCTCTTTCTCAAAAAAGAAAAATGAAAAAAAAAGGCCTCTGCAACTGTTTGGAGCAGATGTCAATAAGTAGTTTTGGAAACCAGAATTCTGCCCTGCATGGGCTTACTTATAAGAGTTTCTATAGCTCCTCACTTGTGTGACTCGCCAGTGATGATGAGCTGTTGGAACTTGACCTGGTTATTTATTATTATTCTGCAGGCAGTGGGGAGCCTGAGCGTAAAAACCTTGTGAAGCAAAGTGCGAAAAAGGGTGTTGCCAAAGCTTCTGATAACTCCAGAAAGAGGAAGTCAAAAGATTCATCGGAATCAGAAGATGGAGAGAATGGTGATGACGAAAGTGATGCCAGTGAAGATCAAGTCAATGGCCAGACAGAAAAGAAGAGCAAACGGGGTGGAAAAGTTTCTGGCAGGGGTCAAAGTAAAGGTGGAAAAAAATCAACACCCGATGGAAAGAGTACAGGGCGTGGGCGGGGCCGCCCTCTATCAGGAAATAAAAGCACAGTTTCGTCTCAAGAAAAAGCTGGTAAGAGAGGAAGACCACGCAAGTCGTGACTCACAAATCTCGAGTTTCCAAGAGGAAATTTTGGTCTCTCAATGTAGAGAACTGTACGATCTCATACATTAACTGCTGTAATCTGCCTTCTTTGTTTTTTTAATTGCTTTATATTTTCAGTCTTCAATTGCCTCCACGGCTTTTCTGTTTTCTTCACGAAAACAATTTTTCCGGGTTGGTACTTGATCAGGCTTGGAGGACTAGGACAATTGTATGATTTGAGTGGCAGCTTGTACCAAAATCTTTATATAGAATGAAATTCCATCATCAAATCGTCGAGGTACCTTCAGCTAATTTGTCAGTCTATTTCTTCAATTGATCTATGTGCATTAGCTGGAAAGGCAGTACGATACAGCAACGAATATTATTATATCTACTCAATCCAGTGACGTAGCTTGCATTCATATCGAACAAAGGAAAATGGAGTTTTTAATATGAATTAATGCTCGGATATCAAACAATAGAAGGTGTAATCTTTTCATATTGCCATTATGCAGAATGAACATATGCCATCCAAGACATAGATCTTAATTAAATACAAGCCGTAATGCTTTTTATTGTATCATAAAAAACGATAGTGCACGATCAATACAAATATCCAGTGCCATACTTGATCTAATAATGGATCTTTCATTAATACATGTCTGGATTATGCTCCATTCTTTATTGTAGCAAGCCCATATCGAACAAAGGGAAACAGCTAATGAGCTGCGGTGGCTTTATGCCCCATTTCCCCATCACACACAAGCTTAGGCACAAGGCAGAGAGCATCCCTCATATGAGGAACAATACCGGGTAGCACATCATCCATGTCTATATCTTCCACCCCAGATGGCATTTCCCAGTCAAATTTATGAAGAAGATTCGCAAGTGAAAGCTCCACAGTGGCGAGTGCAATAAATATCCCAGGACAAATTCTTCGACCAGCACCAAATGGTATAAGCTCAAAATCATTTCCTTTCAGATCAATGGAACTGCCCAAGAATCTATCAGGATCGAACTCATATGGGTTCTCCCAAGCTTCGGGGTCCCTTCCAACAGCCCAAGCATTCACGTAAACTAAGGTCTTGGCTGGTATTTCGTACCCACCTACGGAACACTCCTTGGTTGTTTCTCTTGGGATTAGTAGTGGTGCTGTTGGTTGCAATCTCATGGTCTCTTTAACCACAGCTTTCAGGTAAGGCAATTGTTGAACATCATCTTCATGCACAAAACCTTTATTTCCAAATAAATTTCTAACTTCTTCTTGAGCTTTTCGCATTGCTTTAGGATTCTTCATTAGAAAGGTCATGGCCCAAATCACAGTAGCTGCACCTGTGTCTGTCCCCGCAACAAATATGTCCTGCAAGGACGCAAAAGAAAATTAAATGGAGAATAATACCGCAAAAATATATATTATTTCTTTATGCATTATTTACTGAGAACTAGTTGTACACAAGATTATTAAAGGATGTTTGGAATTGTAACAATGATTGTGGTTTAAAGTGTTTTTTGTTTAAAAATATATCAAAATAATATTTTTTTATTTTTTATAAATTATTTTTGACATCAATACATCAAAATAATTTAAAAATATAAAAAAAAATAATTTTTAGCAAAAAAAATAATTAAATTTGAGAGAACGTGTTTTAATCACGTTTTCAAATATACTTTAATCTTGAAGCATTCCATGACTTGATTAATTAAAATAATATAATTTTAAATTATTTTAAATTTAATATAGCTCTGACAATGATGGAATCTCAAGGTGAATTATCTCATCAACTATTACTTGGTTTTTTAAAAATCCAATCTAACCAAATCTGAGATCAATTAAGCAGGCATGAGCAAGTTTGTACAAGCCCGAGTTTCTTTTTCAATCGGTGGTCTACTTAGTTTTAGAGTGCACATTAATGGATTATTTTTTTACCTCACAAATATATTCTTTCCCTCATTTGAATCTAAATGGAATCTAAATCGAGGACTTAGAAATTGGAACATTATACTGTATAACAGTCATTACTTGGAATTTAGAATAAAAAAAAGGAATGAATATTGAATACAAGATGAAATTACTCGAGTTTAGGACTTATTAGATTACCGTTAGAATTGCTTTGATGTGATCCAGGGTTAGCTGAACTTTAAATGAGCCATCCTTGTATATCTGAAGCAAAAAATCAAGTATAGTACTATCCTCCCTCTCGGGCTTAGGCCTATCTGGATCAAGATTGTCATCAATGATTCCTTTGTAGAAAGCATCAAATTCTTTGAAACTCTTTTCCAGACGATAGGACAGTCCGGTTAGTTTATCGACGAGCCAGCCCAAGCATGGAAAATAATCCGAAAGGAAAAATCTTGAAGCCATAGCCTGAATTTCGTCAAGCAACTCTAGGAACCTATTTTTATCGCTTCCTCCAATTTCATACCTTTTTCCGAAGGCAACTCTGCATATTGTTGTGCTTGTGAGAGACACCAATTCTTCAGTCAAGTTGAATGGTTTAGAAGCAAGAGCTGATTTGGATATGTTTTCAATCATACGAGAAACCTCATCTTCTCTAATGGGACGGAAACTTTGTGCTCGAATTGAGCTAAAGACACGAACGACACATATTTTTTTCACCTCCCTCCAATAAGCTCCATATGGTGCGAAAGCCAAGTCTAAGCCATTGTAGGAAAGTGTTTTCGTGGCAGTCAAGGCAGGCCTGCTACAAAATTCGAGGTCATGAGTTTTCAATATCTCTCTAGCCATTTTGGCTGAAGAGACTATCAGGGCTGGCTTGAAACCTAGCCTCAAGTACATGAGGGGGCCATGTTTTTGAGAGAGTTTCCATAGATACTGATGAAGGTTGGAATTGCCAAGCTGGTGTAAGTTACCTATGAAGGGAAGACCATCAGGACCAGGAGGCAAACAGGCTTTTTTAGTGGTTTTGTTCTTGATCAGAAGAAACAAGAGGAAAACGGGGAGAGATAGAATTAGGAAGTCGGATAAAGCCATTGTGATTGATGTATTTTCTTTTAATCTTTATAGCAAAAGCTAAGATACCTCACAGATTCATTATGTACACTCTTACGTGGTTGTGGATTTCTATAATGAAATTAGTATTTTGTTTTTAATTGGCAAAATCATTTAATTTTGTTTTAAGGATACGAAAATATTTTCCATAAATTAAATTTATTAGTCATTACAATAATAAACAAGGTTAAATAATTTTTTTATATTTTTATTACATAGTGTAATTATTTTATTACTCTTAAAATCAAAAAAACATTAAATTTTAGTCAGGGACATTTTAGTTTATGACTTAATTTTCAATCATTTAAATTATTTCATTGCCCTTGGAATTTCAAAGGCTTTGTCTTTGATTTAAGGGTTTTTTAGTCTTTTATATTTAGTTATTTAATAGTTATTGAGTGTCATTAAATAGGGGCAGCAAGGTGAGCAAATTAAAAAAAAAACTGGAATCGCATGAACAATATCTGCCAAGTTCAGATGGCACATGCGACGCAATCCTGTGGCCAAAACCTTGCTTCTAATGCAGTGGTCGGAGAGTCTCGGCATCCCCTCCATATACAAGTGACTCATGTGGCAAAATAGTTACCGGTTTGACATGTGTGACCTTCTATTTTCTTTCTTTTTCCTTTTCTCCTACTCGATTTTTGTGCTGGTCTTCAAGAAAATCAAATCAACCCCTAAGACTTGTTATCATTAAAATTATGTCCCTATTCTCTTTATAACAATTTGTTTATTTAATATAATTTATGAAATTAAATATTTTTTTTCAATTTCATTCACAATAGATTTTTTCATCTGTCAAATTTAATTTTCATTCTTTTAATTACTATTTAGTTTATTTGAGATAGGTTTTGAAATTGGTTCTTTTTTGTTTTTTACAATTTCATCCTCCAACATTCTTTTTATTCACTTTCTATGGGATTTATATTTCTTTTTAAAATAACAAGGGTTGCCTTCGGTATATAATTTTTTTTTATCTTTGTTAAATTTAGCTTTTTTAAAAGGAATTTTATATTTTAATTAAACTAAATTTATTGATTTCATCCTCTGTCATTTAATTGGGCAGATGTTGAGCTTTTTAGTTGAGTCCATGTCTACAATTTAACTAGTTACAAGTTTGATAGATTAACCCAGATTTATGAGGTTTACATGAGTTTGCTTGGTTTTTTTTTCCCGGTTTCATCTACCAACATTTTGGTATTCACTTTCTATGAGATTTTTCTGCGGTTTTGAAAATAACTTGGTTTTTTTTATTCTTTTGTTGAATCTAGCATTTTGATTTTTTTTATTTTTTAATTAAATTAAATTAATTGCGTGAGAATAAGTATGAGATGCTCATTTCATGGGGTTTTGTCTTTGTATGCTTTTCGAGTCACTACTTTGATAGCACGAGCAATCTCTTTCCGTTTCTAAATTCTTAGATTTTTCTTACTCATTTTAAAAAAGTTGATATTGCATGAACATTATTTTTTATGTTGGTAAAAAATTAAACCAGCTCGCAGAGTCGTGCAAGACACACATACACACACACTAAAAGGTCTTGGCATTTCAATTTTAGCATTGAACAATTAAATGCCAAAGCCTTTTTCACCTTCCTCATCAAAATTTCTGAGTAATTTTTTTTTAATTTTAAACTTAGTTTGTTTTTTTAATTTCATCCTCCAACACTGAGTTTAATGGTATTGAACTTTATAAATTATTTCAATTTTATTTCTATAGAGTTATTCCAATCTCATGACCCGTGTTGCAAGTTTTACGGGTTAGTCATGTTGACTTGAGTTATTTTTCTCTTTTTTTAATTAATTGTTTCTTAACTTCATCCTTCAACATTGGTTTTGAATGAGTTTGTGCTTCATAATTTTTCTTAATTTGCTTTTTATAGAGTTATCTAGGTCTTATGATCCGGGTTTAACAGGTTAACTCAGGTTGACTCAACTCCGTTTTTTAGTTGAATTTTGTTTTTAATTTTATTATTGAATACTATGTTGATTAATAATATGATTTAATATTATTTTTTATTTGTTTTCTATAGAGTTATTTAGGTCTTATGATCTAGGTAATGAATTTGAAAGGTTAATTTGAATTAATCCAAGTAGGTTTAATGTGTTGTCATTTCAATATTTTAAAAAAGATGTTGTCTTGATTTTTTTCGAGTCAAATTTTATTTTTATTAATTGTTTGAGTTGCTATTGAACCTGTAAATCAATAAGATCAATCTTCATAAAATTTCATTATTTTTTTCCTAAAGAACACACTGACAAATATTTTTTTTATATAAACAAAATGTAATTGAACCTTTAACATATCACGAACATTAATCTAACTAGCATATTGGCCTGCGCTCCGCGGCGGGTCAATAATAATTTTTTTATAAAATTTAAAAAAATATTAAGAGTATAAAAAATATTTTAAGTGTCTTGGGTCTGGCGGCCAAGCAAGACTCAAGAGACTTGGGTCTGACGGCATGACAAACCTAAAAAACTTAAGTCAGGTGGCCACGCCAGACCCAAGCTAGTTGGGCCTAGTGGCGAAGCCAGACCCAAGAGACTTGGGTCTGGCAGCCATGCCAGAATCAAGAGACTGAGTCTTTTTGTTATATATTTTTTTATTTGTTATAAAAAATATTTAAATTACCCTTAAAGTATCATAAACAGAAATGATAATTAATTATTTTTATAATTTTTTTTTAATTTTTCTAAAAAAAACCTCAAAACTATCCTTGAAGTATCCTAAATAATTCTTTTTATAATTTGTTTTTTTTTATAAAAAAATATATTTAAACTACCATTGAAGTATCATAAATAAAAATGCTAATTAATTTTTTTTTATAATATCTTTTTCTATAAAAAAATTAAAACTATCTTGGAAGTATCCTAAATTATTTTTTTATAAATATTTTCTATTTTTTATAAAAAAAACATTTAAACTACCATTGAAGTATCCTAAACAGAAATGTTAATAAATGTTTTTAATAATTGTTTTCTATTTGTTTTTATAAAACATAGCATTTAAACTACCATTGAAGTATCCTAAACAGAAATACTAATTAATTTTTTAAAACAAATTTTTATTTTTTATAAAAAAATATTTAAACTACCCTTGAAGTATCATAAACAGAAATGCTAATTAAGTTTTTTAATTATTTTTTAAAAATATTTAATCTACCCTTGAAGTATCATAAATAATACTTTTTTTATAATTTTTTTCTATTTCTTATAAGAAAAAGCATTTAAACTACCCTTTAAGTAACCTAAACAAAAATGCTAATTTATTTTTTTAATTTTTTTAATTTTTAGAAAAAAAACATTTAAACTACCCTTGAAGTATCCCAAATAGAAATCCTAATTAATTGTTTTATAATTGTTTTTAGAAAAAAAACATTTAAATTATCCTTGAAGTATTCTAAACAAAAATCCTAATTATGTTTTTTTATATAATTTTTTTATTTGTTATAAAAATATATTTAAACTAACCTTGAAGTATCCTAAATCTAAATGCTAATTAGTTGTTTTTATAATTAATTTTTTTTACTTTTTATTAAAAAAACATTTAAACTACTCTTGAACTATCATAAATAGAAATACTAATTAAGTTTTTAAAACAAATTTTTTATTTTTTATAAAAACATATTTAAACTACCCTTGAAGTATCATAAACAGAAATGCTAATTAGTTTTTTTTAATTTGTTTTAAAAAATATTTAAACTACCCTTGAGGTATCATAAATAGTGCTTTTTATAAAGTTTTTCTATTTCTTATAAGAAAAAACATTTAAACTACCCTTTAAGAAGTCTAAACAGAAATTCTAATTAATTTTTTCTTTGTGTTTATTTTTAGAAGAAAAACATTTAAATTACCCTCGACGTATCCTAAATAGAAATCCTAATTAATTGTTTTTAGAAAAAAAAACATTTAAACTATTCTTGAAGTATCTTAAACAAAAATTCTAATTAAGTTTTTTTTATATAATATTTTTAATATGTTATAAAACAATATTTAAACTAACCTTGAAGTATCCTAAATCGAAATGCTAATTAGTTGTTTTTATAATTATGTTTTTTATTTTTTATTGAAAAACATTTAAACTACTCTTGAATTATCATAAGTAGAAATACTAATTAGTTTTTTTTTATAATTTTTTTAATTTTTCTATATAAAAAAAATTAAAACTATCTTTGAAGTATCCTAAATAATTATTCTTATAATTGTTTTCTATTTTTTATGAAAAAAACATTTAAACTACCTTTGAAATATCCTAAACAGAAATGCTAATTAATTGTTTTACAATTTGTTTTCTATTTTTTATAAAAACAAATGTAGTACTCTTTGAGTATCCTAAACAGAAATGCTTATTAATTTTTTTTATTTTTTTAAAAATATTTCAACTACCCTTGAAGTATCCTAAATAATGTTTTTTACATATTATTTCTATTTCTTATAATAACAAATATTTTAACTACCTTTGAAGTATCCTAAACAAAAATGCTAATTTTTTTTTTATAATTTGTTTTTATATAAAAAAACATTTAAACTACCCTTGAAGTGTCTTAAATAAGTTTTTTTATATAAATTTTTTCTATTTTTTATATAAAAAAATTAAACTACTCTTAAAGTATCCTAAACAGAAATCCTTATTTTTTTTATAATTTTTTTTTATTTAAATGGATATGATGACCATGCCAGACCCAATAGCCTTAGGTCTGGCGGCTGTACCTTGACCGAAGACATGCCATTAACTTTTGAAATAAAAAATAGAAAAGACAACGTCCTTATGGTCCTTTGAACATCTACAGTATGGTCTCAAGTACAAATACTCTATGTCTACAGTGTGGTTTATAGTGCAAATACTTTATATACACAGTAGTAGCACAATGATTTTTCCTCACGTTTTAAAATACAGTATAATGAAAAGTTATAAATATAGACCCGTGAGCTGTTCTACCTTAAACCACCACATCAACTAATCTATAACAAGAGAAAAACATGTGAGGAAATGGTGAGGTCATTGTCTCTCATCGGTGGTATTTGAGAGTGTGGTAGCAGTTGCTTTTTAAAGTGTTTTTTGCTCGAAAATGCATCAAAATAAAGTTTTTTTTATTTTTTAAAAATCATTTTTCTTTGAAGCAAAGAAAAAAATAAAAAAATTTCAAATTTTTTCAAAAACACTTTTGAAACGTAAAAACAAACAGGCTCAAGTACCAGAGTCCATATCGAACTGCTTTTTGTGTCTTAATATACTTATATTATCCTACGCTCTATCACGTGTTGGATCAATTTTTTTTTAAAATGTACAAAAATTATTAAGACTATGAATAATTTTTTAATAGTATTATTAAACCTGATCAAGTGGGTTAATTTTAAAACCTCCCGACTCAACTCTTTGTCTAACTAAAGTTTTTAATTAAACCGTATGAAAGGTAGCTCACCTTAAATCGATCGATTTTATAGGTCTAAATGCAACCTTGATGATCGATAAAACCATAACTTAGCTTTTAAAAAACTTAAAGATGGTAATTTTTTAAAAAAACTATTGAGATAATGATTGATCTCGACCCTCTGCGACTTAGGTCATGTACTTTATTGGATTTAATAACTTTTTTGCATAATTTTTTTTGTTTAATTGTATGATAAAAACAAATGCTCATAAAATTGAGCACTAACCTAAAAAAGAAACTTATTTGAGACAATTATCCCTTGAAAGCAAACAAAAATTAATAATGCAATCTATTTTCTAACCAATCAAATATTAAATAATGAAATAAAAAATTAAAACAATTAAAAGATCAAAAACAAAAAAAGTATATCCTATTGGTCGGTAAATTCGTCAAACCTGTGAATCGGGTAAGCCGAGTTTGTACATCAAACTTGTGAACTGGGTTATAGACTCCACTTAGATAGTAATTTATTTTTTCTTAATCTATTTTTTATTTAACTATATGATAACAAAAATAGATGATTGTGAAATCAAACACCAACTCAATACTGAGAATTTTTTTAGATCACGATAATCCTATAAAAGAAAAAATAAAACTAATTCTGAAACTGAATTCCTAATTAACCCAATATCTAAGGATAAAAAAAATAATTTTAAAAAGTCAAACTTGCCAGACCCACGAACCAAGTTAATCAGCCAAACCTATGAATAGGTACATGAATTTTATAAAGTTTAATAACATAACTTTTTTCTAAAACTATTTATTTTAACTATATGAGAAAAAAATATGCTATAAAAAAGTCAAGTTTAATTTAAAAAAACACTCCACCAAACTCGTAAATCAAGGCAACCTGAGTTACACTAGTAAACTTGCAAACCATGCTAACTTTATAGAAAGGTAAAACAAAAAGAAACAAATTTTGAAGTCAAATTCTCAATCATCCTAATATTAAAAGATGAAAAAATCATAACAAAAAGAAAAAAGAAAGAAAGTAAAACATTGTAGATTATTATTATCATTCACAATGCAATATATATGGGTGAATAATGGTTTCTTCACACTTTTTAATTTTTGTTACTTTATAAATTTAATAACATGACTTTTCTCTAAAACTATTTTTTTTAATTATATGAGAAAAATTAGACTATAAAAAAAGTCAAGTTCAATTAAAAAAAACAACCCACCAAACTCGTAAATCGAGGCAATTTGGGTTACTTTGGCAAACCTGTAAACCATGTTAACCTTATATAATGTCAAAATAAAAAAGAAGCAAATTACAAAGTTAAATTATCAACAATTTCAATTTTAAAAGATGAAATCGATAAAAATACAATTGAAAACAAATCATAACAAAAAATAAAAAAGAAAAAAAGAAAAAGAAAAAGAAAGTAAAACACTATGGATTACTATTATAATCCACAATGCAATGAGTTTTAATTTGTTTTACTTCATAAAGTTTAATAACATGTTTTATCTTTAAAACTATTTTTTCAATAATATGATAAAAAAAATACACTATAAAAAAGTCAAGTTCAATTAAAAAAAAAAGCACCACATCCATAAACTTGGACAACCTGAGTTATCTCGACAAACTCGCAAACTACGCTAACCTCATAGAAAGACAAGTAAAAAGAAAAAAAAATTACAAATCTAAATTTTCAACTATCTCAATATTAAAACAGATAAAATTAACAAAAATAATTTTTAAAAAAATCATAACAAAAAAAAACAAAAAAACCATCTGTAAAAATAATAATATGGGAAAACACTATAGCAATTCATAATATTCTATGAGGAAAGCTACAGTGCTTTCCCCACATTATTTAACTTTTCTTATAATGTGAACATCTTAATATTTATTTTGTTGTCTACATAAGGCTTGAATTTATATGAGTTTTTTAAAAAATAGAATATTTATAATGTGACCTAGTATGAATTGATCAAAAACCTTAGTCAACTCGTAACTTATGATAAAACCATGTCAAAACCCAGGTAAAAAACTCATTGACTTTTCTTTTACATTTTTTTTTGTCAAAACAATGTTTTTTTGATCAATTTTGCTTAAAAAAGATTAGGGTCAAGCTTTTGACCTGTGATCCAATTAAGTTTTAAAATTATGATAATAATCATTTTTATTTCTTCAAAGTTTAGTTAGATGATTTTGGAATTATGAGTTTTTTACAAGGATATTTTAGGGATAACAATAAAAAAAATATTATTTTTAGAGACATGTCCTTTTTGTACTTTCTATTTTAAAAATACTTAATTTTACTTTCTATTTTAGGGATAAATATTATTTTTTTGAGATATTTTAGGAATTATAAGTTTTTAGACCAATTAAAATATATTTTGTTATTAGAAATGGAGTTTTAAAGGTTCATGTGATAATTTGTTTTCATTATTGTTTTTCAATTTCTTATTAAGATAAGTTCTTGTTTAAAAACAATACATACGATAAAAAAAAATGAGAACAAAAAGAAAGAAATGAGTTAATAAGGTACAAGGTTTTTTAAGAAATGGTTACCTTTTTTTCCTTATTATTAATAATTTTTTTTTATATTGATTTTGATTGATTTTAGTTTTTTTTATGCAATAAACGACATTGCCAAAAACAATATTTTTTTTGAAAAACAAAATACATTAATAAGGAAAAGAGAATTCATACTAACATATCACATTTTTTTTATAATATTTAAATTATTATTTTTTTACAAAAATCCTTTTTTATTGCCACGTAATCAAATAAAAAATTCAAGAGCAAAGTTGAATTTGGATACTTGTCAATGTACTCAATTCCTATATTGTCACTTACTTAGCTTCTTGACAGCTACAAGAAAAACGTACATTGAATTTGGACCCAAGTTGATGTTAAAAGACTGGCAACTACATGTCAGGTTTTGGATCTATGCAGAACGCAGTTGCTGAGTGGGCCATTTTTCTTTTGGACAAGATGATTGGTGGTTTTTCTGTTCAAAACCACATAATTTCTTGAAAGCATTTGAATTTTCTTTTTTCTTGACGAGCACATCATCAATGTCTATATCTACCCTTTTCATAACATACACTAGCAGAGCCAGAATATTTTAAATGGGAGAATAAATTAATTAATAAATATTATATTATATAGATATATTAAAAATTAATTTGAAACAAATATATTAATTTATATAAAATAAAATTAATTTAAAAATACTTTTAAAATAAAAAACTTACATTATAATTATTCTTTTTAAGTTTTTATAATAACAAAATTCAGTTCAGTTACATAACAATTATAAATTAAATTCATAATAAAATAATTATTAATTCATCAAAACTCATTTCACATCCCATTGCCATATTGCATGCTGTACATAATGCATGGACATGGATGAGTATTGATAGTTTAAATTTATAATGATAGATCATTTTTAAAAACAAAAAAATATTTTTTTTCTTTTTTTCTTTTAAAAAACTAACTTTTAATTTTGTAAATATCAATCTTTACTCACTGACAACAATTGAAATGAAATGTTTGCTTGTTCATCTCGTGAAAAATTTAATTTCATATCGTAACTAATTCAATTCAAATTGATATAACCTTTAATTAATTCAAAATAATCAAATCAATATCTATTATTCAAAAATATTTCAAAACTATTAAAAAAATTAAAGGGGCAATTGCTGGTCACCTAATATATTGGTCATTAGAAACCCTAATTGGTATCATAGTTTAGGAAAGGGGACTGATTGCGTAAAGAAAATGTATTAACACTGATTAGTACTTAAAAGTGCATTTTTATCAAGGTTTTATATTATCATTTTGCACTTGAAGTATCAATAACTCCTTAACTAAAACATGTTTTATAATAACATATCTAATTATATAAGATACCTTTAATTTATGGTAAATGTTCATCTTAAATGTAGGTCTATCATATAAATGAAAGAATTGATTGATGAGTTGAAGTACTGAAATTGAAAGGACAAAGAGATGACCAAACTTAGAAAAGAGATGCTAGTGCAGTCCAAACTGGAACACTGTTCGGTAATTGGGTCATATCTGGAGCTGTAGATCTTGGATTTAGGTCCATTTTATATGGATGGAAAGATAAGACATAGGCTTACAACTTTCATATGGAGCCCAAGATTTAACAAGGTCGTTTTCAAGTCCAAATTATAGCAACAAAGAAGAAGTCCGAATCTGTCCTGCAGCCCAGACACTGTTCAGTGTTCAGCCCATATCTCAAGTTCTAGAAGTCCAAATGATCTCAAATTTTTACCCTGGAAAGATGAGATAATTTCATAGAACTTTCATGATTTAAGTTTGTTCAAATTTTGACGTCATCAATGACGTTTTTGGCAGACAAGAAGATAAGAATTGTCACCAAGTCAAGATGTGGCCACCCACTCATCAATTAGTCAACAAATCAATAGTTCTGAATTTTGGCCTATAAAAGGAGGCATTTGCCATGTATTTAGGCATCTTGGTTTTCAGATCAAGATCATGCTCTTGCTCTCTTTTTATATTTTGTAATGCTTAAATTTTGCTTATATTAATTTCTTGCTTATGCTTTTCATTTCCTTTCCTTGTTTATTTATGTTTCTTTCTTTCATTATGTTTAGCTAAGTTAATTATGTCAAGGTGAAAAGGGTACACTAATGGTGTAAGAATAAGTATAATATAAACTTAACACGGACCTTAATGTTGGATACTAACATGCTTTATATTTATTATCTTGTTCACTTTTAATACTTTGGTTGTTAAATGGTTAATCTAGATTTATGTTGTGTAACACTTGGTACAACAAATACTTGACACTTTCATAGCCCATACTGTATGGTATAACCGACACTTGAGCTATGAAAGGTACTTGATTTGTTGTTAACATAAGTTATAATCATGAATGCCTGACAACATTTACAAGTATTAGCATTATTCGAATAAGATAACTAATGTAATCATGTTAACAATTTATAATTCGATTGGAACCTCCTTTGTGTGTGGTTTCCAGTTGAGTAATAAAAAGAGTTTATACTATACTTGTTTGAAATACCATTAGTAGATCCTCTAACCTTGACAATTATTTTTATTATAGTTTAATCCTTACATCAATATCACATCTCAAAGCTCTCTTTATTATTACTATTATTGTTGTTGTTGTTGTTACTATTGTTGTTGTATTATTGTTGCTTATAATTTATACAAGTAACCTCCCTGTGGTTCGATCCTAGTTTTGCCGGGTTATTTATTACTTTGACACTCCTGCACTTGAGAGAAGACATCAATCTTTTGGTCGTGTCAAACACCCCTAATACACCTTACTTGAGATAAACTGCATTGTTTATTTATCTGATATAAATAAAGAAAAAGTCTTTCTCAGTAAGGAGGTCCTTATCTTATTAGATTAAAAACATAACATAACCGTTTTAATGTTAACAAAAACAATTATTTTTTATTTAATATCAGGAGTATTTCTTACGTATAAGTTCATAATCTCGCGTATTAAAAGAGCAAAATAATTTTATTTTTTTGTATTTTTGAAATGTAGGTCAAAATTATTTGGAAATTTACTAACTTATTGTAAAATCCATGCAATATTTTTTAAAAAAACATGTCAAAGTATTTTAGATTTTATAAAAAATATTTAAGTAAATTTAGTATTTTTAGCCATATGTAAGGAAAAAAAAATTCTTAGGTTTTGTTTGGCAAAAACTCATTTTTTCTTTGTAATAAAACTACCAAAAATAAGTTTAAAGAGTGTTTGCCAAACACACCCTTAAACCTAAAAACCCTTTAACAAAAATTATAGCAAGCCTATTAAGCCCTTTGACCTACTTTTTTTTTTTTACCTAACCAAATCAACTCAAAAGTTTTTATTCGACCATAAACCAAACTAAAATTATAGTTTGATCCGAAAAAAAAAGTAAAAAAACAAATTAAATACCTAAAAAACACAAAAACTCAAAAATTCTTGAACAAAATGGATCAAGCATAAAAAAAATTAAGAGCATCCAAAATGAACCCAGCAATAGGGGTTCCAAATCGGACCAGATTTGGTCATAATGAAGGCACATACATGTTGAAAATCATGCAAAGATCAATAATCTAATATCCAATTACTTTAATTATCACTAAAATGTCACAATTGTATCAAAATGAGTTTCGGTTCTAAATCAAAACCATAGGATTCAAATCCATTGAAATCATGTTATTTATGCAAATAAATATTAAATTACTGGTTAATCATGCATGAGAAAGGGTTATTGGTAAATAAATGAAACAAAACAAGTTAAAATCATGTAGTTAAGGCAATGTTCTTGAGAAGAACAAATGAATAATATTCAACGAGAACCCAACAATGTGGCTCTCAAACCAGACCAGACATGGGTAAACCAAATGCATATATATGTTGAAAATCATGCAAGAATCAATAATCTAACATCCATTTACTTCGATTAGAATGAATTATCATGATTAGAAAAAAAGCAACACATCTTTTTTCTTTTTAGAAGCAAAAACTACAATTTTATTACGTTACTTTATCATATCATTAACTGTTTAGCTTAAATTAATATTATAATTGGCTACAAATAAAAAATTTTCACATAATATAAATTGAAACATAATTTTTAATTTAATTTAATTAATTACGAGTGAAGCTGAGAAGAGAAAAGAAAAAACAAATTTATAAAGTATGTTAATTAAAAAAAACTAAGAAGAGAAAAGAAGAAGAGAGTAGAAGACATATTTGCGCATGAAGGAGAAGAGAGGGAGTTAAAGAGAGAAAAGAAGGAAAGAAAGAGATGTTGGTGTTTTTTACATAAGGAGAAGAGAGTAGAAAAGAAGAAGAAAAAGAGGTGCATCTGTTATGAAATAAGAGATTTTGGTCTTTTAATTGAGGTATTTTATTAAAGGTTTTACCGACAGATAAATAAATATTAATATTTTAATCATTTCATCAGTGATTTTGTTTGTAATATTTTATTTAAAATTTTAATTTAATAAAAAATTTTCAAAAACCTCCCAAATATCACCAACGACTTTTCAGTCTGTTGGTGATTTTGTCTATAATATTTTATTTAAATTTTCAATTTAATCAAAAATTTTCAGAAATCCCCTAAATATCACCAATGACTTTTCAATATGTCAGGGATTCCATCTGTAATATTAATTTAATCAAAAATTTTCAGAAACCTTCCAAATATCTCTGACAACTTTTTAATGCATCGATAATTTCATCTGTAAAGAACAATAATTAACAATGCAATTAAGGAGCGAACATTTCCAAAGCTCTCGGGGAAATATTGAGATATTAATTCCGCCAGTGATCCTATATGTAACTAACAACATGAACAGTGAAATTGAGAAGTGAACAATTCCAGAACTCTTTGGAATATACCGACGGAATTAATTCGTCGGTGATAATTTCTGTAATTAACAGAATGAACAGTACCAGGGAGAAGGGAATAGCTCTAATGCTCTCTGAAATATATCGACATATTTATTTTCATCAGTGTAAAATAGTTTCTATTGCTAGATTGTATTTGTGTTTTTTATTTGTCCATCCTGCAAATTCTTAAGATCATAGAAGCACACACAACACAATAACATCAATTATGTGTATAATATTAAAATCACATAAAATAAATGTTTCATTGTCATTTAATAATAAATTAATATCATTATCATTACATTAAAGTTAATTTCATCCAGAAATATTACATTATAATTTATAGCATTACGCATTTGTGTTATGCAAATTAATCAGAATTGTCTTCTTCATCATCATCTCCATCTCCATCTCAATATTCTACGTTGATTTCATCGCTATCATTATCTTCATTGATTTGTATATGTTAGCTAGTTCTCAAAATATCATTTAACTCATCAATGTCAACAACAATAAAAATGTCCACTAATATTTTTTGGGATTAGATATTGCATAGTTAATAAAACCCTAAACCTCATTACAATAATTCATCTTATGCAACTCTTCAGGTAAATCTTGATACATCCATGAATGATCATCCATTACATATATCAAACCTATATAGAATTTTGATGACAATATGTATTAATTAATTACGTGAACTAAATAAATTCGCAAACATTGGCTTAATTCAAACTTATTCAATCTATTTTAATAGTATTCTAATTTATTATCAATTATCTACATAAAATTATATTTCTATACATCTATCAAAAATTTCAACTTAACAATAAAATTGACAAAATATAAAATGAAGATGTTAAATAAGTCATTATTTATTTTATCACAAAACATTTAAGTCACAAATTCGAAATGAATTTTATCAATTTACAAACAAATATAATTTTATAAAATCTCAAACAAACCCTAACATGTACAAATCATACTTCGATACAACAAATTTCTATGGGAAAAAAGCTATATAACAAGTAAACACAATTTTAAGAGTTAAAACTAAATATTATCGATGGATTTACAGACGTATGATTAATATCGTTGGTAATACCATCTATATAAATAACATGTCATCGTACTTTTTGGCTTGTTTTAATTCATTCTTTTTCTAATGTAATTCCATCGACGTATACCAAGGAAATATTTATATCAGTGTTTATTAATGGATATAGTCTCTTGATGTTTTCGTTTGTATTTATTAATTTTCTGACAGTGATTATTACTTACAAATGAGAAATTTTCACATGATATAAATTGAAATATAATTTTTAAAAATTCAAAATTACTTCCAAAAGTATCAATTCATTTCATCAAATTAAATAAACTCATAAGCACTCAATTCCATCAACTCGTCAAAGAGAGAAAAACCGTAAGTCCAAATTGAATACAATCCCAAGATCCCATTTAAATAAAAATTCAACATGAAACTAATAGTATAAAGTCATAAATGTTCTTACAATTCTATTCTACCAAACTTGAAAATGAAAAAAAAAACATCATAGAAAATTATTAAGCCTTGTTCACCAAATTTAGGCAAATCCATTAAATATATTCATGCGATATTCCGTTTCCAATTTGATTTGGACATTCACCCTCCTTTTCCTCCTCATCAATCATTTACATTGATAGTAATGCATTCCTGTCCCTTCGTAACTCATTCTGTTGAAGTAAACAAATCACCCATATAGTTTTATTATTATTATTATTATTATTTGAACATCATGACCCTAAGGTAGGAAACTTGTCCAGTACGACCAGATAATTTTCTTTTTCTTGTCAAAGACACTGTAGACCATGTTAAATATAGCAAAAAATTAAATTATGTAATTCAAACATGAGTAAAAAAATTAGAGTTAAACCGATATGACAGATCGATTAATTAATAAGTTCAAAGATAACTTGGATGACTGATTAAAATATAGTTTAATTAAAAAAAATTAAGATGATTTTTTAAAAAATAAATATTGAGATGAGAACATATTGTATCTACTCGAATCGACATGGATTAATCTTTCAAATTTGTGATTTAGGTCATGAGACATAATAACCCTAAATAAAGCAAATCAAAACAAAATATGAAACTCAATTCTCAATAAACTTATTGTTGAACGATGAAATTGGAAAAAATCAAATCTAAAAAAAAGAACACAAAAATAACCTTTCAAAACAAAATTACAAATTTAAATAAAATTATGAAAATACCATTAACAATCTCGCAATGTCTTTCTAATTTTTTTATTATCATAACATTTTAACATGAGATATAAAAATATATCAATAACTCCTTGTAAAATTTTAATCTAATTTAACGGCTGGATAGATAGATAAGATTGAAAAATACAAAAATAAAAAACACAAATTATTTAGCTGGAATGAATGGTGAAAGTAGAACTAACTGGAATTTGGACGGAATTTATGGAATAAGCCAAAATTTTGAACAAGATGAAATTTATTCTAATTTATTTTATTTTTTAAACTAGAACATAATATACCGGCTATTTCAAACGAAAAGGGTTGGAATTGAAAACCTTAGTATGTACGTAGTAGTATCGTTCTCTTCGTATAAGGCATGAGGTTTGAATGCAAGATTTCTATATAGTATCAAAAATAAACGGCGGATATTTATTATGAGTTTATTGAACAGCCCTAGAAAACGTACAGGGCTCATCAAATACGCAATAATCATGTTATATATGGATCAATTTCAAACACAGGCTATTGTTATTATAATTGCTGAGGAAAAATTTTAAGTCAAAACATGAAGTAAATATTTTCAATTAAGTTGGTGCATATACACGAATAAAATGTTCGAAATGAAAGTTAATATGATAGAAATCTATTTACATAAATATTCTTTTTTGTCTATTGCACTGTGTAGGAGTGTAACTGGACTCTGTTTTTTTATAATTTTTTAGTTAATGTTGATAATTTTTTCCATAATTTATTGGTTCATATTATTTTTTATTTATTCTATTAAATACATGCATTAATTTTTTATTTTTCAATTATTTTTTTATAATATTATAATAATTTTATATTAAAAATTAACTTGAAATTTCATGTAAATTACTTAGCTACTTGACCCAATTGTTGATGTTAAGAGACTGGCAACTAGATGTCAGGTTTTGGATCTATGCAGAATGCAGCTGCTGAGCGGGGCATTTTTGTTTTGGAGAAGATGATTGGTGGTTTTTCTGTTCAAAATGTTGACTTTAAAGAACAACGCATGGTGGATGATTGGTGGTTTAAAGAACATGTTTGAAGACCAAGAGTTAAATCATCAACCACATAATTTTCTTAAAAGCGTTTGATTTTTCTATCTTCTTGACGAGCACATCATTCACCACAGATGGCCTTTGAATTTTCTTTTTTTCCTTTCAGATCAATAGAACTGCCCAAGAATAATCTATCAGGATCGAGCTCATATGGGTTCTCCAAAGCTTATGGGTCCCTTCCAACAGCCCCTGCACTCACGTCTTGGTTGGTGTTAAAAGAAAACATGTTATTTAGTATTTAGATAGTTGCTAATTAAAATATTCATTTAATTAGTTCCTTTCTTGTTAGCTTAATTATATTTAAGTATATTAATTCTCACAACTTAGTGTTGAGCTGTTGAGCTGTCTACCTATGCAGACCAAATCAATCTGTCCTTGCTTGTCTTGAGCTGTCTACCTATGCAGGATTTCTTTTTTTCTTTGCAGGTTGTCTCCTCTATTTCCAGAGGAAGAAGACGATGGCCAGAAATGAAAAACGGCGCCGTTTCTGGACTGGGCTGCCGTTTTTCAATCTGGTCCTCCAAGTGACAAAAACTCTTAATCTAGCCCCTGGGAAGAAATGCCGTGCCTTTTACAAGATGATCCCTGAACCTTAATCACTTATAATTTCAACCTTAAATAGCTGAGAGATTTAATATTTATTCAATTATACTCCTGATTTTATTAATTAAACTAATTTTAAGTTTAATTAAATCTTCAAACTTATTTGTTATTCAATTAAATTCTCTATATTATTAATTAAATTGAATTAAAATTTAATTAAAATCTCATACTTATAAATTATTTTTATTTTTAAAAAAATTAACTTTCAAATTATAAATTCAATATAATTAATCCCCTAAAGTTTTTCATTTGTGTTATTTCGATCCAAACTTTAATCTTTCATTTATTTTATTTGTTTATTTTTTTTTAATTTTATGTTAAAAATTAGATTATGACATGATCTCACCTGTTTTTCATTTATTACTTACCGGGAGTAAGAGGTAGTAGCCTGTATATAAACCTTTTTTTCTCTCCGATTCAACTTTTACTTTTGCCAAAATTTTCCTATTCCTTCCTTGATTTAGAAGTCTTAAAATGAAAGCATACGAGAACAAGTCTCTTCGCAAAGGAGTTTTTCCTTTAGATAAACATAATAATCTTCATCTTTTTTCCTGCTTTTCAAAAACTTCTTGAACATTTTTATGAATGACTTCTGTAAAAGAAAAAAAAAATGCGTCTCCTAAATGAAATTCCAGTTTCAGACCTGAAACTGGAATCTCTAGTCGAGCATAAAAATGGACCCTAGATCCGAGAGAGACGCTTCTCAACCTTCCTCCACTAGAAGGGGGAGAGATAGTAGTTCTCAAGAGGTTTCATACCTCAGAGGACAGGAAAGGTTACCAAGGATTCCTCCCGATGAGGCTGAAAGCACTGTTTCTTTTGACAAGTGTCCATGACCACCTCTAGACAACCGGGGGATTCTTCTTGTTATTGTCTTATGTATGTCGTTGATGCTATGATGTTTGTGCTGGGATGAACTACTAGAGCTACATTGGAGATCTCTCATTTTGGATTCATGGAAATAAGCTATGGGAACTTTGAATTCATTGTTGACGCTTTGGGAGTTGCAGAATATTGCTAGAAATATTTGAAGGAGAAAAGTAAAAATGAAAACATAGAAAGCATGGTGAAAAACCAATCTCATTTATATTACATTACTCTTTTTAAAAAAGAAAGTCCCTATAAACTTGAATTTAAATTTACAATACTCTAAACATATATTTATATAATAATTTAGAATAATTCAAGAGACTTAAAAGATAAATATATTTTTAATAATTACATGCATATACTTAGGAGAACTAGAAGAACTAAAAAGCAATTTGGATGAAAACTACAAAATTAATTCCAACAAATATTTCTTAAGATTCTGTCGAACTGATTAAACTTCTGGGAGCCATACAGAGCTAATCCTTAAGAAGCCGATTGCTATTGGTATTGTGGAGAAGGAAATGGCTGAGGCTGGAGATTCGATTGTTTCAAAATTATAGTCTAGTCATTTCCTGGGCTAGTTTGTTTGCTTGGGTTCCTTCATTTTTTTCTGCTGTATCTGTTTTTCATGGTGACGCTTTGGGTTGCTTATTTTGCCATCTCTTGGCTTAATCTTGTTTGCTTATAAAAAAAATATATAAAAAAAAGCAGTACGACACAGCAATGCTACAACTGCTAACTTCCTGGTTCACTTTGTTTCAGTATCTTGGTCGTCAGTTAAAATCTCTCTTCAAATTTAGAGCTAGCTTTCGCAAATCTTTCCATATATTGACTAGAAGCTTGCTTTAAGCCATATATTGACTTGTGTAGCTTGCATACTTTGGACTCCCCCTGTTTGGCAAAGCCAGGAGGCAAAGACATGTACACTTCTTCATCTAATTGGCCATGAAAAAAAGCATTATTCACATTCAATTGATGAAGATCACACTTCTTTACTGCGACAACTGCTAAAAGGGTTCTTATAGTGGTGATTTTAGCCACAGGAGAAAAAGTCTCGTAGTAATCCAATCCCTCGCACTGATTGTATCCCTTGGCAACTAACCTGGCTTTATACCTCTCCAAAGTCCCATTAGATTTTAACTTGACTTTGTAAACCCATTTGCACCCAATAACATGCTTGGAAGCAGGGAGATCAACTACAGTCCATGTATCATTTTGTTCAAGTGCTTTGATCTCATTATCCATAGCCTCACGCCATTCCTCATGTTTAACAGCTTGGATATAAGATATGTGTTCAACAAGTGCAGAGACAAAAGACTAAATAATTTTTGAGTAGAGGAAAGATGATCATATGAAAGAACTGAAGAAAGAGAATAAGGAATACCTGAAGCTGTAGACGAAGGTGCAGGATCTGAAGTGGAGGTTGCAATATAACAATGATAGTCATGCAAATATCCAGATGTGTGTTTTACCCTAGAAGACTTTCTACTGGGTTGCAGTGTTATTCTGAAGCAGATGGTATACATGGTTTTGTAGTGGGATTCATGTTTCTTGAACTAGAAGGTGAATCATTGATGGAACTCAATGGAAAAGAATTTGTAAGTAAGGGATCAAGTAAAGGAATAGCTGAGTCATGTATTGGAATAGGCAAAGGTAATACAGAATCATTAAGAGATATAGGATACGTGAGTGCAAAAGAAAATATATTTTCGTGGAACACAACATCTCTAGAAACAAACACAGTATTGAGACAGTATTGAGATGTAAATCATAGAGTTCGTAACCTTTCATGCCAAAGGGATAACCAAGACATATGCATGGCATAGCTCTAGGATCAAATTTATGTCGATTTCGAAAAAGAGTATTGGCACAATAGAGACAACCAAATACTCGCAAATGAGAATATGATGGAGGAGATTTAAACAAGGTTTCATAAGGAGATTTATTGTGCAGTAATGAGAACTGATGAAGAGGATGAAGATGCTTTATATTTTCAGTCTTCAATTGCCTCCACGGCTTTTCTGTTTTCTTCACGAAAACAATATTTCGGGGTTGGCACTTGATGAGGCTTGGAGGACTAGGAGAATTCTATGATTTGAGTTGCAGCTTGTACCAAAATCTTTATATAGAATGAAATTCCATCATCAAATCGTCGAGGTACCTTCAGCTAATTTGTCAGTCTATTTCTTCACTTGATCTACGTGCATTAGCTGGAAAGGCAGTACGATACAGCAACGAATATTATTATATCTACTCAATCCAGTGACGTAGCTTGCATTCATATCGAACGAAGGAAAAGAGAGTTTTTAATATGAATTAATGCTCGGATATCAAACAATAGAAGGCGTAATCTTTTCATATTGCCATTATGCAGAATGAACATATGCCATCCAAGACATAGATCTTAATTAAATACAAGCCGTAATGCTTTTTATTGTATCATACAAAACGATAGTGCACGATCAATACAAATATCCAGTGCCATACTTGATCTAATAATGGATCTTTCATTAATACATGTCTGGGTTATGCTCCATTCTTTATTGTAGCAAGCCCATATCGAACAAATTAAAGGGAAATAGCTAATAATCATGAACTGCGGTGCCTTTATGCCCTATTTCCCCATCACACACAAGCTTAGGCACAAGGCAGAGAGCATCCCTCACATGAGGAACAAGACCGGGTAGCACATCATCCATGTCTATATCTTCCACCCCAGATGGCATTTCCCAGTCAAATTTATGAAGAAGATTCGCAAGTGAAAGCTCCACAGTGGCGAGTGCAATAAATATCCCAGGACAAATTCTTCGACCAGCACCAAATGGTATAAGCTCAAAATCATTTCCTTTCAGATCAATGGAACTGCCCAAGAATCTATCAGGATCGAACTCATATGGGTTCTCCCAAGCTTCCGGGTCCCTTCCAACAGCCCAAGCACTCACGTAAACTAAGGTCTTGGCTGGTATTTCGTACCCACCTACGCAACACTCCTTGGTTGTTTCTCTTGGGATTAGTAGTGGTGCTGTTGGTTGCAATCTCATGGTCTCTTTAACCACAGCTTTCAGGTAAGGCAATTGTTGAACATCATCTTCATGCACAAAACCTTTATTTCCAAATAAATTTCTAACTTCTTCTTGAGCTTTTCGCATTGCTTTAGGATTCTTCATTAGAAAAGTCATGGCCCAATTCATAGTAACTGCACTTGTGTCTGTCCCCGCAAGAAATATGTCCTGCAAGGACGCAAAAGAAAGTTAAATTGAGAATAATACTACAAATATATATATATATATATATATATATATATATATATATATATATATTATTTCTTTCTGTATTATTTACTGAGAAACTAACTGTGCACAAGATTATTAAACCTGTCTCGGCTTAATCAATTAAAATAATACTATTTTTAATTATTTTAAGTTTAATATACCCTAACAAGATTGATCGAATCCTAATTTATCCTAATTTGAATTGCCGAGTAATTTAATTTGACCAAGTCAATTATTACTTGATTTTTTCAAAATTCAACTTAACCAGATCTTAGATCAACCTAGCAGGCCTGACCAAGTTAGTACAATCTCGAGTTTCTTTTTGGCGGTCTACTTGGTTTTTGGAGTGCACATTATCGAATTATTATTTTTTTACCTCACAAAAATATTCTCTCCCTCATTTAAATTTAAATTGAATCTAAATCTAGGACTTAGAAATTCGAACATTGTACTGTATAACAGTCATCACTTGGAATTGAGAATAAAAAAAAGTAATGAACATTGAATACAAGATGAAATTACTTGAGTTTAGAACTTATTAGATTACCATTAGAATTGCTTTGATGTGATCCAGGGTTAGCTGAACTTTAAATGAGCCATCCTTGTATATCTGAAGCAAAAAATCAAGTATAGTATCCTCCCTCTCGGGCTTAGGCCTATTTGGATCAAGATTGTCATCAATGATTCCTTTGAAGAAAGCATCAAATTCTTTGAAACTCTTTTCCAGACGATAAGACAGTCCGGTTAGTTTATCGACGAGCCAGCCCAAGCAAGGAAAATAATCCGAAAGGAAAAAGCTTGAAACCATCGCCTGGATTTCGTGAAGCAACTCTAGGAACCTATTTTTATCGCTTCCTCCAATTTCATACCTTTTCCCGAAGGCAACTCTGCATATTGTTGTGCTTGTGAGAGACACCAATTCTTCAGTCAAGTTGAATGGTTTAGAAGCAAGAGCTGATTTGGATATGTTTTCAATCATACGAGAAACCTCATCTTCTCTAATGGGACGGAAACTTTGTGCTCGAATTGAGCTAAAGACACGAACGACACATATTTTTTTCACCTCCCTCCAATAAGCTCCATATGGTGCCAAAGCCAAGTCTAAGCCATTGTAGGAAAGTTTTTTCATGACAATCAAGGCAGGCCTGCTACAAAATTCGAGGTCATGAGTTTTCAATATCTCTCTAGCCATTTTGGCTGAAGAGACTATCAGGGCTGGCTTGAAACCTAGCCTCAAGTACATGAGGGGGCCATGTTTTTGAGAGAGTTTCCATAGATACTGATGAAGGTTGGAATTGCCAAGCTGGTGTAAGTTACCTATGAAGGGAAGACCGTCAGGACCAGGAGGCAAACAGGCTTTTTTAGTGGTTTTGTTTCTCTTGATCAGAAGAAACAAGAGGAAAATGGGGACAGATAGAATTAGGAAGTCGAGTAAAGCCATTGTGATTGATCTATGTTCTTTCAATCACCATAACAAAAGCTAAAAAAAACCTCACAGATTCATTATGCACAGTCATATTTCACTGTGTATTTCCACATTTAAATTATTATTTTGTCTTTAGTTGGAAAAATCATTTAGCTTTGTTATTATTTTATTACTCTTGAAAGCAAAATCATTTAGCTTTGTTATGCACATTCATACTTTACTCTCTATTTCCACATCTAAATTATTATTTTGTCTTTAGTTGGAAAAATCATTTAGCTTTGTTATTATTTTATTAAAGCAAAAAGACATTAAATTTTAGTCAAGGAACTTTTTAGTCTTTGAGTTAGTTTTTAAACAGTTACTTCATTGCTCTTGGTGTTTAAAAAGCTTTGCATTTGATTTAGGGTTTTTTTTTTTTTTATCTTTTACATTTAGTTATTTAATAGTTATTGGATGTCATTAATTAGGGGCAACAAGGTGAGCAAATTAAAAAAAAAAAAAACTGGAATCGCGTGAATAATATCTGACAGGTTTAGATGGCATGTGTGATACTATCCAGTGGCCAAAACTTTGCTTATAGGGTAGTATCCAGAGTGTCTCGGCATCCCCTCTACGTACAAGCGACTCAAAATAGTTACCGGTTTGACGTGTGTGACCTTTTATTTATTTTTTTTCTCTCTTACTCGATTTTCATGCTAGCCTTCAAGAAAATCAAATCAGCCCCTGAAGTTTGTTATCCTTAAAATTCATTACAATTTTTTTATTTAAAATAATTTATGAAATTAAATATTGCACTGTTAAATACTATTTTTTACAAACAAAATCATCGATGAATTGAAAAGTTATCGGTGATATTTAAGGGGTTTTTAAAAATTTTTGATTAAATTGAAAATTTAAATTAAATATTACAAACAAAATCACCGACATATTGAAAAGTCATCGGTGATTTGGGGGGTTTCTAAATTTTATTTATTAAATTGAAAATTTCAATTAAAAATTACAAACAGAATCACCAGCGAAATGATTAAAAATATTAATATTTAATTATCCGTTAGTAAACTTGACGGTAAAATGCCCCAATTAAAAAACTAGAATCCCTCATTTTATAACAATCACGTCTCTTCTTTTCTTCTTCTTCTTCTTCTTCCCTCTTCTCCTTATGTGAAAAACACCACCATCCCTTTCTTTCTTTCTCTTCTCTTCTCCTCCATGCATATGTATTTCTTCTCACTTCTTAGTTTTTTTTAATTAACATACTTTATGAATTTTTCTTCTTCTCAGCTTCACTCGCAATTACATTAATGAAAGATTTTTCTTTTCTTTTTTTTTCTCTTTAATGTTTTTTTGCATTATATTTGTTATTTTATTTTATTTTTAAAATTTTTTGTTCTTAATAATTGTATGATTGTTGTTGAAGGATTTTTTTTTTCATATGATATCAATTTTGTTGGATTTTGTTTTTCAATTTTGTTGTTCAATTTCAATTAAATTATTTTATTTGTTGCTAGATTATAGGTCCTGAAATAGGTTTTCTTGGTTAGGTGGAAAATTTTTTTAGTTGATTTATTTATTTGTTGTTGTTGTTGTTTATTTTTTTGTGTTATTTATTTGTTGCAAATTTGTTTGAGTTGATTTTCTTTTTCTTTTTTCCAAACCATTCAATTCCTAAGTATTATGGAGGTTTGGTTTATATTAATTTAATTATTTTCTAGTTCTATTAAATAATTTTTTGAAATATTTTTAAATAATCACCGACGGAATTGGCTGCAGTATTTATGTCAGTTATATGACAAGCCTCCCGAGAAAAATACTAACAAAATGAAGCGAATAAAATTTTTTTTTGAGTGTTTTTCCCGTTATTAAATCCATCGGTAATAAATATTTTTTATTACCGACGGACTCAATGACAGATAAAAAATTACCGATGAGATTTTTATAGACGAAGCATTTCTGTCTATGATCCCGTTGGTAAATTCATTGCCGATAAAATGATAGTATAAATATGGATAGAAAATTCCATCAGTAAATATAAAATTTTTGGTAATGTATCATTTTTGCACCTTCTATTTTAGAAATACATAATTTTATTAAAAACAATTATCATAGAGACCCATTTATTATTAAAATTGATAATAATTTAGAAGCTCTAATAGCTATTTCAATTAAGACACCTGTATATTTTTATCTAATTTGATTTTGAGTTTTTAGACTGATTAAAATATATTTTGTTATTAAAAATGGAGTTTTAGAGGTTCATGTGATTATTTTTTGATTTTTTAGGTGAAAATGATTGAAATCTAGGGTTTTAAGTCTAAAAACTTTGATCCTAATTTTCTGGTTATAAAAGAACCAAGAGTTGTTGGTTATAAAAGAACTAAGAGTTATTTATTCAGGTTGGTGACTCATCGCTCATTTTCTTTTTTTAAATAGATTACATGTCATTTTCCTTTAAGGAAGAAGAAGAAAAAAAAACTCTTAGTCATAGACACATGGGCTCAAATTTCAAGCACACGTGCTTATAACCTTTTGAGTTTTTTACTTGATTGTGTTTTTGTATTTTGTAATGAGATTGTTTTTTTAATAAATAAATTTATTAAAATGATGTTTATATAATTATTCAATTATGCTATTATTTTTAAATAATATTAGTGTCTTTTATGATAATATTAATAATTAATTTTGAAATAATTAAATATGAACCTTGAATACTTAAGGAAAATCAAATATTTATATATATTTTTATTTTGTTATTGTAAGTTTTTCTGTATTTCTTTTTCAAAATTAGTATTGTTATATTTTTAATACATTAGCGTCAAATTTATAGATTCATTATTTTTTGAGTTCTCTTATAGTAAAACTGCTTTTAGGATCATGATGTTTTTATTTAAAGAACAATGCTTTTGATAAAAAATAAATTTATCAAGAAGAAAAATGCATCAGGAAAGAGGTTTTGATTAAAGAGATACTTTTTTTTTAATTTCAAATCATTAATTTTTTGATATTTATTTTAATTGCTTTTAGCTGTTAAGCAATAAGCAACATGCCTAAAAAAAGGTGTATTGTAATTTTTGTTAAGTTTATTATTCTTATATGTTTTAATATATTCATGTCAAAACTATCAATTCACTATTTTTTTAATTTTTTATTAAGATAAGTTCTTGTATAAAAAAACAATACATATGAGGAAAAAAAATGAGAAAAAAAAAAAGAAATGCGTTAATAAGGTACAAAGTTTTTTCTTTTAAGAAATAGTTACTTTTTTTTCTTTATTCGTAATATTTATTTTTTTGGATATTGATTTTAATTGATTTTAGTTTTTTATGCAATAAACAACATTGTCAAAAACAATATATTTTGTGTTTGAAAAATAATACATTAATAAGGAAAAGAAGTTTTTTTTATAATATTTTAATTATTGTTTTTACAAAAATAATTTTTTATTGCCATATAATTAAATAAAAATAAATAAAATTCAAGAACGCTCTGCGACATGAGATGAAGTTTCTTTATATGTATCTATCTTTGAGCTTTTTGAAATCAAGTTTCTTCGTATGTATTTATTTTTCAGCTTTTCATTTTAGTATTTAGTTAATGTTGACAACTTTTTTATAATTTATTGGTTTATATTATTTTTTATTTATTCCAATAAATACAGGTATCAACTTTTTATTTTTCAATTAATTTTTTTTATAATATTACAATACTTGTATATTTTTTTATATTAGAAATTAACTCTAAATTTTAACTGTATCAATTAGTTAGCTACTTGACTGACAACTACAAGAAAAACATACTTTGAATTTGGACCAAGGTTGATGCCGTAGTTATTAAACCTGATCATGGAGCCAAAGAGCCAGGTCGAGGGTTACACAAGTTAACTCAAAAAAATTAAAAAAAATATATTTGAAGTTTTAATATTTCAGATTAAAAAATTAAGAAACAATTCATTTAAATATAGGTTATGTTGTAAATAATAAAGTTTAAAAGAATATTTCAAAAAGTTTTTTATTCCATATTGAAAAAACATAATTTTTTTCCTGTAAACATATAATATATATACTAAAAGGCTTCAAATCCCACATTGAAAAAATAATTTTTTTCTTGTGAACATATAGTATATATACTAAAAGGTTTCAAATCTCACATTGAAAAAATAAAACATTCTTCTAGTATTTATATAATAAACTTTAAAAAGAATTAATAACCAATTAAAAAAATATAAAAAAAAGAGTCTAGGAGAAAAAAACATATTTAAAAAAAAAAAGATCTTACTAAAGTTTGCCCGAGTCACGGGGCACGGATCGATCAGGTGTAATCAGTCTTCTACCTTAGTTGAACCAGTCCACCTAACTGTCAGGTCAACCGAATTTCAAATTGACGTGCTAGAACTATCTGAGTTTAATAATAATGGTTTGATGTTAAAAGATTGGCAACTATATGTCGGGTTTTGGATCTATGCTCTTGCTGAGTGGGGCATTTTTGTTGACTTTAAACATCGATGGAGGTGGTCTTTCTGTTCAAAATGTCGACTTTAAAGAACAACGCGTGATGGATGTTGGTGGTTGAAAATGATGGTGATAAGTTTGAAGACCAATAGTTAAATCATCAACCACATTATTTTCTTAAAAGCATTAATTTGAATCTTCTTTCTTCTTGACGAGCACATCATCAATGTCTATATCTTCCCTATTCACCACAGATGGCATTTCCCAGACAAATATATGAAGAAGATTGGCAATATCCCAGGACAAATTCTTCGACTAGCTAGCACCAAATGGTCTTAGCTCAAAATCATTTCCTTTCAGATCAATAGAACTGCCCCAGAATCTACCAATAGCCCAAGCACTCACGTAAACTAAGGTCTTGGTTGGTATTTCGTACCCCCCTAAACAACACTCCTTGGTTGTTTCTCTGAGGACCCAAATGTTCAAGAAAACATGTTATTTAGCATTTAGATAGTTGTTAATTAAAATATTTATGTAATTAGTTTTTTTTTTTTAGTTCATGAAATACCAAATTAATGATAAAATTTTTAGTACTTGCAAAAATAGTTTCCATCAATAAATTTAAAGATTCTATAAATTTAATAAGAGATAAAAATCTCTTACATATTATTAATGAGAGATAAATAATACTTATATATAATTAATAAAATTAAAAATATGGTAAGTCATTCGAAAATTTTTTTGGACATGAGTATGTCATGTTATTAATGTAGAATAGAGCTCCATAGTCCTGAATTTTTAAAACCAATTGAACCTGGCATTTAGCCAAACTCGAATGAAAAAAACATAGATGTTCATAAAAAATCATAACACTTTGAGTTTAGTGGATTTCTAAACTTAAACGTGTTGGGTTCGACAACTTGCCAGCTTTATATTCTATTGAGTTTAGCTAACAATTGAATCAAAATATATTGGATTTGACAACTTATCAGATCATATTATTCAAGAGTATTGAATTTGACAACTTTATCTCTTCTATGTTAGCTATTGAACTCAAATGAATTGTATCTAACATATTGAAAAACTTATGTTAACTTGAGTCCAACTAACTACTGTATACAAGTATATTGGCTGTCACAATTTGTCAGGCCCCATTGTTTTGAATTTTTTTAATGCAAAAACATCGAGTCAAAACAACTGAGTCATCAGTTGCCCTCCAATTCTTTAAGTAAATGATGCATAAAGATTTAAAATGTATCTTGGGAGACAACTGGTCAGGTGGCATCTTGTCTTCCATAAGAAAGAGGTGTCTGAACCTAGTGCTGGTTAGAAAAGGTATCTTGAGGAAGGCGAGACAAATTCTTTGAAAAGACCACCCGACAATGTGCAATTAATGTAGTAGATGTTTAGCCTTCCTAGAGTTATAATGTGGTGTCACCTATTCTTCATTCATTGCCGGGAGTAGAAGGCGGTGGCTTGTATATAAACCCTCTTTCTCTCCAATTCTATTTTTTACTTTTGCCAAAATTTTCCTCTGCCTTCCTTGACTTAGGAGTCTTAAAACGAAAGCATACGAGAATAAGTCTCTTCGCAAAAGAGTTCTTCCTTTAGGTAAACATAATAATCTTCATTTTTTTCCCCTATTATTCAAAAACTTCTTAAACATTTTTAAAAATGACTTCCAGAAAAGAAAAGAAAATCACGTCTCCTAAATGGAATTTCAATTTCAGATCTGAAACTGAAATCTCTAGTCGAGGATCTTCGGCCATAAGAATACACCTTCGATCCGAGAGAGGCGCTTCTCAACCTTCCTCCATTGGAAGGGGGAGAGATAGTAGTCCTCAAAAGGTTTCAAACCTCAGAGGACATGAAAGGTTACCTAGGATGCCTCCCGATGAGGCTGAAAGTACTGTTTCTTTTGACCAAATGTCCATGGCCACCTCTAGACAACCGGGGGATTCTTTTTGTTATTGTCTTGTGTATATCGTTGATGCTATGATGTTTGTGCTGGGATGAACTAGTAGAGCTACATTGGAGATCTCTCATTTTGGATGCATGAAAATAAGCTACGAGAGCTTTGAATTCAGTGTTGACGCTTTGGGAGTTGCAGAATATTGTTAGAAATATTTGAAGGAGAAAAGTAAAAATGAAAACATGGGAAGCATGATGAAAAACAAATCTCATTTATATTACATTACTCTTCTATAGACTTTGGGTTCTACATTACTCTTCTATAGACTTTGGGTTCCTTCATTTTTTCTGCTGTATCTGTTTTTCATGGTGACCCTTCGGGTTGCTTATTTTGCCATCTCTTGGCTTAATCTTGTTTGCTTATAAAAAAAAATAAAAAAGGCAGTACGACACAGCAATGCTACAACTGCTAACATCCTGGTTCACTTTGTTTCAGTATCTTGGTCGTCAGTTAAAATCTCACTTCAAACAGCTAGCTAGCTTTCGCGCATCTTTCCAGTGGGTCAACTGGTTCTTTTGATCTAGCAACAGGGAGTGTGTAGGGTTTGTCTGAACGAAGAAGTTCATGACTGTGATGGTATTCATAATAGAAGAAAGGAGAGGATAAGCAAGGGAAGAAATTTCCCTGAACTAGCTGTATTTTGTTTCAATAATCAATATATACAATTGTATTATATATATAAAGATTGATCCAACTAGCCCTGACTCTTGATATATCAATTTTCAAGGGATTCTCAGGTTTTTATTTCCATTAATTAATAAGAAACTTGTATTACGCAGCAGAAGTTTAAGGTGCTTTGGGAACGTGCCCAAACCATGTTTCACAAGCATAAAAAAACAACTATCACATTCCAATCCCACTATAACAAATGCCTAGAAATTCAAAGGATAATTCACACACAGAGACAAACAAATTTATGTGGTTTGGCAAATCTCCTACGGGCAGCGGAAAAACACTATTTTAAATATGGAGAATTACAAATGGTGTTTACACAACTCTCTTACACACAAATGCTCTACCTCACTTATTATGCAAATTTCTATCCTCACAATTGGCTCTCTTGTGCTGCTTGTTTCTCTCACTCTTGGCGTACCTTTTGCTGCACAATTACAGCTCTATTTATAGTGCAAGATTGGGGGAAGGATGGCAGCGCTACCTCCTCTCTTTATCAACAATTTTGATCACCTTACTCTCTGCCATTTCTGACTTCAACATGCAGCTACCATCCCAGCACATTACAGCAACTTTCGGTGCAGAGTTCTTCGATACGGCATGCATGGCTGCATGATGGTTTCCACATGTTGCGCGCTTTCGACATTTTCTTTATTTTTGTGGCAGTTATTTTGGAATTATTGACAATAATGAATGTATCAAAAGTTTGGACCTTTAAATAAAGAAAAGGTGTGTGTCTTCTCTTTTTTTTCACAACACAACATTATATAATCAATTTACTTAACATTTCATAATTATTTGTATAGGCAATTAGTGAATAAGAGGAATTTTTTTGTTTAAGATAACTGGATATCAAATATAAATTTATGCTATGGGTGTCAAATAAATTCATAATGAATTCATTACATCCAAGTTTGATATAGATCTTTGTTTCACGTGTATGTCGTCACGACGATTATCTTTCTGGATTGGGATAGTCGGAAATGATGTGGGTGGAAATGATAAATTTTTGTTATTTATCAGTAAAAAAAAGAGAATGAGAGTCACCACTTAGTATTTTAGTCACTAAGAATCCTAACCAATCTCATAGTCTAGGAAAAGAGACTGATTGCGTAAAAGAAAAGTATTAGCATCTCTAATAAACTTTATTTGAGTTAAGCTGTATTCTTTATTTATCTGATATAAACTAAGAAAAAAATCCTCCACAGTAAGGAAGTCCTTATTTTATCATATTAAAAATCTAATAGTTCTAATGCCAACAAAAAAAGCTGTTTTTTTTATTAAATGTAAAGAGTAAAAATAAAAAATTTTGGTATTTTTAAAATGTAGGCCAAAATCCTTTAGAAATTTATAAACTTGTTGTAAAATCCATGCAATATTTAAAAAAAAAATACTTAAATAACTTTAGTATTTTTAGCCATATGCAAGAAAAAAGAAAATATATTTTAATTTTTTTTAGAAACTTTTTAGACTTTGTTCGACAAAAACTCATTTTTTTCTCTATAAAAACCTACAAAAATAGGCTTAAAGAGTGTTTACCAAATACACTCTTAAACCCAATAACCCTTTAACAAAAATTATGGCAAGCCAAATAAGGTATTAAACCTTTTGATTCATTTTTTTTACTTGACATGACCGAGTCGACTCGAAAGTTTTGATTCAACAATAAACCGAACCAAAATTCTAGTTCGATCCGAAAAACAAAACAAAAGCAAAAAAAGAAGAAGATTAAACACAACAAAAAACATAAATATTAAAAAATTCTTGAACAAAATGGATCAAACACAAAAAAATAAAGAACCTGAAGAACACCTAAAATGAACCCAGTAATGTGGGTTCCAAATCGGATCAGATTTGATCACAACGAAGGCATACACATGTTGGAAATCATACAAGGATTTATAATCTAGCATCCAATTACTTCAATTATTACTAAAACATCATGATTTTGTCAAATAGGTTTCGGTTCTAAACCAAAACCGTATGATTAAAATCCATTGAAATCATGTTGCATGTGGCATGGGCTATTCCATGGTCATAGTTGGTCATCGACTTGATCAGGTAATAAGATTAGAATTATAGTCTGCCTGGGATTCCAAGCTGAGTGCTCTTTCTGTGCCATTAGGTTCAGTGATTCAGTCTCTGTTTCAAATGTATGGTTTGATAGTGTTGTTTGCTCATTATCTTATGTCATCAATAAAATAAAACCATCGTATGGTTGCAACAAAAATATAACTGTGTTTTCTATAAAAAAAAATGTCTATTTGGTGGAAAGTGGAAACAAGATGCATGTTTGGAGCTACAAACTGCTCATGTTTTTAGGCAATTGTCTTAAAAAGATAAATTGGTTCCCGTGATTGTCACAATGTCACTGCAGGACTGTTTTTATGTCCAAAACACAGAGTATCCGTATTGGATATCTTAGTCATGAATCCCGGGCAGTGACAATTGGCTCCCTCTGAAGTTTCTGTGTTTTTTTGGATATTTCGTGGTTCTTTACATATTGCATTATAGGAGTTGGTGTGCGGGTAAATATCTGTGTGGGTGAGAGGGTATAAGTGTGTGTCTGTGTGCTGTTTGATTTGTACAGGAATACTCATGTCTAGCACCTGTGGTCTTAACAGCTTGATGTCTATGATGGCAAAGCTTCTGGTGAAGGTATGCTAAATGTTAAACGTACTTTTATTGATTCATTTTCTCATTGGTAAATCCTCTACCTCTTTCTCAAAAAAGAAAAATGAAGAACGAAGCCTCTGCATCTGTTAGGAGCAGATGTCAATAAGTAGTTTTGGAAACCAGAATTCTGCCTGGTATGGGCTTACTTATGAGCAGTTCTATAGTTCCTCACTTGTGTGACTCACCAGTGATGATGAGCGGTTGGAATTTGACGTGGTTATTTATTATTACTCTGCAGGCAGTGGGGAGCCTGAGCGTAAAAACCTTGTACCAAAATCTTTATATAGAATGAAATTCCATCATCAAATCGTCATGGTACCTTCAGCTAATTTGTCAGTCTATTTCTTCAAGTGATCTCATGTGCATTAGCTGGAAAGGCAGCACGATACAGCGACGAATATTATTATTATATCTACTCGATCTAGTGACGGAGCTTGCATTCAAATCATGCAAAATTGCCAATCACATACAAGGTAGAGAACACAACGAATATATTAATTTAATTTTAAATTAAAAGGAAAAGAGAGTTTTTAATATGAATTTATGCTCCGGATATCAAACAGTAGAAAGCCGTAATGCTTTGTTTATTTATAAATTCTGGCCGATGCATAATGAATATATGCCGTCCAAGATATAGATCTTAATTAAATACAAGCCGTAATGCTTTTTATTGTATCAAGTGCCATACTTAATCTAATAATGGATCTTTCATTAATACATGTCTGGATGATGCTCCATTCTTTATTGTAGCAAGCCCATATCGAACAAAGGGAAATAGCTAATAATCATGAGCTGCGGTGCCTTTATGCATGCCCCATTTCCCCATCACACACAAGCTTAGGCACAAGGCAGAGAGCATCCCTCATATGAGGAACAATACCGGGTAGCACATCATCCATGTCTATATCTTCCACCCCAGATGGCATTTCCCAGTCAAATTTATGAAGAAGATTCGCAAGTGAAAGCTCCACAGTGGCGAGTGCAATAAATATCCCAGGACAAATTCTTCGACCAGCACCAAATGGTATAAGCTCAAAATCATTTCCTTTCAGATCAATGGAACTGCCCAAGAATCTATCAGGATTGAACTCATATGGGTTCTCCCAAGCTTCCGGGTCCCTTCCAACAGCCCAAGCACTCACGTAAACTACGGTCTTGGCTGGTATTTCGTACCCACCTACGTAACACTGCTTGGTTGTTTCTCTTGGGAGTAGTAGTGGTGCTGGTGGTTGCAATCTCATGGTCTCTTTAACCACAGCTTTCAGGTAAGGCAATTGTTGAACATCATCTTCATGCACAAAACCTTTATTACCAAATAAATTTCTAACTTCTTCTTGAGCTTTTCGCATTGCTTTAGGATTCTTCATTAGAAAGGTCATGGCCCAAATTACAGTAACTGCACCTGTGTCTGTCCCCGCAAGAAATATGTCCTGCAAGGACGCAAAAGAAAATTAAACGGAGAATAATACTACAAAAGTATATATTATTTCTTTCTGTATTATTCACTCAGAACAAGTTTTACACAAGATTATTAAACCTGGCGCACCTCATGGCATGATAAATTAAAATAATATAATTTTAAATTATTTTAAGTTTAATATAGCCTTGATAAAGCTGATTGAATCATGAGGTGAATTATTCGGTAATCTAATTTGACCACGTCAACTATCACTTTGTATTTTTAAAATCCAACCTAACCAAATCTCAGATCAACCTAGCAAGCCCGATCAAGTTTATACAAGCCCGATTTCTTTTTCAATCGGTGGTCTACTTAGTTTTAGGTGCACATTAACGGATAATTTTTTTTTTACCTCACAAAAATATTCTTTCCCTCGTTTGAATCTAAATGGAATCTAAATCGAGGACTTAGAAATTGGAACATTGTACTGTATAACAGTCATTACTTGGAATTGAGAATAAAAAAAAGTAATGAACATTGAATTCAAGATGAAATTACTTGAGTTTAGAACTTATTAGATTACCGTTAGAATTGCTTTGATGTGATCCAGGGTTAGCTGAACTTTAAATGAACCCTCCTTGTGTATCTGAAGCAAAAAATCAAGTATAGTATCCTCCCTCTCGGGCTTAGGCCTATTTGGATCAATATTGTCATCAATGATTCCTTTGTAGAAAGCATCAAATTCTTTGAAACTCTTTTCCAGACGATAGGACAGTCCGGTTAGTTTATCGACGAGCCAGCCCAAGCAAGGAAAATAATCCGAAAGGAAAAAGCTTGAAGCCATAGCCTGGGATTCGTCAAGCAACTCTAGGAAGCTATTTTTATCGCTTCCTCCAATTTCATACCTTTTTCCAAAGGCAACTCTGCATATTGTGGTGCTTGTGAGAGAAACCAATTCTTCAGTCAAGTTGAATGGTTTAGAAGCAAGAGCTGATTTGGATATGTTTTCAATCATACGAGAAACCTCATCTTCTCTAATGGGACGGAAACTTTGTGCTCGAATTGAGCTAAAGACACGAACGACACATATTTTTTTCACCTCCCTCCAATAAGCTCCATATGGTGCGAAAGCCAAGTCTAAGCCATTGTAGGTCATTTTTTTCGTGGCAGTCAAGGCAGGCCTGCTACAAAATTCGAGGTCATGAGTTTTCAATATCTCTCTAGCCATTTTAGCTGAAGAGACTATCAGGGCTGGCTTGAATCCTAGCCTCAAGTACATGAGGGGGCCATGTTTTTGAGAGAGTTTCCATAGATACTGATGAAGGTTGGAATTGCCAAGCTGGTGTAAGTTACCTATGAAGGGAAGACCATCAGGACCAGGAGGCAAACAGGCTTTTTTAGTGGTTTTGTTTCTCTTGATCAGAAGAAACAAGAGGAAAACGGGGACTGATAGAATTAGGAAGCCGGATAAAGCCATTGTGATTGATCTATGTTCTTTCAATCTTTATAACGAAAGCTAAGATACCTCACAGATTCATTGTATACACTGAAAAAAAAATATTTTTTATTTTAAATAAAAGGAAAACTCTTCGTGGATTTCAATAGTAAAATTAATATTTTGTTTTTAGTTGACAAAATCATTTAATTTTGTTTTAAGTACATGGAAGTCTCATAGCATCTATCAATCATTACAAGAACGAATAAAGTTAAATAAGTTTTTTATATTTCTATTACATGTAATTATTTTATTATTCCTGAAAGCAAAAACATTAAATTTTGATCAAGGGACATTTTAGTTTTTGACTTAATTTTCATTCAGTTAAGTTATTTCATTACCCTTGAAATTTAAAAAGCTTTGTCTTTGATTTAGATGTTTTTTAATCTTTTACATTTTGTTATTTAATAGTTGTAGTATCTGACATCGCGACCTTAAAAATATTTCGATGAAAAGAATAGATTTCTGGCATTTTGTTCTTTAATGATGAATAGTCTTATTTAAGGAGTCGTCACCTACTATTATGATCACTAGGAACCCTAACTGGTTAGCAGAGATTCTATAGTACGAGACTGCTTACGCAAAAGAAAAGATATTATCACCCCTTAAACGTCCTGCCTGAGGTAAGATGCATTGCTGGTTTTGTCATAAATTGCTAACATTTTGTTGGTTTATGCTATGGTGGTTTGCGTGTAATATTCCTGACTCTGGCGCAAGTGAATGAACAAATAAAATATTACGTAGCTATAAAAACAAAATAAATTTAAATCAGTATTTTTTTTAATTCCTGATTCTGGCGTCAGTAAATAAACAAATTAAATAAATTTATTTTTACGTATACACAATTTTTATTTTTTATTTTTTATTTGAGGCCGGGCCCAACTCAACCCATATAGATTGGACAGACCCAGCCGACCCGGCCCGGCCACTGGCCAGTGACCCGGCTGGGCAAAGCAACAAGCGTGAGCTAATTGACGCGTGTTGCTCACTGTTCAAGTGAATTAAAATTTACTTGAACAGTGCAATGTGCTAATTATTTGGAGAATGAAGCAAAGCGGGAGGAGAAAGATTGCTTACCTGATCTGCTGGAGGCGATGAAGACGACGATGAAGTTGATGTTAGTCTATGTGTTTTCTGCTTGCTTTTTTCCTTTTGCTTTCCTTGTCTTTCTGTCTGAGTTTATTCCTCTATTTCCTTCGCCCCCGAATTCTCTCCGTTTTTGGTCTCTCTCTCGCTGTAAGCCCCCCTGCTCGCCGTCTCCTCTCTTTATGCTCACTGTTTTCGTTTTCTTAGCAGCTTTTTAGATGATGAAGGAGCTAAGGAGATGATGAATATACCGGCTTTCTGTGAATTTGTTTTGACTGATTCTGGGTCTTTCTTTGTCTGCAGGGACGAAGGCAACGGCAGAGCCAATACTCGTCTCTGTGTTGTGTTGCTCCTCTACTTTTCTTTCCTTCTATTCTCTGTATATTTGCTTTTCTTTTGCTCTCTCTCCTGGTTCTGGAAACGCCGAAGGCAGTAGCAACGGTCTCGGTGACTTTCCTCTGCTTCTTTCTTTGATTGCGTTCTGTCTCCTCTGGTTTTGAGATGAAGGACAGTAGATAATGGTGATGCCGGTTGTCAATAGTCTTTGGTTCAGTGTCGTTCTTTTTCTGCAGGGACGAAGACAATGGCAGGGCTGATCTGTGACTCTCCTCTGCCTTTCTCTCCTTCTCTGTGTAATCCCTGTTTTTCTCCCCTGCCCCTTGTTTCTATGTTTTTTCTCTTTTTTTCTTCCCCTGTGTTATTCGTCTTCCACTCGTCCTCTTTTTTTTTTGTTTCGTTTCGTGATCTGCCCCCCTCCTGTTTGTTCTTTCTCTAGCTTTTATAAAGCCAGAGAACGTGGTAATGATCTTGGGAGTGAGCCATAAAAACTGGGGACTTGGACTTCTTCGTGCCCCACGATCTGCAGTTACAGATTTCCTGCTGAACCGGTCTCTCTTGGGCGAGGAAGAAGATGGAGAATAGTGGATCCAGAAACGGCGCCGTTTTCTTGAAATGGCCCTTTTCAACTTGGCCCCTAAACTTCTGACATTTAACAATTAGGTCCCAGATTCCTTTAATTAAACAATTCCAAGTTCAATTGAGTGTCCAAGCTTCCAATTTATATTGTCTTTGCCCAAATTTCAATTTATTCCTCATTTTTTCATTTTATATTTGTTTTTAATAAAATAGGAATATAAAATTGGATTATGACAATAGTTATTGAGTGTCATTAATTAGGGGAGCAGGGTGATCAAATAAAAAAAATAAATTGGAATTGCATTAACAATATCTGCCAAGTCCAAATGGCACATGCGACACTGTCTTGTGGCCAAAACCTTGCTTCTAGAATAGTGGTCGAATAGTTTTGGCATCCTCTCTACATACAAGCGACTCATGTGGAAAAATAGTTACCGGTTTGACATGTGTGGCCTTCTGTTTTCTTTCTTTTCCTCTTTTTTTCTACTCGATTTTCATGTTAGCTTTCAAGAAAATTAAATCAACCCCTGAGGTTTGTTATTCTTAAAATCATGTCCCTATTCTCCTTATAACAATTGTTTTATTTAAAATAATTTATGAAATTAAATATATTTTTTAATTTTATTTACAATAGATTTTTTTTATTTGTCAGATTTGATTATCATTCTTTTAATTACTATTTGTTTTATTGAGATGGTTTTTGAAATTGGTCCTTTTTTTTTTACAATTTCATCCTCCAACATTCTTTTTATTCACTTTATATGGGATTTATCTTTCTTTTTAACATAACAAGGGTTGCCTCAAGTTTATTTTCTTTTTATCTTTGTTAAATTTAGATTTTTAAGGAATTTTGTATTTTAAATAAACTAAATTTATTGATTTCATCCTCCGGCATTTTATTGGGCAGATGTTGAGCTTTTTAGTTGAGCCCATGTTTATAATTTAACTGGTTATGAATTTAATAGATTAACTTGGCTTTATAAGATTTACCCAAGTTTGCTTGGTTTTTTCCTTTTTTTTTTAAGTTCATTTTTTCCCAGTTTCATCTACCAATATTTTGGTATTTTGTTACACTTTCTATGAGATTTTTCTATGGTTTTGAAAGTAGCTCGGATTTTTTTTTACCTTTGTTGAATCTAGCATTTTGAAAAAGAATTTTATTTTTTAATTAAATTAAATTAATTGCGTGAGAATAAGCATGAGATGCCCATTTCATGGAGTTTTGTTTTTGTATGCTTTTTGAGTCATTGCTTTGATAGCACGTGCAATCTCTTTTCATTTTCTAAATTCTTAGATTTTTGTTACTCCTTTTAAAAAGTTGATATTGCATGAACATTATTTTTTATGTTGGTAAAAAATTAACCCGGTTCGTAGGGTAGGGCAAGACATATATGTAGTTAATATACTAAAAGGCTTTGGCATTTCATTGTAGCAATGAACAATTAAATGCCAAAGCCTTTTTTACCTTGGTCTTCAAAATTTCTCAGTATTTCTTTTTTAAAGTTTAAACTTAATTTTTTTTTTAATTTCATCCCCCAACACTGAGTTTACTGATATTGAACTTCATAATCTATTTCAATTTTCTTTCTATAGAGTTATTTCAGTCTCATGACCCGTGTTGCAAGTTTTACGGGTTAGCCATGTTGACTTGGATTATTTTTCTTTTCTTTTTTTAATTATTTTTTTTCTTAACTTCATCCTTCAATATTGAGTTGATCGGAAATTGAGCTTTATAATTGTTTTTTGATTTGCTTTCTATAGAGTTATCACAGTCTCATGACCTTAGTCATAAGTTTTGTGGGTTAGCTACGTTGACTCGGGTTTTTTTTTGTTATTTTTTTAGTTGAATATTTTTTTTCTTCAATTTAACCCTTCTACATTGGGTTGATTGAGAATTGGACTTTATAATATTTCTCGATTTGCTTTCTATAGAGTTATCCCGATCTTCTGACCTAAGTTTGACATGTTAACTTAGGTTGACTTGAGCTATTTTTTTTTTTAATTGAATCCTTCAACATTGGATTAATTGAGAATTGAGATTTATAATTTTTTTATTTACTTTCTATGGGGTTATAATAGTCTTATGACTTAGGTCCCAAGATAGGCCGGTTGACTTGAGATTTTTTTGTCATTTTTTAGTTGATTTGTTTTCAATTTTATCCTTCAATATTTAGTTCATTGGGAATTAGACTTCATAACTTGTTTCGGTTCGCATTCTATGAAGTTATCTCAATCTCATGACCCAAGTCATAGGTTTGATTGGTTAACTCGAGTTAACTTAGGTGTTTTTTATGTCATTTTTTAATTGATTTTTTATTTCATCGTTCAACATTGGTTTTGAATGAGATTGTGCTTCATAATTTATCTTAATTTGCTTTCTATAGAGTTCTTTAGGTCTTATGACTCAGGTTTAACAGGTTGACTCAACTCAGTTTTTTAGTTGAATTTTGTTTTTAATTTTATTATTCAATACTATGTTGATTAATAATATGATTTGATATTATTTTTTATTTGCTTTTTATAGAGTTATTAAGGTCTCATGATCTGGATAGTGAATTTGGAAGGTTAATTCGAATTGATCCGAATAAGTTTAATGTGTTGTCATTTCAATATTAAAAAAAAAAGATTTCATCTTGATTTTTTTCCAGTCAAATTATGTTTTTATTGATCGTCTGAGTTGTTTTTGAACTTGCAAAATCAATCAGATCAATCTTCATAAAATTTAATTATTTTTTTTTGTTAAAGAACACATTAACAAATATTTTTTCATGTAAACAAAATTTAATTAAACCTATAACATATCACGAACATTAATCTAACTAGCATATTGGCATGCGCTCCGCAACGGGTCATTAACAATTTTTTACAAATGTAAAAAAATATTAAGTGTGTAGAGAATATTTTAAGTTTCTTGGGTTTGGTAACCAAGCCAAACTCAAGAGACTTGGATCTAACGGTATGGCAAACTTAAAAGACTTCAGTCAGGCGGCCATGCCAGACCCAAGCCAATTGGGCCTCGTAGCTAAGCCACGCCCAAGAGACTTGGGTCTGGCGGCTATACCAGAACCAAGAGACTTGAGTCTCTTTGTTATAGTTTTTTTTATTTGTTATAAGAAAAACTTTTAAATTACCCCTAAAGTATCCTAAACATAAATAATAATTAATTTTTTTTATAAATGTTTTATACTTCTCTAAATAAAACTTTAAAACTATCCTAAATAATAGTTTTTATTTTTTTTATAAAAAACATTTAAAATACCATTGAAATATCATAAACAAAAATGCTAATTAATTTTTTTATAATTTGTTTCTATAAAAAAATATTTAAACTATCCTCTAAGTATCGTAATTTTTTTTAATAATTATTTCTATTTTTATAAAACAATTTAAACTACTCTTCAAGTATCCTAAATAGAAATCATAATTAATTATTTTCAAAATCTTTTTATTATTTTTTATAAAAAAACATTTAAACTACCCTTGAAGTATTATTTTTTTATAATTTTTTTTTATTTTTTTTATAAAAAAATATATAAACTACCCTTGAAGTATCCTAAATAATATTTTTATATTTTTAGAAAAAACATTTAAACTACCCTTGAAGTATCCTAAATAGAAATACTAATTAATTATTTTTATAATTTTTTTTTATTGTTTCTATAAAAAAATACTAAAACTATCCTTGAAGTATCCTAAATAGTTTTTTTTATAATTGTTTTCTATTTTTTATAAAAAAAACATTTAAACTACTCTTGAAATTTCTTAAACATAAATGCTATTAATTATTTTTTTATCATTGTTATCTATTTTTTTCTATAAAAAATAGCATTTAAATTACCATTGATGTATTCTAAACAGAAATCCTAATTAATGTTTTTATTGAAATTTTTATTGTTTTATAAAAAAAATATTTAAACTACTCTTGAAGTATAAATAGAAATGTTAATAATTGTTTTTAATTTTTAATTTAAAAAAAAACATTTAATCTAGCCTTGAAGTATCCTAAATAATATTTTTATAAGTTTTTTTATTTTTTATAAACAACAAACATTTAAACTACCCTTGAAGTATCATAAACAGAAATCCTAATTAATTGTTTTTATTTGTTATAAAAAAAATTTAAACTAACCTTGTAGTATCCTAAATTGAAATACTAATTAATGTTTTTTATAATCGGTTTTTTATTTTTTATATAAAAAATTTAAACTACCTTTGAAGTATCATAAATAGAAATGCTAATTAATATTTTTTATAATTTTTCTATAAAAATATTAAAATTATCTTTGAAGTATCATAAATAGAAGGGGCTGTTGAGTAAGGAGGGGTCGGTATTAGAAGTCTTTTTTCTTTCACGGGCACAAATGAGTAATGGAAGATCCATGTCCCCGTGGGTGTGAAATGTTAATTAATATTTTTTATACTATTTTTTAAAAAAACATTAAAACTATCTTTGAAGTATCCTAAATAATTATTTTTATAAATATTTTCTATTTTTTATATAAAAAAACATTTAAACTACATTTGAAGTATCATAAACAGAAATGCTAATTAATTGTTTTTATAATTTTTTTTCTATTTGTTAACAAAAATACATTTAAACTGCTCTTGATGTATCCTAATAAAAAATGCTAATTAAGTTTTTTATTTTTTAAAAAATATTTCAACTACCCTTGAAGTATCCTAAATAATATTTTTTTTATAAATTATTGCTATTTCTTATAAAAACAAATATTTAAACTACCCTTGAAGTATTCTAAACAAAAATGCTAATTAATTTGTTTTATAATTGTTTTTTTATTTTAAAAAAATATTTAAACTACCCATGAAGTGTTTTAAATAATTTTTTTATATAAAAATTTTCTATTTTTTTTATATATAAAAAATTAAACTACTCTTGAAGTTCTTAAACAAAAATACTAATTAATTTTTTTAAAATTTTTTAATTTGTTTTTTTTAAATAAGTTTGGCAGTCATGCCTTGACCCAACACACTTCATCAGCTTTTGAAATAAAAAAATAGAAAAGGCAACGTCTCCCATGGTCTTCTGAACATCTACAGTGTGATCCACAATGCAAACACTCTATATACACAATAACGACATAATGATTTTTCCTCACGTTTTAAAATATAGTATAATGAGAAGTTATAAATAGACTTGTCGCACCCGACATCACGGCAGCCCTAAAAAATAAAATATTTACATGGAAAGAACAGATTTCTGGCATCTTGTTCTTTAAGGGGAAAAGGTCTTGTTTTAGGAGTCGCCACCTAGTATTATGGTCACTAGGAACCCTAACTGGTCAACAGAGATTCTATAGTTCGGGACTGGTTACGTAAAAGGGAAGATATTATCACCCCTTAAACGTTCTGCCTAAGGCAAACTGCATTGTTGTTTTTGTCTTAAATTGCTAAATCTTTATTGGTTTACGTTCTAATGATTTATTCACAATATTCCTGACTCTAGCGTCAATGAATGTTCAACTACGGATAATTCCAACTCTGGCGTTGGTAACTATTGCGTAGCTATAAAATAAATTTAGATTAATATTTTTTTATTCCTGACTCTAACGCTAGTGAATAAACAAATAAGCTAAATTTACGCATTCACATATTTTTCTATTTTTTATGTATTTAAATAAAAAAACAAAGGGAATAATTAAATCAGTGTTTTTATTCCTGACTCTGGCGTCAGTAAATAAATAAATAAAAATAAATTTATTTTTCATACATGCACATATATTTTTTCTAAATAAAAAAATATAACGAATAAAAATAATATAAACTTAAACCAGTATTTTATTCCCGATTCTGGCGTTGGTGAATAAACCAGTAAACTTATATTATTTTTAATCATGCATACACATATTTTTCTATTTTTCTATTTCTCCTATTTTTTATACTTTTTATAATTTTTTTATATTTTTTTATTATTTTTGGGGCTGGGTCCAGCTCAGCCCACATGGGCTGGGCTAGACCCAGCCAGCCCAGCCCAGTCACTGGCTCAAGCCAGTGACCCGGCTGGGCCATACAAGGCACGCATGATCTAAATCACGCGTGCATGGCCCTTGTTACTGAATTAAAAAAAAACAGCGAGAATGAAGTAAAGAAAAGCGGGAGAAACAGAGCAGAAGACGTACCTGGTGCGTTTGCAGAGGGTTTGCGCGAGATTGCTGAAGGCGGTATTTCTGGTCCGAATTTCCTTTTACTCCTTCTGCTTGTTTTCCCCGTTGTATTCCCTTCCTGCGTCTCTGTTTCGGCTTAATTTTCTTCGTTTTTGTGTTATGCTCTGTTTTCAGAACACCGTTTCTCTCTCTTTTGGCTTGTTTCTAGTTTCGTGGTTTTAGGCCGGTAATGGTGAGGGAAAGGTTTACTTCTGTCGTAGGGTTCTAAAAAAGGCTTAAAAATTTGGCTGGTATCTTTGTGTTTCTCGCTTCTGGTTTCGTTACTCCTTCTCTCTCCCCTCTTTTTTTCTTCCTTTCCCCACCCTCGGTTCTGTCCCTCTCTCTACTGTCTTTTTTTCGTCTTCGGGTTCTTCCTTTTTCACCCCCCCTCCCTTGTGACCTTTCATTCTCTGGCTTTTATAGCCAGAGAACAATCCGTTTCTTCCAACCATTGATTGCAGGTGTAATGGCAGCGATGGCAGCGGCGGGCGTCCGTTGCAGAAGATGAACAACGTATCCACAGACGGCGTCGTTTTGAAGTTTAACGATTATTTGCGTTTTGGCCCTTGAAGTTTTAAACGTTTTGTAATTAAGCCCCTAGTTCAAACTGTAATTGGCCCCCTGCATTTGCGCGCCATTTTCAATGTGATCCTTGGATTTTAATTTTGTAATTTTGACCCCAAACTTTAATATTTCGTCAATTAAGTCCCTGATTTAATTAATTTAATTAAATCCAAAGTCTAATTAAGTCTAAAACTTATCAATTGTCCAATTAAGCCCCTGATTGGATTAATTAAATTAATTCCAAGCTTAATTAAGTCTCAAAACTTATCAATTCTCCAATTAAACCCTTGATTGGATGAATTAAATTAATTTCAAGCTTAATTAAGTCTAAAAATTTATCAATCCTCCAATTAAACCCTTATTTGGATTAATTAAATTAATTTCAAGCTTAATTAGATTAATTTCAAAGTTTAATTAAACCCCAAAACTTTCAATCATTTTGCCCTTAACCCAAATTTTAATTCATTCTTCATTTATTTCATTTTACTTGTTTTTTCCATCATTATTATTATTATTTTTTCATCATCATCATTTTTTTTTCAGTAAATAAAATAATAATAATAATTAAAATAAAATGGTCAAAAATTGGGTTATGACAAGACTTGTGAGTTGTTTTACCTCAAACCATCACATCAACTAATATGTATCAAGACCAAAACATATGAGGAAATGGTAAGTTCATTGTCCCTCTTTGAGGGTATTTGAGAGAGTGGTAGTAGTTGTTTTTCAAAATGTTTTTCGCTCGAAAATGCATCAAAACAAAAAATTTTTATTTTTTAAAAATCATTTTTTCTTTGAAAGAAAGAAAATAAATTCAATTTTTTTCAAAAGCGCATTTGAAACTTAAAAACAAACAGCGCCGTATACTAGAGTCCATATTGGACTGCTTTTTGTGTCTTAATATACTTATATTGTCCCGCGCTCTATCACGGGTTGAATCAATATTTTTTTTTAATGTAAAAAAAATATCAAGAACATGGATAATTTTTTAATAGTATTATTAAACTTGATCAAATATGTTAATTTTAAAACCTCTCGACTCAACTCTTTGTCTAACTCAAGTTTTTAATTAAACCGTATAGAAGCTAGCTCGCCTTAAATCGATCAATTTTATAGGTTTAAATGCAACATTGATGATCGATAAAAACATAACTTAGCTTTTAAAAAAACTTCAAGATGATAATATTTTAAAAAATATTGAGATAATGATCAATCTTGACCCTCCGCGACCCGAGTGATGGACTCTATTGAGTTTAATAACTTTTTTTATAATTTTTTATTTAATTATATGATAAAAAAAATGCTTATAAAATTGAGCACTAACCTAAAAAGATACTTATTTGAGACAATTATCCCTTGAAAGCAAATAAAAATTAATAATGCAGTTTTGTTCCTAACCAATCCAATATATATTAAATGATGAAATAAAAAAAATGAAAAACAATTAAAGACCAAAAACAAAAAAAAACATATCATATCGGTGGGTAAACTCGTCAAACTTGTGAATTGAGTAAGTCGGGTTAGTACGTCAAACCTTTGAACTGAGTTATAGACTCCACTGATATCATATAATTTGTTTTTTTTAATCTATTTTTTATTTAACTATATGATAACAAAAATAGATGATTATGAAAACAAATATCAACTCAATACCGAGATTTTTTTTAGATCACGATAACTCCATAAAAAGGCCAAACAATACTAATTCTGAAATTACATTCCCAATTAACCCAAATCTAAGGATTAAAAAAATAATTTTAAAAGGTCCAACTTGCCAGATCCGTGAACCAAATTAACTAGCCAAACTGTGAATAGGTCTATGAATTTTATAAATTTTAATAACATAACTTTTTTTCCGAAACTATTTATTTTAACTATATGAGAAAATAATAGATGATAAAAAAGTCAAGTTTAATTAAAAAAAAACACTCCACCAAACTCAAAAATCAGGGCAACCCGTGTTACACTGGTAAACTTACAAACCATGCTAACCTTATAGAAAGGTAAAATAAAAGGAAATAAATTATGAAGTTAAATTCTCAATCATCCCAATATTAAAATATGAAATTGATAAAAATAAATTTGAAAAACAATTGTAACAAAAATTCAAAAAACATAAAGAAAAAAGAAAGTAAGTAAAACATTGTGGATTACTATTGTCATTCACAGTGCAATATATGTTGGTGAATAATGGTTTCCTCATAACCTTTAATTTTTGTTATTTTATAAAATTTAATAACATGACTTTTCTCTAAAACTATTTGTTAAAACTATATGGGAAAAAATAGACTATAAAAAAAGTCCAGTTCAATTAAAAAAACAACTCACCAAACTCGTAAATCGAGGTAACCTGGGTTACCTTGGTAAACCTGTAAACATGTTAACCTCATATAATGTCAAAATAAAAAAGAAGCAAATTACGAAGCTAAATTCTCAACAATCTCAATTTTAAAAGATGAAATCGACAAAAATAGATTTTAAAACAAATCATATAAAAAATTCAAAAAGAAAAAAAAGAAAAAGAAAAATAAAGCAAAACACTATGGATTACTATTATAATCCATAGTGCAATAGGTTGGGTGAACAATGGTTTCCCCCACATTCTTTAATTTTGTTACTTCATAAAGTTTATTAACATTTTTTTTCTCTAAAATTATTTTTTTAATAATATGAGAAAAAAATAGACTATAAAAAAAATCGAGTTCAATTAAAAAAAACACACCACATCCATAAACTAGGGCAATCTGAGTTACCTTGACAAACCGACAAACCAATAAAAAGAAAAAAAAAAGAAAAAGAAAAAAATTACAAATCTAAATTTTCAACCATATCAATATTAAAAAAAAAAAATCGACAAATTTTTTTTTTTAAAAAAATCATAACAAAAAAAACCGTGTAAAAAAAAACAATTTGGGGAAACATTATAACAATCCACAGTATTTTGTGAGGAAAGCTACAGTGTTTTCCCCATATCATAAGAAAAAAACACCACAACAATAAACTGGAGCAACATGAATTACCTTGACAAATCCGCAAACCACACTAACCTCGCTAACCTCATAGAAAGAGAAATAAAAGGAAAAAAAATTACAAAACTAAATTCTCAACCATTTTAGTATTAAAATATAAAATCAACAAAAATAATTTTGAAAAAATCATAACAAAAAAAACCATGTATAAAAAAACAATGTGGGGAAACACTATAGCAATCCACAATGTTTTGTGAGGAAAGTTTAAAGTGCTTTACCCACATCATTTAGCTTTTCTTATAATGTGAAGATCTTAATATTTCTTTTGTAGTCTACCTAAGGCTTGAACTAATATGAGTTTTTTTTAAAAAATAAGATGGATTGACCCATTTTGACCCGATCAAAAACCTTGGTCACCCCGCAACTCACGGTAAAATCCTGTCAAAACCCAGGTAAAAAACCCATTGACTTTTCTTTTGAATATTTTTGGTCAACATAATGTTGTTTTGATCTATTTTTCTTAAAAAATATTAAGGTCAACCAGGGTTGACCCTTTTGATCTATGACCCAATTGAGTTTTAAAACTATGATAATAACCACTTTTATTCTTTCAAAGCTTAGTTGGATGATTTTTGGAATTATGAGTTTTTTACAATGATATTTTAAAGATAAAAATAAAAAAAATATTATTTTTGGAGATATGTCCTCTTTATACTTTCTATTTTAGAAATACATAATTTTACTAAAACTTTATCTTAAACACCGATTTATTATTAAAATTGATAATAATTTAGAAGCTCTAATAGCTATTTCAATTAAGACACCTAAATATATTTGATTTTATTTTGAGTTTTTAAACCAATTAAAATATATTTTGTTATTAGAAATAGAGTTTTAGAGATTCATGTGATTATTTTTTGATTTTATTTTTTTAAAAAATGATTGAAATATGAATTTTTAGTCCAAAAACTTTTACCCTGATTTTCTAGTTTTAAATGGACAACACGATATACAACTAATCACCTTTTTTATTTTAAAATCTTACAACGTATCATTTTTTTTTAAAAAAAAACCATAGGCATAAAAGCCTAGGCTTGAAATGTTGTTACGTATGTGGGCTCAAATTTTAATCACCTGTGCTCATGTCCCTTTAAGTTTGTACTTGATTAATTTATTTTTTTGGATTTTGTAGTTAGATTGTTTTTTTAATAAATAAATTTATTAAAATAATGTTTAGGCTTTAAAAATTAATCATGGAAAAGAATGGATTTTTGACATTCTATTCTTTGATAATGAATGGTTTTGTTTAAGAAGACGTCACCTAATATTATGGTCACTAGGAACCCTAACTGGTCAATAGATATTATATGGTACGAGACTGGTTATGCAAAACGGAAGATATTATCATCCCTTAAGTGTCCTGTCTGAGGCAGGCTGCATTGCTGATTTTTTTGTCATAAATTGCTAACATTTTGTTGGTTTATACTATGATAATTTATGTTTAATATTCCTAACTCTGACGCTAAAGAATATTCAACTACAGATACTTCCAACTCTTATTATTGATAAATATTACGTAACTATTCATGCGATAATCCATTTCCAATTTGATTTGGACATTCGTCCTCCTTTTCCTCCTCATCGATCATTTACATTGATAGTACGTAATAATCATGTTATATGAGTTTACTGAACAGCCCTCCAAAATGCACAGGGCTCATCAAATACGCAATAATCATGTTATATATGGATCAATTTCAAACACAGGCTATTGATTATATTGTTATTATAATCATGTTATATACAGATCAAATACGCAATAATCATGTTATATACAGACTTTGCAGTTAACTGTCGTTTAAAGAGGTGTTGGATATTTCATTTTAACTGGTGCTTTCATAGTTTAAATGCATGGTTGCTGCAGAATCTAATTGATCTGTGTTTCGTATTGTATGATGCGCAAAATTTAGGACATAATAAGTTGATGAATGGTGCAGTTAGTACCTTGCCTCCCAGCTAAATAAAATAAAACAAATCAACATTCCTTGAGTGTGTGCATGTATAATCAACTATATTTTTGTGAAAATAATTAGGATGCCAGTACTAGATGTTTCATGTTATTTTTTAAATCTACGTTGTAATAATATTGTAATTTACTTAGATCACTCTATTTCAATGTTAAAGGCAATACCTTGATATAAATATATTGCTCTTATTCAGGATGATTTCTTATCAAGAACAGCTACTTCATTAGTAAGTTGATGTAAACATTGTTGCAATAATTTTTTTTTAATTGACTCGGCTCAATCTATCTGATCCATGACCTGATTATTAAACTGAATCAGATTTCAAAACTATAACGTCTAGTGTATAAAATGTCTGGCACATGTACAGCGGCGGTCATCGGAGAGGGACGCCCTCACAATCTTTGGATGGCATCGAGACGAAGGAAAAAAGGCTTTGATATGTTAGCTCTAGTATGTAAGTGTCCATATAATCGTGTGCACGATAAGTCAGTTATAGGATTTTTTTTAATTTTTTTTTTGTTTTTTGTTTTTTTTCCTCTTTTTTTTAATAAAATATAAAGTTAGTTTGATATTATGATAGTGATTATTTTTTAAAATATTTTTTTTTGTTTTAAAAATATATCAAAATAATATTTTTTTATTTTTAAAAATTTATTTTTGACATAACACATCAAAACAATTTAAAATTCTCAAAAAAAATATTAATTTAATACAAATAAATAAATTTTAAATTTTAAATTTTAAATTTTTTTAAAATATTTTTAAAACATAAAAATACAAATACAAATACACAGCCTAGCACGCCCAATCCTGTTTTTCTAGATTGAAACGCCGAGTGACTCGAGATTCGAGGATTGATGCTATAATTCAACATGGGACAAAACAACTTACATGAATACTGGACCTTGACAAGATTACATGATGATAATTTAACATTGACAAGATTATATAGAGATAATTTATACCGACATTATACATTGACAAGTTCATATAAAAATAATTTATACCTACATTTAATATTGACAAGTTCATATAAAAATAATTTATCATTAACATATCCAAAAAAAAAAAATCCATTCGAATCCATAGTATTTCATGAAAAACAAAGCTATAGTATTCTATTCCAAGTTTTAATTTTCTTTAATAATAATAATTAATAATTCATGCCGTCAGATCATAAATTACACGCAATAAAATGTATTGAATTATTATACACCATTTCTAGTTAAATGGCCCCAAGAAAATTCCCAAGCAAGTTTTTATTGAGGGAGAATATTCACTTTGTTCGTCCCATTTATCTATTTATATATACATGTCCTTGATTGGGATGAAAAGTCGCATCTGAACATGCATTATTATTATTTTTTTATATATAAAAAAAACCAGGCAGCAGGTAACGGGAGCCTGGCCTTAATGTTAATGAATGGATTGATTATGCATGGACTTTGTGAATTTCGTTTCGTTGGCATTTTGTCTTTTCAATTGGTTATCCATGCAGGTTGTTAATTTTATTTTGGTTTGCATTTGATTTTTTCAATTGAAACAATATGTTTTAATTTTAAAGTGTTTATGTTTTGGTTGTACTTTATTTATTTATATATATTCAATAAATATAATTGCAATTCAATTCCAAATATAGAAAAAATTTAAGTTATACAATTCAAATTTCAAACACAAGTAAAAAAATAAAAGTTTGATGCAGAACGCTTGACATGGGAATTTGAAGCATAAATTGATAGGTGCATAGTGAAGACAAAAGGTCATAAGTATTGTACGCTAAGATTTAAATGGCATTCAATAGGTATAATTAATCATGCATGTTTCAAGTAGAATAAATAGACAACATAAGCATTGCCTTACTTTCACTTTGTATTCCAAATATTCAATACAGTTTTGAGATTTTCTCTCATTTTCTTGTGGATTCCAATAAACTTTTAAGGGTGAATGTGAGGACCCCGCTGTTAATTTTCTTGTTGCGTCAATTGGTATCAGAGCAGGTTTGCCTTGGCTCGATGGTGAATGACCCGAACAATGATCGACCCTTTCCTGGTGGGGAACCAGTTTCCAGGAGAGAGTTTGACGCTCTTGCTACGAGCGTTGAAGAGATTTGGCAATTGCTTCTCAACATGGGAAACAACAACAACAACAACAACAATGAACGAGATAACCAATGTGGTGGTGGCAGAGGCAACCGCGATGGTCGTCGTCAACGGGAGGAGATTGAATCGAATTCTGAGGAGGAGATGGAACGTCCTGAGAACGCATTTGCTGCTAATCTAAATAATCGACAACCCATTGAAGATTATCGGATGAAGGACGACATCCCTTATTTTAATTGTAATCTATCCGTTAAAGGATTTTTAGATTGGCTTGTAAAGGTAAAGAGATTTTTTGAGATTATATCAGTACCAGAGGAGAGGATGACTAAGATATCGGCTTTTCGCTTAAAAGGGAGTGCAGCTGTATGGTGGGATAATTTGCAGAGGTCACGACAGAGGCAGGCCAAACAATTGGTCAGGACATGTGTAGGATGAAACAATTAATGATGGACCGTTTCCTTCCAATAGATTATGAGCAGCATCTCTATTGCCTCTACCATAATTGTACCCAGGGAAGCAGGGCAGTAGAGGATTATACTCATGAGTTCCTATGGTTGGCAGAGAGAAATTCGTTGAATGAGACTCAGGGGCAGATGGTATCAAGATATGTCAATGGATTGACGACATCAATACAAGATAGAATCGGGTTACAAGTTTTCTGGGACATCCATGAGGCTCAAAATATGGCTATGAATGCACAACAGTTAGAGAAAGAACTGAAGGAATGTGAACAGAAAAAGAAAAAGATGAACTATGGCAACAACAATAATTACTCGAGGAAGGCAGCAGATTCTTATGTTCCTAACAAGGAGAAGAAAGAGGTCCAGCCAATCCAAAGAAATAATTATAAAGGGAAAAATTACAGAGGAGAGAGCAGCCAGAATAATGACATAAATCAGAATCGAAATCAGAGACCAAACCATGGCCCATACGCTAGAGCAACTAGTGATGTCTGCTATAAGTGTTTCCAGCCTGGCCACCGATCCAATAACTGTCCGAAGCAGAAGCAAGCGAACCTTGTAGAAGGAACCGAAGAAGCTGATGATCATAGTGGAAATTATGATGATGATTATGAAGTGGCTGAGTTTGCATATGAAGATAATAATGAGGTTGTTAATTTGATGATGAATCGTACTGCTATTGAAAAAGATGAAGTGCTCAGCATGGTGTTACAACGAGCTCTCCTTTCGCCAAAACAAGAAGGATAGAGGAATCACATATTTCATTCTTTATGTTCTGTTGACAACAAGGTGTGCACATTGATTGTAGATGGTGGCAGATGTGAGAATTTTGTGTCATAAAAGCTGGTTGATTATTTAAAACTTCCAACAGAGAAGCATAAGAATCCTTATATGTTAGGGTGGGTGAAGAGAGGACCATCAGTAAAGGTGACAGAAGCATGCAAAGTTCCTCTTTCTATTAGTAAGCATTACAAACATGAGATTTGGTGCGATATAATTGATATGGATGCCAGCCATGTATTACTAGAAGGCCTTGGCAGTTTGATGTTGATGCTACCCACAAAGAGCGTGATAATGTGTTTATCTTTGAGTAGGGTACTCATAAAATTGCACTTGCTCCTGTTGATCAATCTGGAAAATTAAAAAAACCATAAATTGGAAGTTCAAATTTTCTAGCTATCTCCAGGAATAGCCACGAGTTTGAAGACATTATTAAAGAAGTTGGATTCATGTATCCAATTGTTCTTAAGGGGCTTATAGTGATAAATGTTGTTTCAAGTCACGTTCCAAAAGAAGTGCAGGAAATTTTAAGCGAGTATGAAGATCTGGTTTCTGAGGATTTACCAGCACAACTTCCTCCTATGCGAGATATTCAACATCAGATTGATTTAGTCCCTAGAGCAAGCCTACCTAATCTTCCCTATTATCAGATGAGCCCAAAGGAAAATATGATCTTGAAGGAGAAGATCGAAGAGCTGCTGGAAAAAGGATTTATTCGTGAGAGCATGAGTCCTTGTGCAGTTCCTGCCTTGCTAGTGCCAAAAAAGGATAACACCTGGCGTATGTGTGTTGACAGTAAAGCCATTAATAAAATCACCATCAAATATAGATTTCCAATTCCGCGGTTGGAGGATATGTAAGATCGAAGAGCCATCAAAAATTGATTTGCGCAGTGGCTATCACCAGATTCGAATTAAACCAAGGGACGAATGGAAGATGACATTTAAGAGCAATGAGGGTCTGTATGAATGGCTAGTGATGCCATTCGGATTATCAAATGCACCAAGTACTTTCATGCGACTCATGAACCAGGTTTTGCATCCTTTTATTGGGTCATTTGTAGTTGTGTATTTGAATGATATTCTAATTTACAGTAAAAACAAAGATGAACATTTGGTGCAATTAAGACAAGTTCTGGATGTTTTGAAAGAGAATAAGCTTTATATTAATTTGAAGAAGTGCACATTCTTTACAAATAAACTGCTATTTTTGGGGTATATTGTTAGCGAAGATGGAATTCATGTGGATCAGGACAAAGTATATGCAATCAAAGAATGGCCAACTCCAAAGACTGTAAGTGAGTTACGTAGATTCTATGGCCTTGCTACTTTTTACAGGTGTTTTGTACGAAACTTTATTACCTTCGCAGCCCCTATTACTGAATGTCTCAAGCAAGGGAAGTTTTATTGGGGTGAAGCACAAGATAAAAGTTTTGCATTGATTAAAGAAAAGCTTAGCACTGCACCGGTATTGGCCCTTCCCAACTTCAAAAGGATATTTGAAGTCGAATGTGATGCAAGTAGATTGGGGGTGGGAGCTGTGTTGTCTCAAGAAAAAAGACCATTGGCATTCTTCTGTGAAAAATTAAGTGAAGCCTGTAAAAAATGGAGTACTTATGATCAAGAATTTTATACAGTTGTGCATGCGTTGAAGCAATGGGAGCATTATCTAGTGCAGCGAGAATTTGTTCTTTACACTGATCATGAAGCCTTGAAGTTCATGAATAGGCAGAAGAGTGTGAGTAGAATGCATGTCAGATGGGCCACTTTCCTTCAGAAGTTTCCTTTTGTAATTAAGCATAAATCTGGACTCCCAAATGTGTTGTTGATGCTTTGAGTCGGAGAGCAGACTTGTTGATTACTTTAGCATAAGAAATTGTGGGATTTGAATTTCTAAAATAATTATATGAAGCTGATATTGATTTCAAAGAAGTTTGGGTGAAGTGTGTTCAAATTCAACCTATTTCAAACTACCACATGAGAGAAGGATATTTGTTTAAAGGCAACAAGTTATGCATTCCCAGCTCATCCTTACGAGAGACGCTTATTCGAGATATTCATGGAGGCGGTTTGAGTGGGCACCTAGGAAGAGACAAAACAATTGCAGGAATTAAGGAATGTTATTTTTTGCCTCAGTTGAAGAAGGACATTGGCAAAATTGTGAGAAATTGCTATGTTTGTTAGGTTCAAAGGGACAAACTCAAAATACTGGATTTTATATGCCTTTACCGGTTCCTAGCAGTATTTGGCAAGACTTTTCCATAGATTTTGTGTTGGGGCTTCCTCGAACCCAAAGTGGGGTTGATTCTGTGTTTATTGTGGTTGACAGTTTCTCTAAGATGGCATATTTTATAGCTTGTAGAAAGACTTCTGACGCTACTCACATAGCCAGACTATTTTTCAGAGAGGTGGTGCGTTTGTATCACAGTTATTAAACCTGGCCCGGCCCGGTGGGTCGACCTAGGACCCGGTTGACCCGATGGCTGGACCGGTTCAGGTTTAATAAAAGACCGGCCAGGGCAATAACTCGGTCGACCCGGGAGACCCGGGCAAACCCGGACGAGACCCGATGAGAGATCTGAAAAATACAGCTCCTTCATGTGCCCCCTGACTGCCATCCTCCTTGAACTCGTTCCAGGCAAGGGATGTATTTGTTGAATAAAAGAATGTGTATTGTTGACCAGATGAGAGATCTAAAAAATAAAAAGCCTTTTTCTTGCTTCGCTTACATGCTTGTTCTATGAGTGGACTACTCCACGGAGGAATAGTCCTTAATGTCATATACTGGATGCTCGAGGCTCTCCCAATCGAAAGCTGCGATAGTTGGGGAGTTTCAAGAAGACCAATGAGCACCCATTGATCGAGTTGGGAAGTGACTATTGATGACTGTAACTTAAAGGAAATTAAAGGTAAAAGGGACCAAACTCTTTCAAGAGAGAGAGAGGCAATAGGTAGCAGACTGTTTTTAATTTCCGGGTTTGTGTGGTGTTTGGTTGCTTGTGATGAAGCCAAAGAGGGTAGATAAACTTTGTGAGGAGATGGTGATGAGATTAAGAGCCCGCATAAAACAAACGACATGATGCATACGGTGTATTCCTTCCTCACCCTTGATGTGACCTAGCTAGCTTTATCTTTGCTCCTGTGATTATATTTGCTCCTGTGCTTATTAGTTTAAGTCATAAGATGTTTTTTTTAAAAAAAAATACTTTAATTTAAAAATATAATATAATATTTTTTAATGTGAGATATTTTTTTTTAAAATATTATTATTTACAACATGGATTTTTTTAAAAAAATTTTCATATGAAATATTAAATTTTAAATATTTTTTAATTTTTCCGGGTTGACCCGAGTTGACCCATAAAACCCAGAACCCGGCCTCTTAGCCGGGTCAACACCCGGACCGGGTTTAATAACTATGGTTTTCATGGTGTACCCAAAACTATTACATCTGATCGTGACACCAAATTTCCGAGTCATTTCTGGATTACTCTATGGAAGCTCTTCGGTAGTACCTTGAAACGTAGCAGTACATCACATCCACAAACAGATGGCCAGAAATAGGTGACTAATAGAACGCTTGGCAACATGGTTCGAAGTGTCTGTACTGATAAATCAAAGAAGTGGGACAATGCCTTGCTGCAAGTGGAGTTTGAAACTCAATTCTCATAGCCTTTCAAATTTGTGACTTAGATTATGAGACCATAATAACCCCAAATAAAGCAAATCAAAACAAAATATAAAACTCAATTCTCAATAAACTTATTGTTGAATGATGAAAATGAAAAAAATCAAATCTAAAAAAAAAAGAACACAAAAATAACCTTTCGAATCAAATTAAATTATAAATTTAAATAAAATTATGAAAACACCATCAGCAATCTTACAAGGCCTTCCTAATTTTTTATTATCCTAATATTTTAACTTGAGATATAAAAATATATCAATAGCTCTTTGTAAAATTTCAATCTAATTCAATGATCGAATTGATAGATAAGATTAAAAAAACAAAAAATACACATATTATTTGGCTAAAATGATTGGTCGAGGCAGAAATAACCGGAATTTAGACAGAATTTATGAAATAAGCCAAGATTTTAAACAAAATAAAATTTATTCTTATTTATTTTATTTTTAAAAACTAGAACATGATACACCAGCTATTTCAAACGAAACGGGCTGGAATTGAAAACCATAGTATGTAGTAGTATCGTTCTCTTGGTATAATAAAAGGCAATAGGTTTGAATGCTAGATTTCTATATAGTATAAAATCTAGACGACAGACATTCATTATGAGTTTACTGAACAGCCCTCCAAAATGCACAGGCTATTGTTATGATTTCTATAACATGATTATTGCTCATCAAATACGCAATAATCATGTTATATATGGATCAATTTCAAACACAGGCTCTATTGTTATATTATAATTGCTGAGGAAAATTTTCAAGTCAAAACATGAAGTAAATATTTTCAATTAAGTTTGTGCATATACACAAATAAAATGTTCGAAATAAAAGTTAATATGATAGAAATCTATTTACATAAGGTTTTGTTTTGTTTATTGCACTGCAACTGGACTCTGTTTTTTTTATTTACAAATTTTTTTAAAAATATTTAAATTAATTTTTTTATATGTTTTCATCGATATAGTTATTAAAAATAAAAAAATTATTTTAATATATTTTTAAATAAAAAATACACTCACCCTCAAACACTCTCTATATAATTGAAGCTTGAATCGCAGAATTCACAGCTCAAAAATACTCAGATCATAATGGCATTACTCATATTCGTAATTCTCTTCCTCTCCATCATTTTCTTGTTTCTTCTCAAGAAAAACAAAATCTCTAAAAGAGCTCGTTTCCCTCCTGGCCCCAACGGTCTTCCCTTGATAGGTAACTTGCACCAGCTTGATAGCTCAAACCTTCAAACGCATTTATGGAAACTATCTCAAAAATATGGCCCCCTCATGTCCTTAAAGCTAGGTTTCAAGCGAACCCTCGTGGTCTCTTCAGCCAAAATGGCTGAAGAGGTACTGAAAACCCATGATCTTGAATTTTGTAGCAGGCCTCTCTTGACTGTCCAGCAAAAATTTTCCTACAATGGTTTAGACTTGGCCTTTTCACCATATGGTGCTTATTGGAGGGAGATGAAAAAAATATGTGTCGTTCATCTCCTCAACTCGACACGAGTGCAAAGTTTTCGTACCAACAGAGAAGATGAGGTATCGCATATGATTGAAAAAATTTCCAAAGCAGCTCTTGCTTCTAAACCCTTCAACTTGACTGAAGCAATGCTGTCTCTTACAAGCACAGCCATATGCAGAACTGCCTTTGGAAAAAGGTACGAGGATGGAGGAATTCAAGGAAGCAGGTTCCATGCGTTGCTTAATGAAACTCAAGACCTGTTTACGATGTTTTATCTTTCTGATTATTTTCCATACATGGGATGGGTTGATAGACTCGCGGGACTCTCCCATCGTCTTGAAAAAAATTTCAGAGAGTTTGATGTTTTCTACCAAGAAATCATTGATGAACATCTTGATCCAGAGCGACCGAAGCCAGACCATGAGGACATACTTGACGTTTTGCTTCAAATATACAAGGATCGCACTTTTAAAGTTCAACTAACGCTTGATCACATCAAAGCAATTCTAATGGTAATCTAAGTTCGACTCAAATTCGGCCTTTTAATTTTCATTTCCCAAGCAAAATGATTTGGATTTGAATATTGTAAATGGTTTCAAATATCATCCTTACATTTTATTTTATTTTCCTGATCCTTGCAGAACATATTTGTTGGTGGGACTGATACAGCTGCTGCTACTGTGATCTGGGCCATGAGCCTTCTAATGAAAAACCCTGAAGCAATGAGAAAAGCTCAAGAAGAAGTTCGAAAGGTGATAGGAGATAAAGGTTTTGTGTACGAAGATGATGTTCAACAATTGCCTTACCTTAAAGCTGTGGTTGAAGAGACCATGAGATTGCAACCAACAGCACCACTACTAATCCCAAGAGAAACAACTACGGAGGTAATCATGATAGCTCTCTTATTCGAGCTGCTTGTAAACTTAAAATGGGTAATGGTAATCATGTTAAATTTTGGTTAGATACTTGGTTGACTGGTTTTTGCTTAGCTAATTATTATCTGGCCCTCTTCCACCTGTCCTCCTTAAAATTAGGGTTTGTTAGTTAGATGGGATACTAGTTAGAGGATACTTGGTATTGGAATCTGAAATGGAGAAGGCCCCTCAAAGCTAATGAGACCCTGATAGTTCAAAGATTAATGTCTGATCTTAATCTTGTAGTTATTCATCGATTGAAAGAAGACAGGTTGATTTGGGAGTGGGGGAAAGACGGAGACTATACTGTCAACTCTTGTATGCTTGCCCTTGAAAGAATCAGGTATGCTGGTTCTACAACTTATGTCACAAATGTATGGAAATCCATTTGCCCTCCAAAATCAGAAATGACTTTATGGCTGGCCTTAAATGAAGGCCTTTGCACAAGAGTCTTCCTGGTGAAGAGGCACGTTCTAAGCCCTCAGGAGGACAGGTGTCCTTTTTGTGAGCAGCATTCAGAAACTGTATCCCGCATCCTCTTGCATTGCCAAGTGGTTTGGAAACTATAGAACAAAATTGTAGCTTGGAGAGGTTTGAGCTGGGTAATGCCGTATGGCCTTGACGACCTTCAATGTCAGTGGCTGGGTCTTTTGCAGGGCAACCACTGTAAGTTTGAAAGATCTGTTTGGGAGGGCTTTATGTTTAGCACTATCTGGACTATATGGAATGCTAGAAACAACTTGATATTCGAGGATCAAAAGCCAATATGGAAAGATATCCTATGGCTTTTGTTTTACTTTGCTGCAGGATGGATCAGGAATCTCAACTCTTCCTTTTGGTATACTGGTGCTGATCTATACAGGAATCATGAATGTATTTCGGCATGGTCTACTTAATTTCTGATTTAGTGTGGGTTTGTTTTTGCTTGGCCAAATAGTAGGGTTCTAGGTTTTCTTGTATTTATTTATTGTAATTAGGTTGATGCTCTGGCTATACTCTATGTAGCTAAAGCTAAAGCTAAAGCTCTGCTCACACTGTTAATGCTTTTTCTTTTTTATATTTATCTATTCTCAACTTCAATAATGAAAAAAAAAAAACAACTACGGAGTGTACCGTAGGTGGGTACGAAATACCAGCCAAGACCTTAGTTTACGTCAATGCGTGGGCTATTGGAAGGGACACAGAAGTTTGGGAGAACCCGTATGTGTTCATTCCTGATAGGTTCTTGGGCAGTTCTATTGATTTGAAAGGACAAGATTTTGAGCTGATACCATTTGGTGCGGGTCGAAGAATTTGTCCTGGTATATATATGGGAATTGCCACCGTGGAGCTTTCACTTTCTAATCTTCTCTACAAATTCGACTGGGAAATGCCTGGTGGGATGAAGAGGGAAGACATAGACGTCGTTCATACGCAACCCGGTCTTGCTATGCGTACGAGGGACGCCCTCTGCCTCGTGCCTAAGGCCTATGCTGTGATGGGCAATGATGCGTAAAGGAATTGTGAACATCATCATGAAATCGTGACTCTATGAATAAAACACGAATCAGCCCATAATCAGTAGTTTTTTTTTGTTTTTCAAGGTTTGCATGCTGTGTGTAATAATAAGAATAAACGACGGAGCTTAATATGAAGATTGACCTCGAATAATTTTCACGCAAGCTCCGTTGAATTTTTAAGGTTCTTTGTACCTTTTTGTTTTGTTTTTTTAATTTAAGTGTCCGGACCAGCTTATGTATTTTTATATTAAAGTTTATTATAGCTTGAATTATGTTTATTTTTATGCAATTTTAAAAGTTGATGGTCTGAATTTTAAGACCTCTGTCAAATTCTTTTCAATACTTGCCCTAATATCTAAGCTTAGAAAGTCAATAAAAGGAGCAAGTCTGCATATCACTTTAAAATACTTCATAAGTTATTAAATAGTGCATGATACATGAGTTAGATCAATGATCCTATATAATATATGAGTTATAATTATGAATGTCTGACATTAATATTATTCGAATAAGATAACTAATATAATCATGTTAACAATTTATAATTTAATTGGAACCTCCTTGTGTGTGGTTTCCAATTGAATAATAAGAGTTTATACTATATTTGTTTGAAATACTATTAGTGGATCCTTTAATCTTAACATTTGCTATTATCATTGTTTAATCCTTACATTAATCTTTCATCTCAAAGTTCCTGTTGCTATCCAATTTTTGATCCATATTTTGATAAATTTTTAGAAAAAACCAAAAAACAATGAAAACCCCAAAAAATTGCATTTTTGATATATTTGCATCGTTTTTAGCATTTCAACATCATCTCAAAAGAATTTAAATTTTCAAAAGTATTTGGAACGCGTTCAACTTTTAACGCGTAAATTTTATGATCACCGATTTTCATTGTTGAGTTGACATTGATATTGCTCGCTTTCAAAAATACAAAAAAATCAAAAAAATCAAAATTTATAAAAAAAAAAAGAGAAAAAGAAAAGAAAAGGAAAAGTTGAGGGACTAGTTGGAAAACCTACCAAACTTTATCATATAAATACTAAGCTACAGTGGAAAACTGATGGGTGGGGGGGGGACGGAGGAAAATTTACAGACATGGGGGGCGGAGGAAATTTGGGGGAAGCAAAAAACCCAACCTAAATTTATCTACAGAGAAGCCGCCGCCCCACCCTTTAGGGGAGTTTTGAGTTTTGTTTAGTCCAGAACCAGTAAAAGCTTGGCTCTCCATTTTCCCTGCAAGAGGAGAACCCAAAAAACACCCTCCCTTTCTCTTTTACAAAAACAAACGGGAGAAAACCCCCTGGTAGAGGATCCCCCCAGCTTTTTCCCTTTTGTTTTCTCTTCCCCCACATAACTTCTCCAGCCGCCAGCTCCCCTGGCCACATCTTCCCAACAAGTCAAAACCCCTTCCCTTCTCTGGTTTATCTCCAACTCGAAAAACCAGCCAAGGCCACCACAAAACAGAACCATTCCCCCATTGTCCTTTCCAGCTCCACCCGACAGAGACCGGCCGCCGCTCCTTTCATCTCTGGACCGAACACAGCGGCAGCCTCCGCTGTTCTTCAGCTGCCCACCATTTGGGCAAACCAGCAGTGTCTCCGCAGCAGCGCCGTCCGAAGAACCAGCAGACCCAGCTCACCGAACAGCAGCAGCCAGCAACCTCTTCATCTCCCCCAACCGAGCCCGCCGACTGGACCTCCATTTCTATCTCCGCTGGCTAGACCCGACAAAAGCCTAGCAGCCGGCGGCCCCCTTGGTCTTGCCGCCACCTGAGGTGGATGAGAAGAAGAAGAAGCTCTCCCAACCACCAAATCCATCATCGGCAGAAGGAAAATAAACAGAGAAGGGAAAAGGCGTTGGAACCGGACAGATCTAAAAAACAAAACCCATTGCTGTTTGTGCGTTTTCTTTCTGTTGCAGGTGACAGATTTCCTCACCGCCGGCAGGAAAAGGAAGAGGAGAGGAGGCTGTTACAGCCCCCCTGTTTCCCGGTTGTTTTCGTGGCGGCGCGTGGAGGAGACGCGCCGCCACTGTTCCAGCGCCCAGAAACCTTCCAGCCACTGTTCCTGCAGATTCCAAAGGGCTCCCCCGCAGTTCCCTGTTATTTTTTAGGAGTGGGTTCTGTAATTTTGGAATGTTAAGGGTTTGTTTGGTTAATTTTGATTTTTTATTTTATTTTGTAAACATGTAATTATGGGTGAGAAAATAGTAAAAAGGGATGTGTGTGTTTATATTTTTTTTTATTTATGTTATTGAATTATAAAATCAAAAAGATAAAAAGAATTAATTGTTTAATTTGAATATAATTAAATATCTCAATAAATAAAATCATGTTATATTTTCCATGAGATTGTAAGAACATGTTTCTACACGAATTCGGGGATTTAATAATTGATTTATTAAAACTTTAGAATTTAATTAATATTTTGAATTTTCAAATCACATTAAATTGTAAAGCAGCTTATTTTAGGTAGGGTGTGCTAAGGGTGCTAATATCTTTTCTAGCTACAACCAGTTTCTAACTCTTGAATCTTTGACAATGACTAGTAAATCCGGGTTTCCTAGTAACCCTCAATGAAATACTAGGTGGCTACTTTCAAAGAACCAATCAAGTAAAAATTAACGAAAAATTGCTAAATCGCCGCGCGGGGGACGTGTGACAGTTCCCATCAACTTTTTCTTCTTCATCTTTATTATTATCATTAAAAATAGTATTATTATTATTAGTACTACTAGTATTATTATTATTATTATTATTATTATTATTATTATTATTATTATTATTGTTAGTGTTATTGTTATTGTTGTTATTATTGTTGTTGTATTATTGTTGATTATAATTTATATAATTAACTTTCCTGTGGTTCGACCCCAGACTTGTCGGGTTATTTATTACTTTGACACTCCTACACTTGAAAAAAATATCAATCTTTTGATCATGTCATGTTGTTTACTCATATTGACTACTCGTTGCCCATTTATTTATTAAAAAAAATATAGTACACGCCATTTTTCTTTCTTTTTATTTTTAAAAAAAACCTAGACTTTAAATGTTGTTAGGCATGGGGGCCCAAATTTTAAGCTCCTATGCTCATGTCCCTTTTAAGTTTTTTACTTGATTTGTTTTTTGCATTTAATAAATAAATTTATTAAAATAATTTTTACATAATTATTTAATTATGCTATTATTTTTAAATAATATTAGTATCTTTTACGATAATAATAACAATTATTTTTTAAATTATTATATATGAACCTTGAATAATTAAAGTGAATCAAATATTTATATTTTTTATTTAGTTATTGTAAGTTTTTATATACTTTTTTTTCAAAATTAGTATTATTATATTTTTAATACATTAGTGTCAAATTTATCGATTCATTATTTTTTCTAGTTTTGTTTTAATAAAACTTTCTTTTAGGATTATGATGTTTTTATTTAAAGAACAATGTTTTTGATAAAAAATAAATTTATCAAAAGAAGAAAGGGTTTTGATTAAAGAGATACTTTTTTTATTTTATTTCAAATCTTAATTTTTTTTAGATATTTTTTTAAGTGCTTTTAGTTTTAATGGCTAAAAAAGGTATATTGTAATTTTTTTTCAAGTTTATTATTCTTATATGTTTTTAATATATCCACAATATTAAAACTATTAATTCATTATTTTTTTTAATTTCTTATTACGATAAGGCATTGTTTAAAAACAATACATATGATTAAAAAAAATGAGAACGAAAGGAAAGAAATGCGTTAATAAGGTAAAAGGTTTTTTTAAGAAATGGTTACCTTTTTTTCCTTATTCTTAATATTTATTTTTTTTATATTGATTTTTATTGATTTTAGTTTTTTATGCAATAAACAAAATTGCCAAAAACAAAATTTTTTTTTGAAAAGAAAATACATTAATAAGGAAAAGAGAAGTCATACTCACATATCACATTTTTTTATAATATTTAAATTATTATTTTTTTACAAAAATCCATTTTTATTGCCATGTAATCAAATAAAAAAAATCAAGAGCAAAGTTGAATTTGGATACTTGTCAATGTACTCAATTCCTATATTGTCAATTACTTAGCTTCTTGACAACAAAGTTGATATCAGGTTTTGGATCTACGCAGTTGCTGAGTGGGGCATTTTTGTTTTGGATAAGATGATTTGTGGTTTTTCTGTTCAAAATGATGGCTTTAAAGAACAACGCATGGTGGATGATTGGTGGTTTTGAAAATGATGGTGAGAAGTTTGGACACCACAAGTTAAATCATCAAACCACATAATTTTCTTAAAAGCACTTGAATTTTCTTTTTTTTTTTCCCTTTCAGATCAATAGAACTGCCCAAGAATCTATCAGGATCGATTGAACTCATATGGGTTCTCCCAAGCTTCCGGGTCCCTTCCAGCAGCCCAAGCATTCAAGTAAACTTATTAATGGTAATAAGACAGATGCCGATGGAGGAGATCAAGACCAGCAACATAGAAACAAATCACTCCCATGATAACAAAACAAAAATAGAAAGAGACGTTAAGACATTGGTTGACTATGGAAACAAATCAACTGAGAATTAGGCTATGTATCCAAATTAAGCAACCTGCATTATTGCTATATAATAATAAGATGCCTTGATCATCAAATTTAGGCAAATGCATTAAATATATTCATGCGATATTCCATTTCCAATTTGATTTGGACATTCGTTCTCCTTTTCCTCCTCATCGGTCATTTACATTGATAGTACGTAATAATCATGTTATATGAGTTTACTGAACAGCCCTTTAAAATACACAGGGCTCATCAAATACGCAATAATCATGTTATATATGGATCAATTTCAAACACAGGCTATTGATTATATTGTTATTATAATCATGTTATATACAGATCAAATACGCAATAATCATGTTATATACAGACTTTGCAGTTAGCTATCGTTTAAAGAGGTGTTGGATGTTTCATTTTAACTGGTGCTTTCATAGTTTAAATGCATAGTTGCTACAGAATCTAATTGATCTATGTTTCGTATTGTATGATGCGCAAAATTTAAGATATAATAAGTTGAGAAATGGTGTAGTTAGTACCTTGCCTCCCAGCTAAATAAATGAAACAAATCAACATTCTTTGAGTGTGTGCATGTATAATCAACCATATTTTTGTGAAAATAATTAGGATGCCAGTATTAGATGTTTCATGTTATTCTTTGAATCTACGTTGTAATAATGTTGTAATTTACTTAGATCACTCTATTTCAATGTTAAAGGCAATACCTTGATGTAAATATATTGCTCTTATCTAGGATGATTTCTTACCAAGAACAACTACTTCATTAATAAGTTGATGTAAACATTGTTGCAATAACTTTTTTTTTTAGTTGACCCGGTTTAATCCATCTGATTTATGACCCGATCATTAGACTGGATCGGGTTTCAAAACTATAACTCATGGTGTATAAAATGTCTGGCACATGTCCAGCAGCGATGATTGGAGAGGGACGCCCTCACAATTTTTGGATGGCATCGAGAAGATGGAAAAAAGGCTTGATATGTTAGCTCTAGTAGGTAAGTGTCCATATAATCGTGTGCACGATAAGTCAGTTATAGGATTTTTCTTTTAATTTTTTTTTGTTTTTTGTTTTTGTTTTTTTCTCTTTTTTTTTTTATAAAATATAAACTTAGTTTGATATTATGATAGTGATTATTTTTTAAAATATTTTTTTATTTTAAAACTATATCAAAATAATATTTTTTTTTATTTTTAACATAACACGTCAACACAATTTAACATTGACCAGATTATATAGAGATAATTTATACCGACATTATAGATTGTTAGTTTTATTTTGGTTGGCATTTGATTTTTTCAATTGAAACAATATGTTTTAATTTTAAAGTGTTTATGTTTCGGTTGTACTTTATTTATTTATATATATTCAACAAATATAATTGCAATTCAATTCTAACTATAGCAAAAATTTAAATTTCAAACACAAGTAAAAAAAATAAGAGTTGAACCGATATGACCCGATCGATAAATTAATAAGTTCAAAGATAACTTGGATAACTGATAAAAATATATTTTAATTAAAAAGAATTAAGATGACATTTTAAAAAATAAATATTGAGATGAGAACATTTTGTATCTAGTCAGGTTAACCGGGTTAACCTTTTAAATTTTTGACTTAGGTCATGAGACCATAATAACCTCAAATAAAGCAAATCAAAATAAAATATGAAGCTCAATTTTTAATAAACTTATTTTTGAAGGATGAAATTGAAAAAAATCAAATCTAAAAAAAAAACACAAAAATAACCTTTTGAAACAAAATTATAAATTTAAATAAAATTATGAAAACACCATTGGCAATCTCGCAAGGCCTTTTTAAAGTTTTATTATCCTAACATTTTAACCTGAAATATAAAAATATATCAGTAGCTCCTTGTAAAATTTTAATCTAATTAAATGATTGGATTGATAGATAAGATTGAAAAAAGAAAAACACAAATTATTTGGCTATAATGATTGGTCAAAGGAGAAATAACCGGAATTTAGACAAAATTTATGGAATAAACCAAGATTTTTAACAAGGTAAAATTTATTCAAATTAATTTTGTTTTTTAAACTAGAACATGATATACCGACTATTTCAAACGAAACGGGCTGAATTTGAAAACCTTAGTATATAGTATAATAAAAGGAATTAGGTTTGAACGCAAGATTTCTATATAGTATCAAATCTAGACGGCAGACATTCATTATGAGTTTACTGAAAATGCTCAAGGCTCATCAAATACGTAATAATCATGTTATGTACGGATCAATTTCGAACACTGGCTATTGTTATTATAATTGCTGAGGAAAAATTTCAAGTCAAAACATGAAGTAAATATTTTCAATTAAGTTGGTGCATATACACAAATAAAATGCTCGAAATGAAAGTTAACATGATAGAAATGTATTTACGTAAATATTTTTTTTAATATATTTTTAAATAAAAAATACACTTACCCGCAAACACTCTCTATATAATTGAAGCTTGTATCGCAGAATTCACGGCTCAAAAATACTCAGATCATAATGGCATTACTCATATTCGTAATTCTCTTCCTCTCCATCATTTTCTTGTTTCTTCTCAAGAAAAACAAAATCTCTAAAAGAGCTCGTTTCCCTCCTGGCCCCAACGGTCTTCCCTTGATAGGTAACTTGCACCAGCTTGATAGCTCAAACCTTCAAACGCATTTATGGAAACTATCTCAAAAATATGGCCCCCTCATGTCCTTAAAGCTAGGTTTCAAGCGAACCCTCGTGGTCTCTTCAGCCAAAATGGCTGAAGAGGTACTGAAAACCCATGATCTTGAATTTTGTAGCAGGCCGCTCTTGACTGGCCTGCAAAAAATTTCCTACAATGGTTTAGACTTGGCCTTTTCACCATATGGTGCTTATTGGAGGGAGATGAAAAAAATATGTGTCGTTCATCTACTCAACTCGACACGAGTGCAAAGTTTTCGTACCAACAGAGAAGATGAGGTATCGCATATGAATGAAAAAATTTCCAAAGCAGCTCTTGCTTCTAAACCCTTCAACTTGACTGAAGCAATGCTGTCTCTTACAAGCACAGCCATATGCAGAACTGCCTTCGGAAAAAGATACGAGAATGGAGGAATTGAAGGAAGTAGGTTCCTTGCGTTGCTTAATGAAACCGAAGCCCTTGCTGCGATGTTTTATCTTTCTGATTATTTTCCATACATGGGATGGGTTGATAGACTCACGGGACGCGCCCATCGTCTTGAAAAAAATTTCAGAGAGTTTGATGTTTTCTACCAACAAATTATTGATGAACATCTTGATCCAGAGCGACCGAAGCCAGACCATGAGGACATACTTGACGTTTTGCTTCAAATATACAAGGATCGCACTTTTAAAGTTCAACTAACGCTTGATCACATCAAAGCAATTCTAATGGTAATCTAAGTTCGACTCAAATTCGGCCTTTTAATTTTCATTTCCCAAGCAAAATGATTTGGATTTGAATATTGTAAATGGTTTCAAATATCATCCTTACATTTTATTTTATTTTCCTGATCCTTGCAGAACATATTTGTTGGTGGGACTGATACAGCTGCTGCTACTGTGATCTGGGCCATGAGCCTTCTAATGAAAAACCCTGAAGCAATGAGAAAAGCTCAAGAAGAAGTTCGAAAGGTGATTGGAGATAAAGGTTTTGTGTACGAAGATGATGTTCAACAATTGCCTTACCTTAAAGCTGTGGTTAAAGAGACCATGAGATGGCAACCAACAGCACCACTACTAATCCCAAGAGAAACAACTACGGAGTGTACCGTAGGTGGGTACGAAATACCAGCCAAGACCTTAGTTTACGTCAATGCGTGGGCTATTGGAAGGGACACAGAAGTTTGGGAGAACCCGTATGTGTTCATTCCTGATAGGTTCTTGGGCAGTTCTATTGATTTGAAAGGACAAGATTTTGAGCTGATACCATTTGGTGCGGGTCGAAGAATTTGTCCTGGTATATATATGGGAATTGCCACCGTGGAGCTTTCACTTTCTAATCTTCTCTACAAATTCGACTGGGAAATGCCTGGTGGGATGAAGAGGGAAGACATAGACGTCGTTCATACGCAACCCGGTCTTGCTATGCGTACGAGGGACGCCCTCTGCCTCGTGCCTAAGGCCTATGCTGTGATGGGCAATGATGCGTAAAGGAATTGTGAACATCATCATGAAATCGTGACTCTATGAATAAAACACGAATCAGCCCATAATCAGTAGTTTTTTTTTGTTTTTCAAGGTTTGCATGCTGTGTGTAATAATAAGAATAAACGACGGAGCTTAATATGAAGATTGACCTCGAATAATTTTCACGCATGCTCCGTTGAATTTTTAAGGTTCTTTGTACCCTTTTGTTTTTACATTAGAGTTCATTATGGCTTGAATTATTCTTATTTTTATGCAATTTGAAAAGTTGATGGTCTGAATTTTAAGACCTCTATCAAATTCTTTTCAATACTGGCCCTAATATCTGAGCTTCGAAAGTCAATAAAAGGAGCAAGTCTCTTTATTCATGTGATATGCATATCAATTTAAAATACTTCATAAGTTATTAAATAGTGCATGATACATGAGTTAGATCAATGATCCTATATAATATATGAGTTAGATCAATGATCCTGCAGATAGGAGCTATCTAATAAATCTTGACAATAATAAGCGGATGATTTTGTATTTTACTTTGCCATGGAAGCTGTTGAAACTCCTACTAAAGCTCATACAATTGCTTAATTAAAATTGATAATAATTTTGAAGCTCTAATAGCTATTGACACCTAAATATATTTGATTTGATTTTGAGTTTTTAAACTAATTAAAATATATTTTGTTATTAGAAATGGAGTTTTAAAGGTTCATGTGATTATTATTTTTTATTATTTTTTATAAACCTTGAATAATTAATGTGAATCAAATATTTATATTTTTTATTTTGTTATTGTAAGTTTATATATATTTCTTTTTCAAAATTAGTATTATTATATTTTTAATACATTAGTTTCAAATTTATCGATGATCACTATTTTTCTAGTTTTGTTTTAGTAAAACTACTTATGATGTTTTATTTAAAGAACAATGCTTTTGATATAAAAAAATTATAAAAAGAAGAAGAATGCATTAGGAAAAGGGTTTTGATTAAAGAGATACATTTTTTTTTATTTCAAATCATTAATTTGTTTTAGATATTTATTTTAATTGATTTTAGTTTTAATGCAATAAGCAACGTGGCTAAAATAAAGGTATATTGTAATTTTTTTCAAGTTTATTTTTTTTATATTTTTTTAATATATTCACATCAAAACTATCAAATTCATTATTTTTTTTAATTTCTTATTAAGATAAGTTCTTGTTTAAAAACAATACATATGATAAAAAAAAATGAGGAAAAAAAGAAGAAATGTGTTAATAAGGTACAAGGTTTTTTAAGAAATGGTTACCTTTTTTTTCTTTATTCTTAATAGTTATTGTTTTTTTGATATTGATTTTGATTGATTTTAGTTTTTATGCAATAAACAACATTGCCAAAAATAATATTTTTTTTTAAAAAAATACATGAATAAGGAAAAGAGAATTCATACTAACATATCACATTTTTTTATAATATTTAAATTATTATTTTTTACAAAAATCCTTTTTTATTGCCATGTAGTCAAATAAAAAAAATTCAAGAATACCCTACGACTCGAGATCAAACTTTTCATATGCATCCATCTTTCGGCTTCTCAAGATCAAGTTTTTTTATGTATTTATTTTTTAATTTTTAATTTTAATATTTAGTTAATGTTGACAATTGTTTCTATAATTTATTGGTTCATGGTATTTTTTATTTATTCTATTAAATACATGCATTAATTTTTTATTTTTTAATTAATTTTTTTATAATATTACAATGTTTATATATATTTTATATATAAAAAATTAACTTGAAATTTTACTGTATTGTCAATTACTTAGCTACTTGACAGCTACAAGAAAAACGTTGAATTTGGACCAAAGTTGATGTTAAGAGACTGGCAACTAGATGTAGTTGCTGAGTGGGGCGTCTTTGTTTTGGAGAAGATGATTGGTGGTTTTTCTGTTCAAAATGATGACTTTAAAGAACAACGCATGGTGGATGATTGGTGGTTTTGAAAATGACGGTGAGAACTGCCCAGGAATGTATTAGGATCGAACTCATATGGGTTCTCCAAAGCTTCTGGGTCCCTTCCAACTGCCCCAGCACTCACGTAAACTAGGGTCTTGGTTGGTATTTCTTACCCACCTATGTAACATTCCTTGGTTGTCTCTCTCGGGAGTAGTTGTGCTGTTGGTTGCAATCTCATCGTGATGATGTCAAAAAATTCAGTATGTTAAGAGAAAACATGTTATTTAATATTTAGATAGTTGTTAATTAAAATATTCATTTAATTAGTTCTTTTCTTCTTAGCTTATGAAATACTAAATTAATGGTAAAAGCTTTATTATAAGCAAAAACAATTCTTATTAATGAATTTGGATACTTGTCAATGTACTCAATTCCTATATTGTCAATTACTTAGCTTCTTGACAACAAAGTTGATATCAGGTTTTGGATCTACGCAGTTGCTGAGTGGGGCATTTTTGTTTTGGATAAGATGATTTGTGGTTTTTCTGTTCAAAATGATGACTTTAAAGAACAACGCATGGTGGATGATTGGTGGTTTTGAAAATGATGGTGAGAAGTTTGGACACCACAAGTTAAATCATCAAACCACATAATTTTCTTAAAAGCACTTGAATTTTCTTTTTTTTTTTCCCTTTCAGATCAATAGAACTGCCCAAGAATCTATCAGGATCGATTGAACTCATATGGGTTCTCCCAAGCTTCCGGGTCCCTTCCAACAGCCCAAGCATTCAAGTAAACTTATAAATGGTAATAAGACAGCTGCCGATGGAGCAGATCAAGACCAGCAACATGGAAACAAATCACTCCCATGATAACAAAACAAAAATAGAAAGAGACGTTAAGACATTGGTTGACTATGGAAACAAATCAGCTGAGAATTAGGCTATGTATCCAAATTAAGCAACCTGCAATATTGCTATATAATAATAGGATGCCTTTGCAGAAAGTATTGCTGTATGTTCACGTTGTTTTCCTAAGAAACAGAGAGACCTTTTCTAACATACTTATCCTCTGTAATTTTCTCTAAGGTCTTGGTTGGTATTTCGTACCCACCTATGCAACCAAGTGTCCATGGCCACCTCTAGACAGCCGGGGGATTCTTTTTGTTATAGTCTTGTGGAGGTCGTTGATGCAATGATGTTTGTGCTGGGATGAACTAGTAGAGCTACATTGGAGATCTCTCATTTTGGATGCATGAAAATAAGCTATGAGAGCTTTGAATTCAGTGTTGACGCTTTGGGAGTTACTGAATACTGTTAGAAATATTTGAAGGAGAAAAGTAAAAATAAAAACATGGAACTATGATGAAAAACAAATCTCTTACATTACTTTTCTAAGAGAAGAAATCTTTATAGATTTAAATTTAAACTTATAATATTCCAAAAATATATTCATAGTAGTCCAGGATAATTTAAGAGATTTTAAAAATAAATACATCTCTAATAGTTACATGCATCTAATTAGAGGAACTAAAAAATACTTTGAAAATAACTTCAAAATTAATTCCAACAAATATTTCTTAAGATTCTGTTGAACTGATCATTAAACTACTGGGAGCCATACAGAGCTAATCCCAGCACATTACAGCAGCTTTCGGTGCAGAGTTCTTCGACACGGCATGTATGGCTGAATGTTCGACATTTTCTTTATTTTTGTGGCAGTTATTTTGTAATTATTGACAATAATTAATGTATCGAAAGTTTGAATCTTTTGCTGCGAGGTTGGCAAATGGCTAAAACTTGCCTTGTATGAGCACAGAGCCCCCATCCATCACGAGAAGCATTAGAATATTTTACAGTAGGGTAGTATGGTAGCAGTTATTTTTTAAATAATTTTTCATGTTAAAATATATATTAATAATATTTTTTTATTTTTAAAAATTATTTTTAATATCAACATATTAAAATAATTCAAAACATATAAACCATATTAAATTCTAGTAAAAAAACAAAATTAAATACAACGTTCTCAAACAGTTTTTTACTATATATATTAAGTAAAATATTTTAGTCCACCAAGGACTTCATTAATAACATTATATATAGGCAATTAGTGAATAAGAGGAATTTTTAAATAAAGTGTGGGTCTCTCCTCCTCCTTTTTTTCTCACAATACAACATTATATATAGGCAATTAGTGAATAAGAGGAATTTTTTGTTTAAGATATTGGATATCAAATATAAATTTATGCTATGGATGTCAAATAAATTCATAATGAATTTATACCATCCAAGTTTGATAGAGATCCATTGCGACAATTATCTTTTCAAAAAAAAATTTAGTAATAGTTATGGTTGAAATTATTTTTTATTTGAAAATATATTAAAATAATATTTTTTATTTTTAAAAAAATATTTTTTTTAAGCCATGATCATCAAATTTAGGCAAATCCATTAAATATATTCATGCGATATTCCATTTCCAATTTGATTTGGACATTCGTCCTCCTTTTCCTCCTCATTAATCATTTACATTAATAGTACGTAGTAATCATGTTATATGAGTTTACTGAACAGCCCTCCAAAATGCACAGGGCTCATCAAATACGCAATAATCATGTTATATATGGATTAATTTCAAACAATGGCTATTGATTATATTGTTATTATAATCATGTTATATACAGATCAAATACGCAATAATCATGTTATATACAGACTTTGCAGTTAACTGTCGTTTAAAGAGGTGTTGGATATTTCATTTTAACTGGTACTTTCATAGTTTAAATGCATGGTTGCTGCAGAATCTAATTGATTTGTGTTTCGTATTGTATGATGCGCAAAATTTAGGACATAATAAGTTGATGAATGATGCAGTTAGTACCTTGCCTCCCAGCTAAATAAAATGAAACAAATCAATATTCTTTGAGTGTGTGCATGTATAATCAACTATATTTTTGTGAAAATAATTAGGATGCCAGTACTAGATGTTTCATGTTATTCTTTAAATCTGCGTTGTAATAATGTTGTAATTTACTTAGATCACTCTATTTCAATGTTAAAGGCAATACCTTGATGTAAATATATTGCTTTTATTCAGGATGATTTCTTATCAAGAATAGCTACTTCATTAGTAAGTTGATGTAAACATTGTTGCAATAATTTTTTTTTAATTGACTCGGTTCAATCCATCTGATCCATGAATCGATCATTAAACTGAATCGGATTTCAAAACTATAATGCCTAGTGTATAAAATGTCTGGCACATGTAAAGCAGCGGTCATCAGAGAGGGACGCCCTCACAATCTTTGGATGGCATCGAGAAGAAGGAAAAAAGGCTTTGATATGTTAGCTCTAGTATGTAAGTGTCCATGTAATCGTGTGCATGATAAGTCAGTTATAGGATTTTTTTTAATTTTTTTTGTTTTTTATTTTTATTTTTTTTCTCTTTTTTTTTAATAAAATATAAAGTTAATTTGATATTATGATAGTGATTATTTTTTAAAATATTTTTTTGTTTTAAAAATATATCAAAATAATATTTTTTTTATTTTTAAAAATTTATTTTTGACATAACACATCAAAACAATTTAAAATTCTCAAAAAAATATTAATTTAATACAAATAAAAAAAATTTAAAATTTAAATTTTTTTAAAATATTTTTAAAACATAAAAATACAAATATAAATACACAGCCTAGCACGCCCAATCCTGTTTTTCTAGATTGAAACGCCGAGTGACTCGAGATTCGAGGATTGATGCTATAATTCAACATGGGACAAAATAACTTACATGAATACTGGACCTTGACAAGATTACATGATGATAATTTAACATTGACAAGATTATATAGAGATAATTTATACCGACATTATACATTGACAAGTTCATATAAAAATAATTTATACCTACATTTAATATTGACAAGTTCATATAAAAATAATTTATCATTAACATATCCAAAAAAAAAAATCCATTCGAATCCATAGTATTTCATGAAAAACAAAGCTATAGTATTCTCTTCCGAGTTTTAATTTTCTTTAATAATAATAATTAATAATTCATGCCGTCAGATCATAAATTACACGCAATAAAATGTATTGAATTATTAAACACCATTTCTAGTTAAATGGCCCCAAGAAAATTCCCACGCAAGTTTTTATTGAGGGAGAAAATTCACTTTGTTCGTCCCATTTATCTATTTATATATGTCCTTGATTGGGATGAAAAGTAGTCGCATCTGAACATGCATTATTATTATTATTATTATTATTATTATTATTATTATTATTATTATTTATATATAAAAAAAACCAGGTAGCAGGTAACGGGAGCCTGGCCTTAATGTTAATGAATGGATTGATTATGCATAGACTTTGTGAATTTCGTTTCGTTGGCATTTTGTCTTTTCAATTGGTTATCCATGCAGAATGTTAATTTTATTTTGGTTGGCATTTGATTTTTTCAATTGAAACAATATGTTTTAATTTTAAAGTGTTTATGTTTCGGTTGTATTTATTTATTTATATATATTCAACAAATATAATTGCAATTCAATTCTAACTATAGCAAAAATTTAAATTTCAAACACAAGTAAAAAAATAAGAGTTGAACCGATATAACCCGATCGATTAATTAATAAGTTCAAAGATAACTTGGATAACTGATAAAAATATAGTTTAATTAAAAAAAATTAAGATGACATTTAAAAAAATAAATATTGAGATGAGAACATTTTGTATCTAGTCGGGTTAACCGGGTTAACCTTTTAAATTTTTTATTTAGGTTATGAGACCATAATAACCCCAAATAAAACAAATCAAAACAAAATATGAAGCTCAATTCTTAATAAACTTATTTTTGAAGGAGGAAATTGGAAAAAATCAAATCTAAAAAAAAGAACACAAAAATAACATTTTGAAACAAAATTATAAATTTAAATAAAATTATGAAAACACCATCGACAATCTCGCAAGGCTTCTCTAAAGTTTTATTATCCTAACATTTTAACCTGAGATATAAAAATATATCAGTAGCTCCTTGTAAAATTTTAATCTAATTAAATGATCGAATTGATAAATAAGATTGAAAAAAGAAAAACATAAATTATTTGGCTAGAATGATTGGTCGAAGGAGAAATAACCGGAATTTAGACAGAATTTATGGAATAAACCAAGATTTTTAACAAGATAAAATTTATTCTAATTAATTTTGTTTTTTAAACTAGAACATGATATACCGACTATTTCAAACGAAACGGGCTGAATTTGAAAACCTTAGTATGTAGTATAATAAAAGGAATTAGGTTTGAATGCAAGATTTCCATATAGTATCAAATCTAGACGGCAGACATTCATTATGAGTTTACTAAACAGCCCTAGAAAATGCTCAAGGCTCATCAAATACGCAATAATCATGTTATATACGGATTAATTTCGAACACGGGCCATTGTTATAATTATAATTGCTGAGGAAAAATTTCAAGTCAAAACATGAAGTAAATATTTTCAATTAAGTTGGTGCATATACACAAATAAAATGCTCGAAATGAAAGTTAATATGATAGAAATGTATTTACGTAAATATTTTTTTTTGTCTATTGCACTGTAGGAGTGCAACTGGACTCTGTTTTTTTAAATTTTTTTGAAAAAATTTTAAATTAACTTTTTCATATTTTTCAATCATTTTGATGTAGTTATTAAAAATAATAAAAAAAATTATTTTAATATATTTTTAAATAAAAAATACACGCACCCGCAAACACTCTCTATATAATTGAAGCTTGTGTCGCAGAATTCACAGCTCAAAAATACTCAGATCATAATGGAATTACTCATATTCGTAATTCTCTTCCTCTCCATCATTTTCTTGTTTCTTCTCAAGAAAAACAAAATCTCTAAAAGAGCTCGTTTCCCTCCTGGCCCCAACGGTCTTCCCTTGATAGGTAACTTGCACCAGCTTGATAGCTCAAACCTTCAAACGCATTTATGGAAACTATCTCAAAAATATGGCCCCCTCATGTCCTTAAAGCTAGGTTTCAAGCGAACCCTCGTGGTCTCTTCAGCCAAAATGGCTGAAGAGGTACTGAAAACCCATGATCTTGAATTTTGTAGCAGGCCGCTCTTGACTGGCCAGCAAAAATTTTCCTACAATGGTTTAGACGTGGCCTTTTCACCATATGGTGCTTATTGGAGGGAGATGAAAAAAATATGTGTCGTTCATCTCCTCAACTCGACACGAGTGCAAAGTTTTCGTACCAACAGAGAAGATGAGGTATCGCATATGAATGAAAAAATTTCCAAAGCAGCTCTTGCTTCTAAACCCTTCAACTTGACTGAAGCAATGCTGTCTCTTACAAGCACAGCCATATGCAGAACTGCCTTCGGAAAAAGGTACGAGGATGGAGGAATTGAAGGAAGTAGGTTCCTTGCGTTGCTTAATGAAACCGAAGCCCTTTTTGCGATGTTTTTTCTTTCTGATTATTTTCCATACATGGGATGGGTTGATAGACTCACGGGACGCGCCCATCGTCTTGAAAAAAATTTCAGAGAGTTTGATGTTTTCTACCAACAAATTATTGATGAACATCTTGATCCAGAGCGACCAAAGCCCGACCATGAGGACATACTTGACGTTTTGCTTCAAATATACAAGGATCGCACTTTTAAAGTTCAACTAACGCTTGATCACATCAAAGCAATTCTAATGGTAATCTAAGTTCGACTCAAATTCGGCCTTTTAATTTTCATTTCCCAAGCAAAATGATTTGGATTTGAATATTGTAAATGGTTTAAAATATCAATAACCTTACATTTTATTTTATTTTCCTGATCCTTGCAGAACATATTTGTTGGTGGGACTGATACAGCTGCTGCTGCTGTGATCTGGGCCATGAGCCTTCTAATGAAAAACCCTGAAGCTATGATAAAAGCTCAAGAAGAAGTTCGGAAGGTGATTGGAGATAAAGGTTTTGTGTACGAAGATGATGTTCAACAATTGCCTTACCTTAAAGCTGTGGTTAAAGAGACCATGAGATTGCAACCAACAGCACCACTACTAGTCCCAAGAGAAACAACTACGGAGTGTACCGTAGGTGGGTACGAAATACCAGCCAAGACCTTAGTTTACGTCAATGCGTGGGCTATTGGAAGGGACACAGAAGTTTGGGAGAACCCGTATGTGTTCATTCCTGATAGGTTCTTGGGCAGTTCTATTGATTTGAAAGGACAAGATTTTGAGCTGATACCATTTGGTGCGGGTCGAAGAATTTGTCCTGGTATATATATGGGAATTGCCACCGTGGAGCTTTCACTTTCTAATCTTCTCTACAAATTCGACTGGGAAATGCCTGGTGGGATGAAGAGGGAAGACATAGACGTCGTTCATACGCAACCAGGTCTTGCTATGCATACGAGGGACGCTCTCTGCCTCGTGCCTAAGGCCTATGCTGTGATGGGCAATGATGCGTAAAGGAATTGTGAACATCATCATGAAATCGTGACTCTATGAATAAAACACGAATCAGCCCATAATCAGTAGTTTTTTTTTTTTTCAAGGTTTGCATGCTGTGTGTAATAATAAGAATAAACGACGGAGCTTAATATATATGAAGATTGACCTCCAATAATTTTCACGCATGCTCCGTTGAATTTTTAAGGTTCTTTGTACCCTTTTGTTTTTACATTAGAGTTCAGTATGGCTTGAATTATTCTTATTTTTATGCAATTTTAAAAGTTGATGGTCTGAATTTTAAGACCTCTATCAAATTCGTTTCAATACTGGCCCTAATATCTGAGCTTAGAAAGTCAATAAATGGAGCAAGTCTCTTTATAAAAAAAATGATTGAAATCTAGATTTTTTGGTCTAAAATTTTGACCCTGATTTTCTAGTTATAAATGGACGATGCCTTGTTTACTCAGATTGGCAATAAATCATCGATTTATTTTTAAAAAAATACTAAGTGTTATTTTTTTATTTAATAAAAAACCCTAGATATACAAGCATAGGCTTTAAATGTTGTGCATGTGGGCCCAAATTTTAAGCACCTGTGCTCCTATCCCTTTAAGTTTTTTACTTAATTTGTTTTTTGCATTTTGTAATTAGATTGTTTTTTTAATAAATAAATTTATTAAAGTAATGTTTACATAATTATATATCCAATTTTGCTATTATTTTTAAATAATATTAATATCTTTTATGATAATATTAACAATTATTTTCGAAATAACTATATATAAACCTTGAATAATTAATGTGAATCAAATATTTATATTTTTTATTTTGTTATTGTAAGTTTTTATATATTTCTTTTTCAAAATTAGTATTATTATATTTTTAATACATTAGTGTCAAATTTATCGATTCACTATTTTTCTAGTTTTGTTTTAGTAAAACTACTTATGATGTTTTATTTAAAGAACAATGCTTTTGATATAAAAAAAAAATCAAAAGAAGAAGAATGCATTAGGAAAAGGGTTTTGATTAAAGAGATACATTTTTTTTTAATTTCAAATCATTAATTTTTTTTAGATATTTATTTTAATTGATTTTAGTTTTAATGCAATAAGCAACGTGGCTGAAATAAAGGTATATTGTAATTTTTTTCAAGTTTATTATTCTTATATTTTTTTTAATATATTCACATCAAAACTATCAAATTCGTTATTTTTTAAAATTTCTTATTAAGATAAGTTCTTGTTTAAAAACAATACATATGATAAAAAAAATAAGGAAAAGGAAGAAGAAATGCGTTAATAAGGTACAAGGTTTTTTTTTAAGAAATGGTTACCTTTTTTTTTCCTTATTCTTAATAGTTATTGTTTTTTGGATATTGATTTTGATTGATTTTAGTTTTTCATGCAATAAACAACATTGCCACAAATAATATTTTTTTTTTAAAAAATACATGAATATGGAAAAGAGAATTCATGCTAACATGTCACATTTTTTATAATATTTAAATTATTATTTTTTACAAAAATCCTTTTTTATTGCCATGTAATCAAATAAAAAAAATTCAAGAATACCCTGCGACTCGAGATCAAACTTTTCATATGCATATTTTTCAGTTTCTCAAGATCAAGTTTTTTTTATGTATTTATTTTTTAATTTTTCATTTTAATATTTAGTTAATGTTGACAATTGTTTCTATAATTTATTGGTTCATATTATTTTTTATTTATTCTATTAAATACATGCATTGATTTTTTATTTTTTAATTAATTTTTTTATAATATTACAATGTTTATATATATTTTATATATACAAAATTAACTTGAAATTTTACTGTATTGCCAATTACTTAGCTACTTGACAGCTACAAGAAAAACGTACTTTGAATTTGGACCCAATTGTTGATGTTAAGAGACTGGCAACTAGATGTCAGGTTTTGGATCTATGCTCTTGCTGAGCGGGGCATTTTTGTTTTGGAGAAGATGATTGGTGGTTTTTCTGTTCAAAATGTTGACTTTAAAGAACAACGCATGGTGGATGATTGGTGGTTTTGAAAACGACGGTGAGAAGTTTGAACACCATAAGTTAAATCATCAAACCACATAATTTTCTTAAAAGCATTTGAATTTTCTTTTTTTCTTGACGAGAACATCATCAATGTCTATATCTTCCCTATTCACCACAGATGGCATTTGAATTTTCTTTTTTTTTTCCCTTTCAGATCAATAGAACCGCCCAAGAATCTATCAGGATCGATTGAACTCGTATGGGTTCTCCCAAGCTTCCGGGTCCCTTCCAACAGCCCAAGCATTCATGGAAACAAAGAAAATCACTCCCATGGTAACAAAACAGTGCCTTTAAATAGGCATTACAATGGTCATCACCTAATTTTGGATGATTCCTCAAAATTCGTTTTTTTTTTCAAAAAAATAAAAATAAAATCAAAAAAATAAAATAAAGGCTGACAATGCGGAGAAAGCTGATCAAGAAAGGCTGCAAAAATAGGCGAAAATCAAGCTGCAATTTTCAGAGGAATTTCAAGGCCCAATTGTACGCTGTTATGCCCAAAAATAGAAAAATACAAATTCAAAGGTCAAACTAAATGAGTATTGGACGAGTTTGCATAAAAATTAAGTCCAATGACATAATTAAATTTTTAATGGGCCAATTTGATTTAATCATGGGCCAAATTGAATTTTAATTGTGTTTAAGAATTAATTTAGGTCCAATTGAAGGAGTTAATTAAGTGCAAGGACTTAATTATACTTTAAGCGGGTCAAAATTAATTGGAGGGCTTAATTGGTGAAAATTAAGTTTGGGAGCTTAATTTGGACTTAATTGAAAAATCAGAATTTTAAGAGACCCAATTTAATTTTTACCAAGTGAATCAATTGAAATCAGGGGCCGAACACAAAACTTGAGGGACCAATTTTGAAGCCCGGAAACATATTTTGCCTATAAATAGCCTACAATTTCAGCTAAGCAGGGGGGCAATTTTGACAACATCAAAAAAAAATACAAAAAACCCTAAACAAAAAAAACCCTAAAACCATCACTCTCTTCTCCATTTTTGGCAGCAGCCGCCGACCCCCTTTTTGTTTGATTTTCGGTTGCTGCCTCCTCTTCTTGCTCGGCCGTCCCCCTCACCCAACGCCATTTCCCTTCACCAAAAACAGAGCCAGCCGATTCTGCAGCTCCTCCACGCCATTTCCTTTCTTCTTCTTCTTCCCTCTTCGGCAACAAGCCAGCTCCTTCCCTCATCTTCCCTTCCCCAGCGTCTTCAACCTTCAGCACCGATCCTTCCCCTCACCAAGCAACCCAGCTCTCCCTTCACAGCTCCTGAGCCGAAACCCCCCTTCACCTAAGCCTTCTCCTCAGCGGCTTCTTCTTCTCCTCTGATCTCCATCAACGCCGGCTCCACCAGGTCACACAACAGCAGCGTCCGTTCATCCTTCCTCCGCCGACCCAGCTGCTACTTTCCTTCTGCCCGGAGACCAGTTCCCTTATCAGTCTCCTCTTAGCTCCACCACAGACCAACCAAGACCGGTCATCCCTTTCAACCGGTCGGTCGCAGATCCACCCGTCATCAACGACCCAACAACGGCCAGCAGCAAACCCGACCGTCGCTGCTACCACCAGGAGGGGAGATCTCAGAGCCGCCATCCTCTCCACAGAACCCGCCGGTCGCCTGAACTGAAGGAGAGGGAGACGCAACAGCAACAAAAGAACAGATCTGCCAATCTGCAGATCTAAAGGAAAAGAGAGAGGCAGATTCGAAAACCTGTGATTGTTTGTGTTTTCTCTTGTTTCTGCAGGTCACCGACAGTACGGACGGGAAGAGGAGAAGGAGACGATCCCGATCTACCAGCTTGCTGGTCTCCACCAGCGGCGGCGCGTGGACCCACGCGCCGCCAGTGACGGCGGTGCGTGGGAAGACGCGCCGCCACGAATTCCCGCTGTTCCAGAAGTGTTCCCTTGCAATTTCTAGATTTTTAGGGATTGTTTTGTAAATTTTGGATTAGTTAATGTAATTTCTATTTAGTTTGAATTTTGTAATTTGTATTGTGGGAGTAAAAAAAGAAAGAGAAAAAGAAAAAAGAAAAGCAAAAAAAAAAAGATAGAAAAAAAGAAAACAAAAGAGAAAAATATAATAAAAAAAATGTGTGTTTGTTTTTGTATTTTTTATTTATGTTATTGAATTATAAAAAATAAAAAAAAAGAAAAAGAAAAAAAAGAAAAAAAAATAAAAAATGCATGTTTGTATTTATTTCAGGGATCTTTTTACAATGAGATGACAAAAGAATAAAGAAGATTTAATATTTTGATTGGATCATGGTGTAGAAGTACAAACTTGTACGGAAGTTGTATTTTTAAAATCCGATGAAAAGATAAAATTTTTAAAACTTCTTTAACACATCAAGTCACGAAGCAGCTTACTTCAGGTAGGGTGCGTTAGGGGTGCTAATACCTTCCCTAACCACAATTAGTCCCTTACCCGCGAATCTCTAACAAGACCAGTCAACCCGGGTTTCCTAGTAACCCTCAATTAAATATTAGGTGGCGACTCCCAACAAAATCAATTCCAATAACAAAGAGAAAAGACCGCCATCACCAGGACGGGACGACGTCACGGGGTGTTTTCCGACGTGCGACAGAATGGCGACTCCACTGGGGAGGTATTGTTCCTGACAATATTGGACTAAGCTTTGTGTATTTGATGTGTTTAAGTTTTGCCTTTTGTCTTGTTTTAATTTATTCATGCATTTTTAGAATTGTTTCATGCATCACTTGTATTTGTTTTTGAAAGCACACACACGCTTCTAAGCTAGGTGGGGAGTAGCAGTCTGCCTCATGACTTTCAGTCGGGGTTCAGATTTGTGAAACATCCAACTATGAGCTGAGTGTTTACTCGGTAATGGCGGTCACAGGGTGCCCTGACCATTCCTTGTAAACCCCTACACCGCCTTCACATGAGGTGGTCACTGGGCGGTTCATAGACCCTTTTAAGACCAGGTAGAAAACCTACTCATGTTCACATAATCAATAGAACCTGTCCTTAGGTTGTATGTGCTATCATTTATCTGCATTGGGGCGAACCGTTCTTGAAACATCTTGAATTCAAGACTTGTGGGTGACAGAATGATCGTCACTCCGAAAATTTTCATTGTAGAGTTTGGGCAAGAATCAATATTCTTGTTTCATCATACAAAAGTGACGATCATATGTTACCCCTCGAAGGGCAAGTTCATCATATAGATTGCATGTTCATACATTTTTTCATGCATGCACCAGAATAAAAAATGGGTCCCCTATGAGTCTGCATCACCCAATTTTGAGCAAAAAACATTGGAGATACAGAGTGTGCTCGCTGTAGCACCCATTTTCAAAAAAAGTTGGAGTCTCTGAACAAAAGCTTTACTCACCTCTGGCTTACTCGAGCAAATACTAAGAAATGACCATAGGGAAGTTCCTTCCAACTGACCTATCATCTTTGTTCAAACCCCAACAACAACTCAGCCCAAAAAAAACTGGGGGGCAAACATGATCAAGAGCCTAAACACAATCCGAAGGGGAATTGCACCTCCGTGGCAGAATGGAGTCTGTTCTTGTTCTGCCCAAAAAAATTGATCAAAAGCCTTGACACAATCTGAAGGGGAATTGCACCACTATTGCAGAATGGAGCCTGTTCTTGTTCTGCCAAAAAATACCCCTGCTTGATCATGCCTGCAAAAAAAAAATTTGAATTTTTTTTTTCAACCTATTCTAGTTTTTGTCGGTAATTTGGCTCAAAATGCCACAAGACTATCTCTGTCAAATGAGCCTTTCCTGTTAATAAAATCATGTGTTTTCCTGTGTTCATGACATGCCTTCATTTTTTTTTGTTTCATGCAAATAACACATCGAACATAACCTTTAAACAAAACTACTGCACCAAGAATTCTTTGGTATTTTTCCCCTTTTTCCCAAAACCATGCATGACCCCATGTTTTCACAAGGATTTTTGGGAAATCAAAGTTTAGTACAAAAACAGAAATTATATTGGTGTTTGTTTAAACAAACGAGTTCTGGAAATTCAGGTGATTCCTTAGAGAGGTAACCATACACCTAAAAAACCCAAAAAATAAAAAAACACCATGAAGTGACTCTAAAGCTAAGTTTTGGTTGCATGAATAATGAAAAATCACCCTGTATACTCGCATGAAAGCAAGGCTTACCGATCCTAAATGCATGCATTTGAGATGAAGAAAGGCCATCTTTGATAATCCTTTCACAAGGCTGAAATATCTCCTTTGTAGTTCCCTTTTGAGCCTAATAGATTTTTCTTGAAATAACCTTGGCTAGGATCACACCCCTACACTGGGGGGCAAGTGCCAAAAAAATCCTCAATGATTGAAAGTGCCCAAATAACTCTTGGGGGCATGAAAAACCTCAACGATTGAAAGTGCCCGAACAATACTGGGGGGCATAAAAGAAAATTCTCAATCAATCGAAGGTGCCCATACAAAGCTGGGGGGCATGAAAAAAAATCCAAATGATCAAAAAATTTTGAGCAAAAAAAAAAGCAAATGCAATGATGCTCAAAATCAAATGAAGAAAAAAAAATGAGAAAGAGCCCAAGCCCAACATTGGGGGGCACCGTGGACCATTTTACAAATCAAATTCCAAGGTCCAGAAATGTATGAAAAAAGAGTTTGGGATATAAGCACTAGTGATCCTTAGTCTTAAAGTCTCTTAAACACCTTTTGAGCCTATGAATATCCTTTTCTTCATAGCCAATAGCCCAAGCCTACATTACGTGCCTAATCAAGCCCTTTCTGATCAAAGGCGAGCAATCTGGATCGGTAGGCAATGCTTTCTCATGCGAAACAAAATCATTATTCATGCAAATAAAATGAATGCTTTAAAGACGGTTCTCAATAACCCTAAAATTGAAATTTCAACCTTTTGTGATAACCAGATGTCACTTCGTGTTCTTCACATTTTCATCGAAAGACGGTTCTCAATAACCTTTAAATTGAAATTTCAACCTTTTATGACCAACCAGATGTCACCTCGTGTTCTTCACATTTTCGTCGAAAGACGGTTCTCAATAACCCTCAAATTGATATTCCAAACTTTTGTGACCATCCAAATGTCACTTCATATTTTTCACCAAAATCAAAACCAAAAGTTTTCATCACATCTGAAAACCTCTCAATAGGAATCACTTGATTTTCTTCAGAATGAGTTTGCTTTGAACAAACATCAAAATGATTTCTGTGTCTGGAATAGCTTTGAAATTCCAAAAATTCATCATGGAAACAATTCCTTGTAAATAACCAGACCTTCCTTCACCTAGCCTTATCCTCAAACCTGATTTGAATACTTGAGGGCATGATCATGCTAGGGGCAATAAAAAACATCTGGTAGAGCGGGCTCCATGATTCCCTTTCTAAGAAACTATCGAGCAAAATTGGCAACCCTTGAGTTAAAAGGGCGGAGGATAAAGAAGTATGATGATATCAAGTCCTTCCAAGTGGTCAAGATCACAAGATATAACTCGAGTAAGCAAAAGCGAAAAGAGTCATCGAAGCTTACTATCAGAGACTCAAACTTTTGAGGAAATGAGAACTCCATGAAGAAAAGGGGGACCTATATTTCTCAGGTAAGTATACATGCATATTGATCATGATGCATTACTTTCAACCTTGACATATTAGTGTCTCATCATCACCTCTTTTGAGCAGGCTGTTAAGCCCTCATCATTTAGGTAGTGTGTTTTCTAACCCTACTTCCTTTTTCGAATGGGCTTTCGAGCCCTCACCTCTTAGGTAGCGTGTTTTCCTAACCCTGCCTCCTTTTTAATGTGCTTTCGGGCCCTCACATCTTAGGTAGTGTGTTCTTTAACCCTACCTCCTTCTTTTGAGTGGGCTTTCGAGCCCTCACCTCTTAGGTAGTGTGTTCTCTAACCCTACCTCCTCTTTTGAGTGGGCTTTCGAGCCCTCACACCTTAGGTAGTGTGTTTTCTAACCCTACTTTCTTTTTTGAATGGGCTTTCGAGCCCTCACATCTTAGGTAGTGTGTTCTCTAACCCTACCTCCTCTTTTGAGTGGGCTTTCGAGCCTTCACACCTTAGGTAGCGTGTTTTCCAACCCTACCTCCTTTTTAATGTGCCTTCGAGCCATCACACCTTAGGTAGTGTGTTTTCCAACCCTGCCTCCTTTTAGTGTGCCTTCGAGTCACCAACCACCTTAGGTAGTGTGTTTTCCAACCCTGCCTCTTTTTAAGTGCGCCTTAGGGCCATCCACCATCTTAGGTAGTGAGTTTTCCAACCCTGCCTCCTTTTAGTGTGCCTTCGAGCCACCAACCACCTTAGGTAGTGTGTTTTCCAACCCTGCCTTCTTTTTTAGTGCGCCTTAGAGCCACCAACCACTTTAGGTAGTGTATTTTCGAACCATGCCTCTTTTTTAGTGCGCCTTAGAGCCATCAACCACCTTAGGTAGTGTGTTTTCCAACCCTGCCTCTTTCTTTAGTGCGCCTTAGAGCCACCAATCACTTTAGGTAGTGTGTTTTCTAACCATACCTCCTTTTGAGTGCGCCTTAGAGCCATCAACCACCTTAGGTAGTGTGTTTTCCAACCATACCTCCTTTTTAATGCGCCTTAGGGCCAACAACCATCTTAGGTAGTGTGTTTTCCAACCTTGCCTCTTCTTTAGTGCGTCTTAGAGCCACCAACCACTTTAGGTAGTGTGTTTTCTAACCATACCTCTTTTTTAATGCGCCTTAGAGCCTTCAACCACCTTAGGTAGTGTGTTTTCGAACCATACCTCCTTTAGTGCGCCTTAGAGCCCTTACCTCTTAGGTAGTGTGTTTTCCAACCATGCCTCTTTTTTTAGTGCGCCTTAGAGCCCTTACCTCTTAGGTAGTGTGTTTTCCAACCCTACCTCCCTTTGAGTGCGCCTTAGAGCCATCAACCATCTTAGATAGTGCGTTGTCCAACCCTGCCTCTTTTTAAGAGCTCCCTCGAGTCCTAACCTTTTAGGTAGTGTGCTTTTCTAACCCTACCTCCTTTCGAGTGCACTTTCTAACCCTCAAGAGGATTCATTTTTCCTCAACAAGATGAGTCAATCATATCTCATCCTTGTTTTTCTTCTTTACAATGCTTACTATTTAAAGTCTCTTACGAGACTTTCTACCATAAGCATTGTAAAGAGGGGGGCAACTGTCATCACCCAATTTTGGGTGATTCCCCAAAATTCTTTTTTTTTCCCAAAAAAATAAAATTAAAAAAATAAAATAAAGGCTGGCAATGTGGAGAAAGCTGACCAAGAAAGGCTGCAAAAATAGACGAAAATCAAGCTGCAATTTTCAGAGGAATTTCAAGGCCCAATTGTACGCTATTATGCCCAAAAATAGAAAAATGCAAATTCAAAGGTCAAACTAAATGAGTATTGGACGAGTTTGCATAAAAATTAAGTCCAATGACATAATTAAATTTTTAATGGGCCAATTTGATTTAATTATGGGCCAAAATTGAATTTTAATTATGTTTAAGAATTAATTTAGGTCCAATTGAAGGAGTTAATTAAGTGCAAGGACTTAATTATACTTTAAGCGGGTCAAAATTAATTGGAGGGCTTAATTGGTGAAAATTAAGTTTGGGAGCTTAATTTGGACTTAATTGAAAAATCAGAATTTTAAGAGACCCAATTTAATTTTTACCAAGTGAATCAATTGAAATCAGGGGCCGAACACAAAACTTGAGGGACCAATTTTGAAGCCCGGAAACATATTTTGCCTATAAATAGCCTACAATTTCAGCTAAGCAGGGGGGCAATTTTGACAACATCAAAAAAAAATACAAGAAACCCTAAACAAAAAAAACCCTAAAACCATCACTCTCTTCTCCATTTTTGGCAGCAGCCGCCGACCCCCTTTTTGTTTGATTTTCGGTTGCTGCCTCCTCTCCTTGCTCAGCCGTCCCCCTCACCCAACGCCATTTTCCTTCACCAAAAACAGAGCCAGCCGATTCTGCAGCTCCTCCACGCCATTTCCTTTCTTCTTCTTCTTCCCTCTTCGGCAACAAGCCAGCTCCTTCCCTCATCTTCCCTTCCCCAGCGTCTTCAACCTTCAGCACCGATCCTTCCCCTCACCAAGCAACCCAGCTCTCCCTTCACAGCTCCTGAGCCGAAACCCCCCTTCACCTAAGCCTTCTCCTCAGCGGCTTCTTCTTCTCCTCTGATCTCCATCAACGCCGGCTCCACCAGGTCACACAGCAGCAGCGTCCGTTCATCCTTCCTCCGCCGACCCAGCTGCTACTTTAATTTTGCCCGGAGACCAGTTCCCTTATCAGTCTCCTCTTAGCTCCACCACAGACCAGCCAAGACCGGTCATCCCTTTCAACCGGTCGGTCCCAGATCCACCTGTCATCAACGACCCAACAACGGCCAGCAGCAAACCCGACCGTCGCTGCTACCACCAGGAAGGGAGATCTCAGAGCCGCCATCCTCTCCACAGAACCCGCCGGTCGCCTGAACTGAAGGAGAGGGAGACGCAACAGCAAGAAAAGAACATATCTGTCGATCTGCAGATCTAAAGGAAAAGAGGGAGGCAGATTCGAAAACCTGTGATTATTTGTGTTTTCTCTTGTTTCTGCAGGTCACTGACAGTACGGACGGGAAGAGGAGAAGGAGACGATCCCGATCTACTAGCTTGCTGGTCTCCACTAGCGGCGGCGCGTGGACCCACGCGCCGCCAGTGACGGAGGCGCGTGGGAAGACGCGCCGCCACGAATTCCCGCTGTTCCATAAGTGTTCCCTTGCAATTTCTGGATTTTTAGGGACTGTTTTGTAAATTTTGGATTAGTTAATGTAATTTCTATTTAGTTTGAATTTTGTAATTTGTATTGTGGGAGTAAAAAAAGAAAGAGAAAAAGAAAAAAGAAAAGCAAAAAAAAAAGATAGAAAAAAAGAAAACAAAAGAGAAAAATATAATAAAAAAAATGTGTGTTTGTTTTTGTATTTTTTATTTATGTTATTGAATTATAAAAAATAAAAATAAAAACAAGAAAAATAAAAAAAATAAAAAAAAATAAAAAATGCATGTTTGTATTTATTTCAGGGATCTTTTTACAATGAGACGACAAAAGAATAAAGAAGATTTAATATTTTGATTGGATCATGGTGTAGAATTACAAACTTGTACGGAAGTTGTATTTCTAAAATCCGATGAAAAGATAAAATTTTTAAAACTTCTTTAACACATCAAGCCACGAAGCAGCTTACTTTAGGTAGGGTGCGTTAGGGGTGCTAATACCTTCCCTAACCACAATCAGTCTCTTACCCGCGAATCTCTGACAAGACCAGTCAACCCGGGTTTCCTAGTAACCCTCAATTAAATATTAGGTGGCGACTCCTAACAAAATCAATTCCAATAACAGAGAGAAAAGACCGCCATCGCTAGGACGGGACGACGCCGCGGGGTGTTTTCCGACGTGCGACAACAATGACTCAAATAATCGAAAACAGAATTAACTAAAAACTAGTACTAACCCAACTTAACCCAACAGACCAGCCACTAAGTAATGAGAGCTGGACACGTATACCATTTATTCATCCACTAACTAACAAACTCCTATTGACCTGGACAACTATACAGTGAATAAGAAAATATTCCCAACAATCCCTCTCTTAAACTGAACAATTTCAGACATTCAGTTTAAAGAATAATAAGATAGCTTTTAATACAATCATCCCAAAGAACACACTCCAAGCAACTCCCTTAGCTTGTGAAACAATGGTGTTTTAAGCAGCTTAGTGAATATGTCAGCCACTTGGTCTTCACTCCTGCAGAAAATAAGATTAATTACTTCATCTTTTGCGAGATCCCTTAAGAAATGGTATTTGACATCAATGTGCTTGCTTCTCCCATGTAGCACAGGATTTCTTGATAGTTTTATTGTTAAGCTGTTGTCACAATAAATTGAAGTTGCTCCTTGTTGTTTGAACTGAATTTCTTTAAAAATCCTCCTTAGCCAAATTGCTTGACATGCACATGAAGCTGCAGCTACAAATTCAGCTTCGGTTGTTGATAAGGTAACTATTGGTTGTTTCTTGGATGACCATGAGACGGCTCATGTACCCAGCATAAAAACATACCCCGAAGTGCTTTTCCGATCATCTTGATCCCCGGCATAGTCACTATCAGTAAAACCCATTAAATCTGAATGTTCTCCTTTTTTGTAGAGTAATCCAAAATCAGCAGTACCTTGTAGGTAACGAAAGATTCTTTTTGCAGCAAGAAGATGAATCTCTTTAGGGTTTTCCATGTATATACTAATGAGACTGACAGCATACATTATGTTAGGCCTCGTCGCTGTCAAATACATTAGGCTCCCTACAATTTGTTTGTAGTTTGTACTGTCAACCCTCTTCCCTTCTGGATCCTTAAAAAGCTTCACACCAACTTCAGTAGGTGTGCCAACTGAGTTACAATTGTTCATTTGAAATCTTTCTAAGATTTCTTGAACATACTTCTTTTGCGAAATGAAAATGCCAGTTGTTGATTGTACTACCTCAAGGCTGAGATAGTAATGCATCATCCTGAGATCAGTCATCTCGAATTCAATCATCATAGACTCTTTAAACTTCTCAAACATGACATAATTATTTCCAGTGTAAATCAAATCATCCACATATAGGCACACAATCAACATTTTTCCATTTTTAGTTTTGACAAAAAGTGTATGCTCATGTGGGCATTTCTGAAATCCCTCCCGTAAAAAATAAGCCTTTATGCGACTATACCAAGCTCTGGGAGCTTGTTTAAGTCCATAGAGCGCCTTTTTTAACTTATATACTTTATCTTCAGCACCAAGTTTAACATAACCAGGAGGTTGATCGATATATACCTGCTCCTCTAGCTCTCCATGTAAGAAGGCTGATTTCACGTCTAGCTGGAAAATAGACCATGAGTTCTGAGCTGCCATTGCAAGCACCAATCTGATTGTGTCCATGCGTGCAACAGGAGAGAACACCTCTTTATAGTCCACACCGAATTCTTATTTGTAGCCCTTGGCTACTAACCGGGCCTTATGTTTGTCGATTTCATCATTTTCCTTCAATTTGGTCTTGTACACCCACTTGACACCAATGGTTTTGTGCCCTTCTGGAAGCTGAGTCAATTCCCAGGTATTATTCCTTTCAATTGCCGCAATCTCTTCATTCATTGCCTGACGCCATGTGGATGTTTTGACAGCAACTTCAAAGGTTGTAGGATCACAGTCAGAAAATAGGGCAAAATAGGTGAGTGGGTCTTCATCTTGGGCAATTCCAGCGACTTCATAATCTGCCATCCATGCAGGCCTTGTCCTTGCACGTAAAGGCCTTTGATCATCCACTAGTTGTGAACTCTCTACTGTCGGTTGTGCTTACTGCCCTTCTTCATTATCATTATCAATATCAGTATCCAGCACCAAAGGCTTGTTGGGAACACTGTTGTGCCATGACCAGAATTGGTCTTCATCAAAGATTACATCACGGCTAATCACAATTCTCTTAGTGTTAGGATTGTAAAGCTTGTAGGCCTTGGAATGGTCACTAACACCAAGAAAAACACATTTTTCTCCCTTGTTCTCCAGCTTTTTCCTCTTCACATCTGGAATATGGGCATAAGCAATGCACCCAAAAATCTTGAAGTAATCCACTGCTGGTCGTCTGCCACTCCAAGCCTCCTCTAGGGTCATATCTTGAACAGAAAATGTTGGATTTCTGTTCAAGATATGAATGCTCCATGTAACCACCTCAGGCCAGAAATCTCTTGGAATGCCACTCATATTCAGCAGACTTCGCACCATGTTTAGAATGGTTCGGTTTTTCCTCTCAGAAATCCCATTCTGCTGGGGAGTAAAGGCTGTGGTAAGTTGTCTTTTAATCCCATGATCTTTGCAAAAATCTGTGAATTCAAGAGAGTTGTATTCTCCTCCACAATCCGTGCGAAGAATTTTGATTAGGAATCCAACCTCTTTTTCAGCCAATGCTTTGAAATGCTTGAAAGAGGCAAATGCCTCAGATTTTTCCTGCAAGAAATAGACCCAAATTTTTCGAATAAAGTCGTCAATAAAGTTAATTATATACCTTTTACCACCATTGGAGGTTGGATTAATTGGTCCGCAAAGATCAGAATGTACTAGTTCCAGCTGCATCTTTGCTCTCCAAGACTTGAACTTTGGAAATGGCTTTCGGTGTTGTTTGCTGACAACACACTCTTCACAAACTGATGAAGGGGTTGCAATTTTTGGTAAGCCAGTCACCATCCTCTTCTTTTGTAGGGTCTTCAGTCCACCAAAATTTAGATGACCATAACGAAGATGCCATAGCCATGCATCATTATTCATTGTTGCTAAGAAACAAGATTGAATGGTGTTATTCAGGTAGAGAGGGAACATTCGGTTGGTTGTCATGTTTATTTGAGCAATTAAGCTCAAATTATCATCCCGAATTTGACATACCCCATTCTTGATAGAAATTTCATACCCCCTTTCTTGCAGCTGCCTTACACTGAGCAAATTAGTCTTCAAGTCTGGTACATAAAGCACATTAGAAATATTGTGTGTGGAATCTTTCTTAGTCTGAATTGAAACCCTTCTTTTCCCCATCACAGAGACCTTAGAATTGTCTCCAAATTTCACACCATCACGAAATGATTCATCCAAGACAGAGAACACAGATTTATCTCCACACATGTGATTACTACACCCTGTGTCTAAATACCACAAATTCCTATTCGTTTCTTCTTTTGCATGGCAAACCATTAACAACGAAATCTCTTCTTCTTTTTCAGCAAAGTTTAATTTCTCACCATAGCCTCTAGTCATACAATCTGACTGAAAATGACCATACCTATGACATCTGTAGCATTCCACATTGGATTTGTCTGCTGACATTGAGTGATGTTCTGATCTGCCACCATTCTGATGACCTCCTCTTCTTCTTCCTCTTTCATGAAAATGATTTTCATGATGTTGATTCTTCTGATGATGTCCACGATGATGCTGAAACTGTTGTATGTGACCACGATTGTCATTCCTTCTGTAGTCATTTCGTCCCCTGCCTCGCCCTCTGTAAGCCTTGACTGGAGTAGGGTGATAGTCAATTGAGGCTTTCAACAGTTGTTCTTCTTTATCCTGTTGGCCGATCTTCTATTCATGAACCAACAAAGAACTCTGTAATTCATCGATTGACAGTTCTTCAATATTGTTAGACTATTCGATGGAACAGACAACAAAATTGAACTTCGGTGTCATGGATCTAAGAATCTTTTCCAGGATGATGACATCTTCAGTTTTGTCTCCATGGGTTCGCATCTTGTTGACAATTACCATTGTCCGTGAGAAGTAATTTGTGACTGATTCCCCTGACTTCATTCGGAGTGTTTCAAACTCAGAACGAAGTGCTTGAAGCTGCTGCCTTTTTGCTCTTGTTGACCCTTGATACTTCTTTTTCATGGAGTCCCAAATGTGCTTTGATGTGTCTTTGCATAAAATGGTTTCCAGAATTGAGCGATCTATGGCCTGAAATAGAAAATTTTTGGCCTTAAGATCCTTCAATTGTAACCCTTCTCGTTCAGTTCTCTGGGCATTTGTCAGCACGACCCCTTCGGTTAATTCTGGTATTCCAGAATCAACAATGCTCCAATACTCTTTCGATTTCAAGAAATTCTCCATTAGCATGCTCCAGTGGTCGTAATGACCATCAAACCGTGGAATTGAAGGTTGAACGAAACTGTTTTCTAACGCCATTGATGCTTGATGAAGCTACTGCTGTTTCTCTCACAAAGCTTTCAATTTAGTGGGTTCTCTCTCACAAAGCTCCGTTCTCTCTCACAAAGCTCTCAATTTAGTGGGTGAACTCTCACAAAGCTTCATTCTCTCTCAATTTAGTGGGTGAAGCTGCTGCTGTCTCTCCCTCATAAAACTCTCAATTTCAATTCTTTTAATTTCACTCTAACCAGGCTCTGATACCACTATTGCACAGATCGTAGAGAATGAGAATGAATTGCTATATATTTGAATAAAGAACAGTGCCTTTAAATAGGCATTACAATGACTCAAATAATCGAAAACAGAATTAACTAAAGACTAGGCACTAACCCAACTTAACCCAACAGACCAGCCACTAAGTAATGAGAGCTGGACACGTATACCATTTATTCATCCACTAACTAACAAACTCCTATTGACCTGGACAACTATACAGTGAATAAGAAAATATTCCCAACAACTTATCCTCTGTAATTTTCTCTAAGGTCTTGGTTGGTATTTCATACCCACCTATGCAACCAAGTGTCCATGGCCACCTCTAGACAGCCGGGGGATTCTTTTTGTTATAGTCTTGTGCATGTCGTTGATTCAATGATGTTTGTGCTGGGATGAACTAGTAGAGCTACATTGGAGATCTCTCATTTTGGATGCATGAAAATAAGCTATAAGAGCTTTGAATTCAGTGTTGACGCTTTGGGAGTTACTGAATACTATTAGAAATATTTAAAGGAGAAAAGTAAAAATAAAAACATGGAACTATGATGAAAAACAAATCTCTTACATTACTTTTCTAAGAGAAGAAATCTTTATAGATTTAAATTTAAACTTATAATATTCTAAACATATATTCATAGTAGTCCAGGATAATTTAAGAGATTTTAAAAATAAATACATCTTTAATAGTTACATGCATATAACTAAAAAAAAATAAGAAATACTTTGAAAGAAAACTTCAAAATTAATTCCAACAAATATTTCTTAAGATTCTGTTGAACTGATTCAAAAAAAATAAGAGTTGAACCGATATGACCCGATCAATTTAATAAATTCAAAGATAACTTAGATGACTGATAAAAATATAGTTTAATTAAAAAAAATTAAGATGACATTTTAAAAAATAAATATTGAGACGAGAACATATTGTATTTACTTGGGTCAACCAGGGTTAACCTTTTAAATTTGTGACCTACGTCATGAGACCATAATAACCCCAAATAAAGTAAATCAAAACAAAATATGAAGCTCAATTCTCAATAAACTTATTGTTGAACGATGAAATTGAAAAAAATCAAATCTAAAAAAAAAGAACACAAAAATAACCTTTTGAAACAAATTAAATTACAAATTTAAATAAAATTATGAAAACACCATCGGCAATCTTACAAGGCCTTTCTAATTTTTTTATTATCCTAATATTTTAACCTGAGATATAAAAAAATATATCAGTAGCTCCTTGTAAAATTTCAATCTAATTTAATGATCAGATTGATAGATAAAATTGAAAAAAATAAAACAAAAACACATATTATTTGACTAGAATGATTCGTCGAGGCAGAAATAACCGGAATTTGACTAGAATTTATGGAATAAACTAAGATTTTAAAGACGATAAAATTTATTCTAATTCTTTTTATTTTTTTAAACTAGAACATGATATACCGGCAATTTCAAACGAAACAGGCTGGAATTGAAAACCTTAGTATGTAGTAGTATCGTTCTCCTGGTATAATAAAAGGCATTAGGTTTGAATGCAGGATTTCTATAGAGTATCAAATCTAGACGGCAGACATTCATTATGAGTTTATTGAACAGCCCTAGAAAATGCTCAAGGCTCATCAAATACGCAATAATCATGTTATATATGGATCAATTTCGAACACGGGCTATTGTTATTATAATTGCTGAGAAAAAATTTCAAGTCAAAACATGAAGTAAATATTTTCAATTAAATTGGTGCATAAACACAAATAAAATGCTCTAAATGAAAGTTAATATGATAGAAATCAATTTCCATAAATATTTTTTTTGTCTATTGCACTGTACGTGTAGGAGTGCAACTGGACTCTATTTTATAAAATTTATAAATTTTTTTGAAAAAATTTAAAATTAATTTTTTTTATTTTTATATCGTTTGAATATAGATTTTAAAAATAAAATTATTATTATTATTATTATATATTTTTAAATAAAAAACATTTAAAAAATACGTTACACCCGCGTGCAAACACTCTATATAATTGAAGCTTGTATCGCAGAATTCACAGCTCAAAAATACTCAGATCATAATGGCATTACTCATATTCGTAATTCTCTTCCTCTCCATCATTTTCTTGTTTCTTCTCAAGAAAAACAAAATCTCTAAAAGAGCTCGTTTCCCTCCTGGCCCCAACGGTCTTCCCTTGATAGGTAACTTGCACCAGCTTGATAGCTCAAACCTTCAAACGCATTTATGGAAACTATCTCAAAAATATGGCCCCCTCATGTCCTTAAAGCTAGGTTTCAAGCGAACCCTCGTGGTCTCTTCAGCCAAAATGGCTGAAGAGGTACTGAAAACCCATGATCTTGAATTTTGTAGCAGGCCGCTCTTGACTGGCCAGCAAAAATTTTCCTACAATGGTTTAGACGTGGCCTTTTCACCATATGGTGCTTATTGGAGGGAGATGAAAAAAATATGTGTCGTTCATCTCCTCAACTCGACACGAGTGCAAAGTTTTCGTACCAACAGAGAAGATGAGGTATCACATATGAATGAAAAAATTTCCAAAGCAGCTCTTGCTTCTAAACCCTTCAACTTGACTGAAGCAATGCTGTCTCTTACAAGCACAGCCATATGCAGAACTGCCTTCGGAAAGAGGTACGAGGATGGAGGAATTGAAGGAAGTAGGTTCCTTGCGTTGCTTAATGAAACCGAAGCCCTTTTTGCGATGTTTTATCTTTCTGATTATTTTCCATACATGGGATGGGTTGATAGACTCACGGGACGCGCCCATCGTCTTGAAAAAAATTTCAGAGAGTTTGATGTTTTCTACCAACAAATTATTGATGAACATCTTGATCCAGAGCGACCAAAGCCCGACCATGAGGACATACTTGACGTTTTGCTTCAAATATACAAGGATCGCACTTTTAAAGTTCAGCTAACGCTTGATCACATCAAAGCAATTCTAATGGTAATCTAAGTTCGACTCAAATTCGGCCTTTTAATTTTCATTTCCCAAGCAACATGATTTGGATTTGAATATTGTAAATGGTTCCAAATATCATGCTTATATTTTATTTTATTTTCCTGATCCTTGCAGAACATATTTGTTGGTGGGACTGATACAGCTGCTGCTACTGTGATCTGGGCCATGAGCCTTCTAATGAAAAACCCTGAAGCAATGAGAAAAGCTCAAGAAGAAGTTCGAAAGGTGATAGGAGATAAAGGTTTTGTGTACGAAGATGATGTTCAACAATTGCCTTACCTTAAAGCTGTGGTTAAAGAGACCATGAGATTGCAACCAACAGCACCACTACTAATCCCAAGAGAAACAACTACGGAGTGTACCGTAGGTGGGTACGAAATACCAGCCAAGACCTTAGTTTACGTCAATGCGTGGGCTATTGGAAGGGACACAGAAGTTTGGGAGAACCCGTATGTGTTCATTCCTGATAGGTGCTTGGGCAGTACTATTGATATGAAAGGACAAGATTTTGAGCTGATACCATTTGGTGCGGGTCGAAGAATTTGTCCTGGTATATATATGGGAATGGCCACCGTGGAGCTTTCACTTTCTAATCTTCTCTACAAATTCGACTGGGAAATGCCTGGTGGGATGAAGAGGGAAGACATAGACGTCGTTCATACGCAACCCGGTCTTGCTATGCATACGAGGGACGCTCTCTGCCTCGTGCCTAAGGCCTATGCTGTGATGGGCAATGATGCGTAAAGGAATTGCGAACATCATCATGAAATCGTGACTCTATGAATAAAACACGAATCAGCCTTAATAAGAAGATTTGCGTACGAGGGACGATCAGTAGTTTTTTTTTGTGTTTTTCAAGGTTTGCATGCTGTGTGTAATAATAAGAATAAACGACGGAGCACCAAGGTTTGTAGCCCAGCGATAGAGGTAAGGTTTCCTGCCTCAGTCACCTGGGTTCGAGCCCTAGCGTGCACACCTGTCATCCCCGCAGTGTCTTACATACCTACTGAGCTTGTAGGGTGTTCATTGGATCCGGGAATTAGTTGTGGTGCGCGTAAGCTGGCCCAGACACCCCGGGTTACCAAAAAAAAAAAAGAATAAACGACAGAGCTTAATCGAATAATTTTCACGCAAGCTCCGTTGAATTTTTAAGGTTCTTTGTACCCTTTTGTTTTTACATTAGAGTTCATTATGGCTTGAATTATTATTTTTCTTATGCAATTTGAAAAGTTGATGGTCTGAATTTTAAGACCTCTATCAAATTCTTTTCAATACTGGCCCTAATATCTGAGCTTAGAAAGTCAATAAAATGAGCAAGTCTCTTTATAAAAAAAATGATTGAAATCCAGATTTTTTGGTCTAAAATTTTGACCCTGATTTTCTAGTTATAAATGGACGATGCCTTGTTTACTCAGATTGGCAATAAATCATCGATTTATTTTAAAAAAAATACTAAGTGTTATTTTTTTATTTAATAAAAAACCCTAGATATACAAGCATAGGCTTTAAATGTTGTGCATGTGGGCCCAAATTTTAAGCACCTGTGCTCCTATCCCTTTAAGTTTTTTACTTAATTTTTTTTTTTGCATTTTGTAATTAGATTGTTTTTTTAATAAATAAATTTATTAAAATAATGTTTACATAATTATATATCCAATTTTGCTATTATTTTTAAATAATATTAATATCTTTTATGATAATATTAACAATTATTTTCGAAATAACTATATATGAACCTTGAATAATTAATGTGAATCAAATATTTATATTTTTTATTTTGTTATTGTAAGTTTTTATATATTTCTTTTTCAAAATTAGTATTATTATATTTTTAATACATTAGTGTCAAATTTATCGATTCACTATTTTTCTAGTTTTGTTTTAGTAAAACTACTTATGATGTTTTATTTAAAGAACAATGCTTTTGATATTAAAAAAAATCAAAAGAAGAAGAATGCATTAGGAAAAGGGTTTTGATTAAAGAGATACATTTTTTTTTAATTTCAAATCATTAATTTGTTTTAGATATTTATTTTAATTGATTTTAGTTTTAATGCAATAAGCAACGTGGCTGAAATAAAGGTATATTGTAATTTTTTTCAAGTTTATTATTCTTATATTTTTTTAATATATTCACATCAAAACTATCAAATTCGTTATTTTTTTAAATTTCTTATTAAGATAAGTTCTTGTTTAAAAACAATACATATGATAAAAAAAAAAAATAAGGAAAAAGAAGAAGAAATGCGTTAATAAGGTACAAGGTTTTTTTTAAGAAATGGTTACCTTTTTTTTCCTTATTCTTAATAGTTATTGTTTTTTGGATATTGATTTTGATTGATTTTAGTTTTTTATGCAATAAACAACATTGCCAAAAATAATATTTTTTTAAAAAAAATACATGAATATGGAAAAGAGAATTCATGCTAACGTATCACATTTTTTTATAATATTTAAATTATTATTTTTTACAAAAATCCTTTTTTATTGCCATGTAATCAAATAAAAAAAATTCAAGAATACCCTGCGACTCGAGATCAAACTTTTCATATGCATCTATTTTTCAGTTTCTCAAGATCAAGTTTTTTTTATGTATTTATTTTTTTAATTTTTCATTTTAATATTTAGTTAATGTTGACAATTGTTTCTATAATTTATTGGTTCATATTATTTTTTATTTATTCTATTAAATACATGCATTAATGTTTTATTTTTTAATTAATTTTTTTACAATATTACAATGTTTATATATATTTTATATATACAAAATTAACTTGAAATTTTACTGTATTGTCAATTACTTAGCTACTTGACAGCTACAAGAAAAACGTACTTTGAATTTGGACCCAATTGTTGATGTTAAGAGACTGGCAACTAGATGTCAGGTTTTGGATCTATGCTCTTGCTGAGCGGGGCATTTTTGTTTTGGAGAAGATGATTGGTGGTTTTTCTGTTCAAAATGTTGACTTTAAAGAACAACGCATGGTGGATGATTGGTGGTTTTGAAAACGACGGTGAGAAGTTTGAACACCATAAGTTAAATCATCAAACCACATAATTTTCTTAAAAGCATTTGAATTTTCTTTTTTTCTTGACGAGAACATCATCAATGTCTATATCTTCCCTATTCACCACAGATGGCATTTGAATTTTCTTTTTTTTTCCCTTTCAGATCAATAGAACCGCCCAAGAATCTATCAGGATCGATTGAACTCGTATGGGTTCTCCCAAGCTTCCGGGTCCCTTCCAACAGCCCAAGCATTCACGTAAACTTATAAATGGTAATAAGACAGATGCCGATGGACAGATCAAGACCAGCAACATGGAAACAAATCACTCCCATGATAACAAAACAAAAATAGAAAGAGACGTTAAGACATTGGTTGACTATGGAAACAAATCAGCTGAGAATTAGACTATGTATCCAAATTAAGCAACCTGCTATATTGCTATATAATAATAGGATGCCTTTGCAGAAGTATTGCTGTATATTCACGTTGTTTTCCTAAGAAACAGAGAGACCTTTTCTAACATACTTATCCTCTGTAATTTTCTCTAAGGTCTTGGTTGGTATTTCGTACCCACCTATGCAACCAAGTGTCCATGGCCACCTCTAGACAGCCGGGGGATTCTTTTTGTTATAGTCTTGTGTAGGTCGTTGATGCAATGATGTTTGTGCTGGGATGAACTAGTAGAGCTACATTGGAGATCTCTCATTTAATTTGGATGCATGAAAATAAGCTATGAGAGCTTTGAATTCAGTGTTGACGCTTTGGGAGTTACTGAATACTGTTAGAAATATTTGAAGGAGAAAAGTAAAAATAAAAACATGGAACTATGATGAAAAACAAATCTCTTACATTACTTTTCTAAGAGAAGAAATCTTTATAGATTTAAATTTAAACTTATAATATTCTAAACATATATTCATACTAGTTCAGGATAATTTAAGAGATTTTAAAATAAATACATCTTTAATAGTTACATGGCATATAACTAAAAAAAAACTTTGAAAGAAAACTTTAAAATTAATTCCAAGAAATATTTCTTAAGATTCTGTTGAACTGATTAAACTACTGGGAGCCATACAGAGCTAATCCCAGCACATTACAGCAACTTTCGGTGCAGAGTTCTTTGACACGGCATGTATGGCTGCATGATGGTTTCCACATGTTCGACATTTTCTTTATTTTTGTGGCAGTTATTTTGTAATTATTGACAATAATGAATGCATCAAAAGTTTGAAGCTTTTGCTGCGAGGTTGGCATATGGCTAAAACTCGCCTTGTTTGAGCACAGAGCCGCCATTCATCACGAGGAGCATAGCTATATTAAGTAAAATATTTTAGTCCACCAAGTACTTCATTAATATTCCCCCCCCCCCCCCCTCTACGATTTTAAATAAAGACAAGGTGTGTGTCTCCTTCTTCTTTTTTCTCACAATACAACGTTATATAATAAATTTACTAAACATTTCATAATTATTTGTATAGGCAATTAGTGAATAAGAGGAATTTTTTTGTTTAAGATATCTGATATCAAATATAAATTTATGCTATGGCTGTCAAATAAATTTATAATGAAATTATACCGTTCAAGTTTGATAGAGATCCTTGTTGTTGCGTCAATTATCCTTCTGAAAAGAATTTAATAGCTTTTACAGATCATATTTTTTAAAAAAAATATACTAAAATAATATTTTTTTATTTTTTAAAATTATTTTTATTAAACCTTGTTCACCAAATTTAGATAAATCCATTAAATATATTCATGCGATATTCCATTTCCAATTTAATTTGGACATTCATCCTTCTTTTCCTTCTTATCGATCATCTACATTGTTAGTAATGCATTAGTGTCTCTTCGTAACTCAATCTGTTGAAGAGCCCGTTTGGCTCTGCGGCTGCGGCTGCGTTTTTTTTAAAACGTAGTTGCAGCCGTTTGGTTAAAAAAAATGAGGTATACTATTCACTAGATCCCATCTTTTTTCTGCGTTGGAAACACAGTATTTGCAAACAAGAATTCCTTGCTTACTTGCACTGTTCACGTAATTGCACTATTCAATGAACAGTGCAATTGACATGAACAGTGCAAGAAAATTGCACTATTTAAAATAGTGAACAGTGCAATACTCTTGCATTGTTCACTTGCACTGTGTGGATTCTTTTTTTTTTAGTATGTTAAGTTTTTTTTTTGTTAATTTTTTAAAAAAAACTAGTTTAGAGTGAATTTTATATATAATAATATTTTATCTAATTTTATTACACGCTAAAAAATTATGAAAACTGTAATTCTTGTCAGATAAATTTTGTATGTAATGGAATTGTAGATAGTTTAATAGAACAATAAAAAAAATTTATATAAAGTATGATTTATTTCATAATGTTACCGCAATAGTTAAATCCACAATATTTAAATTAAAAACCATCAATATTAATTTATATTTTTTAAAATTATTTTATAACCTCAATTTCAAAAACATTCTTAACCAAACACATTAAACTACTTTTTCTTCAACCTCAATTTCAACCACAGTTTTAACCAAATACCTATTTTTTCAAACCAACCGCAACTAAAAGTATTTTTTATAAAATAATTTTTTTTAAACCAGAACCACAGCAACTACGCAATACCAAATATACTCAAAGTAAACAAATCACCCTTATAGTTTTATTATTATTATTATTTCAACATCATGACCTAAGGTAGGAAACCTGTCCAGTACGACCAAAAAATTTTATTTTCCTTGTCAAAGACACTGCAGTCCATGTTAAAGTATTTGTTTGAAAATTTGATAAGGTTTGGTAATTTAAAGTATTGTTTTAAAAATAAAATAATAAAAATATTTTTAAAATATAAAAATAAAGATATAAATACACAACCCAATCCTGTTTTTCTAGATTGGAACGCCGAGTGACTCGAGATTTGAGGATTGATGCTATAATTCAGCATCGGAGAAAATAACTTACACGAATATTGGACCTTGACAAGATTACATGATGATAATTTAACATTGACAAGATTCAATATTGACAGGATCATATAAAAATAATTTATCATTAACATATCCTAAAAGACAAAAAAATCCATTACAATCCATAGTGTTTCATTAAAAAAAAAGCTATAGTATTCTCCCATGTTTTAATTTTCCTTAATAATAATAATAATTAATAATTCATGCCGTCAGATCATAAATTACACGCAATAAAATGTACTGAATTATTATACACCATTTCTAGTTTAATGGCCCCATGAAGATTCCCACGCAAGTTTTTATTGAGGGAGAAAATTCACTTTGTTGGTCCCATTTATCAATTTATATATGTCCTTGATTGGGATGAAAAGTCGTATCTGAATATGCATTATTATTATTATTATTTATATATATAAAAAAAAACCATGTAGCAGGTAACGGGAGCCTGGCCTTAATGTTAATGAATGGATTGATTATGCATAGACTTTGTGAATTTCGTTTCGTTGGCATTTTGTCTTTTCAATTGGGTATCCATGCAGGTTGTTAATTTTATTTTGGTTGGCATTTGATTTTTTCAATTGAAACAATATGTTTTAATTTTAAAGTGTTTATGTTTCGGTTGTACTTTATTTATTTATATATATTCAACAAATATAATTGCAATTCAATTCCAAATATAGCAAAAATTTAAGTTATACAATTCAAATTTCAAACACAAATAAAAAAATAAAAGTTTGATGCAGAACGCTTGGCAGTGGAATTTGAAGCACAAATTGATAGGTGCATAGTAAAGACGAAAAGGTCATGAGTATTGTACGCTGAGATTTAAATGGCATTCAATAGGTTTAATTAATCATGCATGTTTCAAGTAGAATAAATAGACAACGTAAGCGTTGCCTTACTTTCACTTTGTATTCCAAATATTCAATACAGTTTTGAGATTTTCTCTCATTTTCTAGTGGATTCCAGATAAACTTTTAAGGGTGAACGTGAGGATCCCGCTGTTAATTTTTTTGTTGCGTCAGTTGCTATTAGAGAGGGATTGCCTTGGCTCGATGGCGAATGACCCGAACAATGATCGACCCCTTCCTGGTGGGGAACCAGTTTCCAAGAGAGAGTTTGACGCTCTTGCTACGAGCGTTGAAGAGATTCGGCAATTGCTTCTCAACATGGGAAACAACAACAACAATGAACGAGATAACCAACGTGGTGGTGGCAGAGGCAACTGCGATGGTCATCGTCAACGGGAGGAGATTGAATCAAATTCTGAGGAGGAGATGGAACGTCCCGAGAACGCATTTGCTGGTAATCTAAATAATCAACAACCCATTGAAGATTATCGGATGAAGGCCGACATCCCTTATTTTAATTGTCATCTATCCATTAAAGGATTTTTAGATTGGCTTGTAGAGGTAGAGAGATTTTTGAGATTATATCAGTACCAGAGGAGAGGATGACTAAGATATCGGCTTTTTGCTTAAAAGGGAGTGCAGCTGTATGGTGGGATAATTTGCAGAAGTCAAGATAGAGGTAGGCCAAACAACCGGTCAGGACATAGCGTAGGATGAAACAATTAATGATGGATCGTTTCCTTCCAATAGATTATGAGCAGCATCTCTATTACCTCTACCATAATTGTACCCAGGAAAGTAGGGCAGTTGAGGATTGTACTCATGAGTTCCTACAGTTGGCAGAGAGAAATTCATTGAATGAAACTCAAGGGCAGACGGTATCAAGATATGTAAATGGATTGACGACATCAATACAAGATAGAATCAGGTTACAAGTTTTCTGGGACATCCATGAGGCTCAAAATATGGCTATGAAGGCACAACAGTTAGAGAAAGAACTGAAGGAATGTGAATAGAAGGAGAAAAAGATGAACTATATCAACAACAATAATTACCCGAGGAAGGCAGCAGATTCTTATATTCCTAACAAGGAGAAGAAAGAGGTCCACCAGATCCAAAGAAATAATTATAAAAGGCAGAATTACAGAGGAGAGAGCAGCCAGAACAATTATATAAATCGAAATCGAAATCAGAGACCAAACCATGGCCCATACGCTAGAGCAACTGGTGATGTCTGCTATAGGTGTTTCCAGTCTGGCCACCGATCCAATAACTGTCCAAAGCGGAAGCAAGCGAACCTTGTAGAAGGAACCGAAGAAGCTGATGATCATAGTGGAAATTATGATGGGCCTGAGTTTGCATATGAAGATAATAATGAGGTTGTTAATTTGATGATGAATCGTACTGCTATTGAAGAAGATGAAGTGCTCAGCATGGTGCTACAACGAGCTCTCCTTTCGCCAAAACAAGAAGGATAGAGGAATCACATATTTCATTCTTTATGTTCTGTTGACAACAAGGTATGCACATTGATTGTAGATGGTGGCAGCTGTGAGAATTTTGTGTCACAAAAGCTGGTTGATTATTTAAAACTTCCAACATAGAAGCATAAGAATCCTTATATGTTAGGGTGGGTAAAGAGAGGACCATCAGTGAAAGTGACAGAGGTATGCAAAGTTCCTCTTTCTATTGGTAAGTATTACAAACATGAGATTTGGTGCGATGTAATTGATATGGATGCCAGCCATGTATTACTGGAAGGCCTTGGTAGTTTGATGTTGATGCTACCCATAAAGGCGTGATAATGTGTTTATCTTTGAGTGGGGTTCTCATAAAATTGCACTTGCTCATGTTGATCAATCTGGAAAATTAAAAAAACCATAAGCTGGAAGTTTAAATTTTCTAGCTATTTCCAGGAATAGCCACGAGTTTGAAGACATTATTAAAGAAGTTAGATTCATGTATCCAATTGTTCTTAAGGGGCTTATGGTGACGAATGTTGTTTCAAGTAATGTTCCAAAAGAAGTGCAGGAAATTTTAATCGAGTATGAAGATCTAGTTTCTGAGGATTTACCAGCACAACTTCCTCTTATGCGAGATATTCAACATCAGATTGATTTATTCCCTGGATCAAGCCTACCTAAACTTCCCTATTATCATATGAGCCCAAAGGAAAATATTATCTTGAAGGAGAAGATCGAAGAGCTGCTGGAAAAAGGATTTATTCGTGAGAGCATGAGTCCTTGTGCAGTTCCTATCTTGCTAGTGCCAAAAAAGGATAACACCTGGCGTATGTGTGTTGGCAGTAGAGCCATTAATAAAATCACCATCAAATATAGATTTCCAATTCCACGATTGGAGGATATGTTGGATGTCCTTGAGGGTTCCAAGGTGTTTTCAAAAATTGATTTGCGCAGTGGCTATCACCAGATTCGAATTAAACCAGGGGATGAATGGAAGATGGCATTTAAGAGCAATGAGGGTCTGTATGAATGGCTGGCAATGCCATTCGTATTATCAAATGCACCAAGAACTTTCATGCGACTCATGAACCAGGTTTTGTGTCCTTTTACTGGGTCATTTGTAGTTGTGTATTTTGATGATATTCTAATTTACAGTAAAAACAAAGAACATTTGGTGCAATTAAGACAGGTTCTGGATGTTTTGAAAGAGAATAAGCTTTATATTAATTTGAAGAAGTGCACATTCTTTACAAATAAACTGCTATTTTTAGGGTATATTGTTAGCGAAGATGGAATTCATGTGGATCAAGACAAAGTACGTGCAATCAGAGAATGGCCAACTCCAAAGACTGTAAGTGAGTTACGTAGTTTCCATGGCCTTGCTACTTTTTACAGGCATTTTGTACGAAACTTTAGTACCCTTGCAGCCCCTATTACTGAATGTCTCAAACAAGGGAAGTTTCATTGGGGTGAAGCACAAGATAAAGTTTTGCGTTGATTAAAGAAAAGCTTAACACTACACCAGTGTTGGCCCTTCCCAGCTTCAAAAAGATATTCAAAGTCGAATGTGATGCAAGTGGATTGGGGGTGGGAGCTATGTTGTCTCAAGAAAAAAGACCATTGGCATTCTTTAGTGAAAAATTAAGTGAAGCCCGTCAAAAGTGGAGTACTTATGATCAAGAATTTTATGTAGTTGTGCGTGTGTTGAAACAATGGGAGCATTATCTAGTGCAGCGAGAATTTGTTCTTTACACTGATCATGAAGCCTTGAAGTTCATCAACAGCTAGAAGAGTGTGAGTAGAATGCATGTCAGATGGGCCACTTTCCTTCAGAAGTTTCCTTTTGTAATTAAGCATAAATCTGGATCTCCCAATCGTGTTGCTGATGCTTTGAGTCGGAAAGCAGACTTGTTGATTACTTTAGCACAAGAGATTGTGGGATTTGAATTTCTAAAGGAGTTATATGAAGCTGATCTTGATTTCAAAGAAGTTTGGGTGAAGTGTGTTCAAAGTCAACCTATTTCAGACTACCACATGAGAGAAGGATATCTGTTTAAAGGCAACAAGTTATGCATTCCCAGCTCATCCTTACGAGAGAAGCTTATTTGAGATATTCATGGAGGCGGTTTAAGTGGGCACCTAGGAAGAGACAAAACAATTGCAGGAATTGAGGAACGTTATTTTTTGCCTCAGTTGAAGAAGACCATTGGCAAAATTATGAGAAATTGCTATGTTTGTCAGGTGTCAAAGGGACAAACTCAAAATACTAGATTTTATATGCTTTTATCGGTCCCTAGCAATATTTGGCAAGACTTGTCCATGGATTTTGTGTTGGGGCTTCCTCGAACCCAAAGTGGGGTTGATTCTGTGTTTATTGTGGTTGACAGATTCTCTAAGATGGCACATTTTATAGCTTGTAGAAAGACTTCTGACTCTACTCACATAGCCAGACTATTTTTTAGAGAGGTGGTGCGTTTGTATCACAGTTATTAAACCTGGCCCGGCCCGGCGGGTCGACCTACTGGTTGGACCGGTTCGGATTTAATAAAAGACCGGCCAGGACAATAACCCGGCAAAACCTGGCAGGTCGACCCATGACCTGGGAGACCCGGGCAAACCCAGACAAGACCCGATAAGAGATCTGAAAAGTGCAGCTCCTTCATGTGCCCCCTGACCGCCCTCCTCCTTGAACTCGTTTCAAGCATGAGATGTATTTATTGAATAAAAGAATGTGTATTGTTGACCAAATGAGAGATCTAAAAAATGAAAAGCCTTTTTCTTGCTTCGCTTACATGCTTGTTCTATGAGTGGACTACTCCATGGAGGAATAGTCCTTAATGTCATATACTGGATGCTCGAGGCTCCCCCAATCGAAAGCTGCGATAGTTAGGGAGTTTCAAGAAGACCAATGAGCACCCATTGATCGAGTTGGGGAGTGACGATTGATGACTGTAACTTGAAGGAAATTAAAGGTAAAAGGGACCAAACTCACAGTTTTAGGAGAGAGAGAGAGAGAGAGAGGCAACAGGTAGCAGACTGTTTTTAATTTCTGGGTTTGTGTGGTGTTTGGTTGCTTGTGATGAAGCCAGAGAGGGTAGATAAACTTTGTGAGGAGATGGTGATGAGATTAAGAGCCCGTACAAAACAAACGACATAATGCATACGGTGTATTCCTTCCTCACCCTTGATGTGACCTAGCTAGCTTTATCTTTGCTCCTGTGATTATATTTGCTCCTGTGCTTATTAGTCTAAGTCATAAGATGTTTTTTTAGAAAAAAAATACTCTAATTTAAAAATATAATATAATATTTTTTAATGTGAGATAATTTTTTTAAAATATTATTATTTACAACATGGATTTTTTTAAAAAAAATTCATATGAAATATTAAATTTTAAATATTTTTTTAATTTTTCCGGGTTGACCCGAATTGACCCATAAACTATGGTTTGCATGGTGTACCCAAAACTATTACATCTGATCGTGACACCAAATTTCTAAGTCATTTCTGGAGTACTCTATGGAAGCTCTTCGGTAGTACCTTGAAACGTAGCAGCACAACACATCCACAAACAGATGGCCAGAAATAGGTGACTAATAGAACGCTTGGCAACATGGTTCGAAGTATATGTACTGATAAATCAAAGAAGTGGGACAATGCCTTGCTACAAGTGGAGTTTGCTTACAATAACGCAGTTCATAGTGCCACAGGAAAGTCTCCTTTCTCTTTGGTATATACTCCAGTTCCTAACCATGTCGTTGACTTGGTAAAACTTCCTAAAGCTCATGGAGTTAGCATAGGCGCTCAGCATATGGCTAAAGATGTTATTGAGGTTAAAGAAGAAGTGCGAGATAAGCTAGAAAAAACCAATGCTAGGTACAAAGCTGCTGCAAACAAGCATAGGCGTGCTAAAGTTTTCAATGAAGGAGATTATGTGATGGTTTTTCTCAGAAAGGAGCGATTCCCTGTTGGAACCTACAGCAAGCTGAAGCCGCGCAAGTATGGACCTTATAAGATTTTAAGAAAGATCAATGATAATGCCTATGTTATTAACCTGCCTGCATCTATGAGAATTTTAAGCACTTTTAATGTTACAGATTTGTATGAGTATCATGAAGATGAAGCTCTTTATTATGAAAATAACTCAGAGGCGAGTTCTTTTAAAGTGGAGGAGTCTGATGCAGAACATTTGGCAGGGGAATTTAAAGCACAAATTGATAGGTGCATACTGAAGACGAAAAGGTCATGAGTATTGTAAATGGCATTCAATAGGTATAATTAATCATGCATGTTTCAAGTAGAATAAATAGACAATGTAAGCGTTGCCATACTTTCACTGTGTATTCCAAATATTCAATATAGTTTTGAGATTTTCTCTCATTTTCTGATGGATTCTAGATAAACTTTTGAGGGTGAACGTGAGGATCCCTCTGTTAATTTTCTTGCTGTGTCAAAGTTGAACCAATATGATCCGATCGATTTAATAAGTTTAAAGATAACTTGGATGACTGATAAAAATATAGTTTAATTAAAAAAAATTAAGATGACATTTTAAAAAATAAATATTGAAACAAGAACATTTTATATCTACTCGGGTCAACTTGGGTTAACCTTTCAAATTTGTGACCTAGATTATAAGACCATAATAACCCCAAATAAAGCAAATCAAAATAAAATATGAAACTCAATTCTCAATAAACTTATTGTTGAATAATGAAAATGAAAAAAAAATCAAATCTACAAAAAAGAACACAAAAATAACCTTTCGAAAAAAATTAAATTATAAATTTAAATAAAATTATGAAAACACCATCAGCAATCTTACAAGGCCTTTCTAATTTTTTATTATCCTAATATTTTAACTTGAGATATAAAAATATATCAGTAGCTCCTTGTAAAATTTCAATCTAATTCAATGATTGGATTGATAGATAAGATTGAAAAAAAACACACACACATTATTTGGCTAAAATGATTGGTTGAGGCAGAAATAACTGGAATTTGGATAGAATTTATGAAATAAGCCAAGATTTTAAACAAGATAAAATTTATTTTAATTTATTTTATTTTTTTAAATTAGAACATGATATACCAGCTATTTCAAACGAAACGGGCTGGAATTGAAAACCATAGTATGTAGTAGTATCGTTCTCTTGGTATAATAAAAGGCAAGAGGTTAGATTTCTATATAGTATAAAATCTAGACGGGAGATATTCATTATGAATTTACTGAACAGCCCTCCAAAATGCACAGGCTATTGTTATGATTTCTATAACATGATTATTGCTCATCAAATACGCAATAATAATGTTATATATGGATCAATTTCAAACACAGGCTATTGTTATATTATAATTGCTGAGGAAAATTTTCAAGTCAAAACATGAAGTAAATATTTTCAATTACGTTCGTGCATATACACAAATAAAATGTTTGTAATAAAAGCTAATATGATAGAAATCTATTTACATAAAAATTTTTATTATTATTGCACTGTGTAGGAGTGCAACTGGACTCTGTTTTTTTATTTATAATTTTTTTAAAAAAATTAAATTAATTTTTTATATGTTTTGATCGGTATAGTTATTAAAAATAAAAAAAATATTTTAATATATTTTTAAATAAAAAATACACTCACCCTCAAACACTCTCTATATAATTGAAGCTTGTATCGCAGAATTCACAGCTCAAAAATACTCTGATCATAATGGTATTACTCATATTCATAATTCTCTTCCTCTCCATCATTTTCTTGTTTCTTCTCAAGAAAAACAAAATCTCTAAAAGAGCTCGTTTCCCTCCTGGCCCCAACGGTCTTCCCTTGATAGGTAACTTGCACCAGCTTGATAGCTCAAACCTTCAAACGCATTTATGGAAACTATCTCAAAAATATGGCCCCCTCATGTCCTTAAAGCTAGGTTTCAAGCGAACCCTCGTGGTCTCTTCAGCCAAAATGGCTGAAGAGGTACTGAAAACCCATGATCTTGAATTTTGTAGCAGGCCGCTCTTGACTGGCCAGCAAAAATTTTCCTACAATGGTTTAGACTTGGCCTTTTCACCGTATGGTGCTTATTGGAGGGAGATGAAAAAAATATGTGTCGTTCATCTCTTCAACTCGACACGAGTGCAAAGTTTTCGTACCAACAGAGAAGATGAGGTATCGCATATGATTGAAAAAATTTCCAAAGCAGCTCTTGCTTCTAAACCCTTCAACTTGACTGAAGCAATGCTGTCTCTTACAAGCACAGCCATATGCAGAACTGCCTTTGGAAAAAGGTACGAGGATGGAGGAATTAAAGGAAGTAGGTTCCATGCGTTGCTTAATGAAACTCAAGCCCTGTTTATGATGTTTTATCTTTCTGATTATTTTCCATACATGGGATGGGTTGATAGACTCACGGGACGCGCCCATCGTCTTGAAAAAAAATTCAGAGAGTTTGATGTTTTCTACCAAGAAATCATTGATGAACATCTAGATCCAGAGCGACCAAAGCCCGACCATGAGGACATACTTGACGTTTTGATTCAAATATACAAGGATCGCACTTTTAAAGTTCAACTAACGCTTGATCACATCAAAGCAATTCTAATGGTAATCTAAGTTCGACTCAAATTCGGCCTTTTAATTTTCATTTCCCAAGCAAAATGATTTGGATTTGAATATTGTAAATGGTTTCAAATATCATGCTTACATTTTATTTTATTTTCCTGATCCTTGCAGAACATATTTGTTGGTGGGACTGATACAGCTGCTGCTACTGTGATCTGGGCCATGAGCCTTCTAATGAAAAACCCTGAAGCAATGAGAAAAGCTCAAGAAGAAGTTCGAAAGGTGATAGGAGATAAAGGTTTTGTGTACGAAGATGATGTTCAACAATTGCCTTACCTTAAAGCTGTGGTTAAAGAGACCATGAGATTGCAACCAACAGCACCACTACTAATCCCAAGAGAAACAACTACGGAGTGTACCGTAGGTGGGTACGAAATACCAGCCAAGACCTTAGTTTACGTCAATGCGTGGGCTATTGGAAGGGACACAGAAGTTTGGGAGAACCCGTATGTGTTCATTCCTGATAGGTTCTTGGGCAGTACTATTGATTTGAAAGGACAAGATTTTGAGCTGATACCATTTGGTGCGGGTCGAAGAATTTGTCCTGGTATATATATGGGAATTGCCACCGTGGAGCTTTCACTTTCTAATCTTCTCTACAAATTCGACTGGGAAATGCCTGGTGGGATGAAGAGGGAAGACATAGACGTCGATCATACGCAACCCGGTCTTGCTATGCGTACGAGGGACGCTCTCTGCCTCGTGCCTAAGGCCTATGTTGTGATGGGCAATGATGCGTAAAGGAATTGTGGACATCATCATGAAATCGTGACTCCATGAATAAAACACAAATCAGCCCATGATCAGTAGTTTTTTTTTTGTTTTTTAAGGTTTGCATGCTGTGTGTAATAATAAGAATAAACGACGGAGCTTAATATGAAGATTTGTTAAGAAAAAATTAATAAAATCTCATGTTTACGTAATGTATTAGAAAACATACGCTTTCAAAGATATATATTCCTATTGTAACTCTTATTCCAGAATTAACTTAGCACAATATAGGAAAATAATCTTGTATATAATATAGTTGTGACAGATTCAATTGATAAGCAACAAGGTTGGCAATTCCTTTTTTTCTTTGAAATTCACATGGTATCAGAGCTCGGTTTACCCTAGCTCTCCTTCTCTTTCTCTTTCTGTCTCTGTCTCAAACTCTTGCTTCAATATTTTTATCTGATTGTTCACTACCATGGAACGTGAGCAATTTTCTAAAGAAGGCAGGAATAATGCCTTTGATTCTTTTTTTCTCTACCATTCTGATCATCCGAGATCCGTGCTTGTTTCCAAACCTCTCAATGGTGATAACTACTCTACTTGGTATAGATCTATGACAATCTCTTTAAATGCTAAAAATAAATTGGGATTTATAGATGGGACAGTACAAATACCATCAGCCACCAACCAACCGGACGATCATGCTTTATGGAAAAGATGCAATGACATGATTTTATCATGGATTCTCAACTCAATTACACCAAAACTTGCCGACAGTGTTATATATTCGACTACAGCATAAGAAGTCTAGGAGGATCTTCAAGATCGTTTTTCTCAAAGTAACGCTCCTCGTATTTTTCAGATTGAGAGAGACATAGCTTGTGTTTCTCAAGCTCAGATGACAATTGAGGCATATTATACAAAGCTGAAAGGATTGTGGGATGAATTGGGATCTTATAACGGAACTGTTTGCTCTTGTGGAGCAGATCATAAGCGACAACAATTGATGCAATTTCTCATGGGATTAAATGAATCTTACAAGGCAATTCGGGGGTAGATTCTACTGTTCAATCCTTTACCTGATGTTCGTTAGGCTTATGCTTCCATTGTTCAAGAAGAAAAGCAACGCAACTTAGGTGATACACATGATGCAACAAAAACCGCAGCCATGGTGGTTCAACGAAATGCACCCACAGCTCTGGCTTTTCGATCAGGTCAAGGGGTTTCCTCCCACTCCAATTCTTTTAATCGTAAGCCACTGCACTGCACATACTGTGACAGTGATCATTATGTGCGAGATACATGTTGGAAATTACATGGATATCCACCAGGTCACCCAAAGCACAAAGCCAGCAGATTCAATAAGTCTGGAAGTCGTCAACATTACAACAAACCTGCACAACCTTCATCTAATTACATCAAGGAAGGTCCCACGATAGAAGAGAAGCATTCAAAGATGAATGGACTCTCTGATTTACAGTTCCAGCAAATATTGTCTATCATGAACAATACTGGAAATGCTCAAACCACTGTTCCTCAAGCCAATGATGTGGTCACCACTCCAGGTTTGTTACAAACACCAATTATTATGCCAAATCTATTGATTCTCGACAGTGGTGCCACTGACCATATCACTTCTTCTCCGAATCTGCTTGTCGATAGTCGGTAAAACACTATTTTGCCACCAGTTATTATGCCGAGTGGAGAACAGGCTCCAATTACGTCTACTGGGACTTTACATTTGAATTATGTTATTTCTCTAAAAAATGTGCTTGGTGTGCCATCTTTTAAGATGGATTTGATGTCTATAAGTCGAATTACAAGAGGACTTAATTGTTCAGTAACCTTTTTTCCCTATTGGTGTGTTTTACAGGACTTGGCGACGAAGACAATGATTGGTTTGGGTAAACAACGAGGCGGACTTTATTACTTGGTTGCATTAGCATCAACACCACCAATACCAAAATACCAACCCTCCACATCTGCTGCCATTGCTACCCAATCATCCCGTTCTCATGTCATCTCCTCCACTGATTTGTGGCATCGCCGATTATGGCATTTATCTTCCTCTAGATTACATTTTATGGCAAAAACTTTACTCAATTTTCCTTTTAAATTCCAAGACGCTTGTGATATTTGTACACTTTCAAAACAATGTCTTCTTCCTTTTTCTGCTAGTTCAATTTCCTCTATTCGACCATTTGAATTAATTCATTGCGATATTTGGGGGCCTTATAAAATTCCTTCTCTTTCTGGTGCTAAATATTTTTTGACAATTATGGATGATTACTTTCAATTTACATGGGTATTTTTTATGTATCACAAACATGAAACACAAAATTTACTCATCAATTTCTTTTCCTTCGTCAAAACTCAATTTAATGTATCCATCGCAAATATTCGCATCCATAATGAGGGGAATTTTTTTCTATGCAGAATTTTTTCTGCCAACATGGCACAACTTATCAACACTCTTGCGTTTATACGCCCTAATAAAATGGGGTCGTCGAGCGTAAACATCGTCATATCCTTGAGTCTGCACGTGCTTTTCGTTTTTAAGCTCACCTCCCCTTGTATTTTTGGGCAGAATATGTCCTTACTACTGTCCATTTAATCAATCGTTTGCCCACACCACTTCTTTCACATAAAACCCCTTTTGAAAAACTTTACAACAAGGTTCCAAATTACTCCCATCACAAAGTTTTCGGTTGCCTTGCATATGCCACTGAAATGCACGCTACACATAAATTTGCTCCTCGAGCTGCACGTTGTGTTTTTCTCGGGTACCCAGTCGGCCAAAAAGCTTATAAACTCTACAACATTACCACCCATAAATTTCTCACCAGCCGTGACATTTTTTTTCATGAACACATTTTTCCCTATCAATTACCCTCTACCATTCCTGCACCTCTCATACCATCAACTGAATCCACAGCTGCCACACCAATCATTCCCCTTTCCATCTCTAATCTTCCTTCAGCAGACTTCTCAGTCCCCTCTTCAGCGTCTTCCACTCTAGTCCCTTCGTCATCTCCCTCCAATGTGCCCTTATCACCATCTATCCTTCCTGTGCAGCCTCTGCGTCGTTCTCAGCGGCATTACAGCCCTCCCCGTGCTCTGCGTGATTATGTTTGCAACCAAGTAAAGTCTCCCAAACCAACGCTGCCTTCATCGTCCAGTCCCACCACAGGTATAAGGTATCCTTTTTGTAATTTCCTTTCTTATCACCGCTACTCACCACAGCACAGGTCATTTGTTGCCACCATTAGTCAGGACATTGAGCCTTGCTCATACACTGAAGCTGGCTCCCTTCCACAATGGCATAATGCCATGCAATCTAAGCTCGCAGCATTGGAAACTAACCAGACTTGGTCCCTCACATCTCTCCCTCCTAGCAAGACTGTCATTGGATGTCACTGGATATACAAAATCAAACGTCATTCAAATGGCACCATTGAGCGTTATAAAGCTCAGTTAGTGGCCAAGGGTTACACACAGCTGGAAGTTATTGATTTCCATGACACATTCTCTCTTACTGCCAAAATGATTATCGTCTGATGTTTATTGGCTTTAGCAGCATCACAGAATTGGTCCCTCTATCAACTAGATGTACACAATGTTTTCCTTCATGGTGATCTTCATGAAGAAATTTATATGTGTCCATCTTTTGGTCTTCAGCGACAGGGGGAGAACTTGGTATATCGCCTCAACAAGTCGTTGTATAGATTAAAGCAAGCATCTCGCCAATGGTTTGCCAAATTCTCTGTAGCTATTCAAGTTGCCAGATATGTTCAGTCTAAAGCAAATTATTCATTGTTCACATGTCGCAATGGTAAATCTTTTACCGCATTATTGATATATGTTGACATTCTCATCACAGGTAATGACCTTAAGGCTATATCCACTCTCAAGAACTTTTTGCACAGTTATTTTTGCATTAAGGATTTGGGTGATTTGAAGTATTTTTTGGGCATTGAGGTCTCTCGATCAAAAAAAAATATTTCTATCTCACAACGAAAATATGCTTTGGAAATTCTGAAGGATAGTGGGGTTTTGGGTGTTAAACCCGTACAAAACACAAAACTCTCTGATGCAGGTGACTTGCTTAAAGATCCATCTCAGTATAGAAGACTTGTGGGGCGTCTAATCTACTTGACTATTACACGACCGAATATCATGTATTCTATACATGTGCTAAGTTGATTTATGCATGCCCCACGCAAACCGCACATGGAGGCTGCCTTGAGTGTGTTGTGTTACCTGAAAGGTGCTCTAGGTCAGGGTTTGTTTTTCTCTTCTCAAAATGGTATGTCTCTCCGAGCTTTTTATGATTCAGATTGGGCTGGTTGTCTAATGACTCGGAGATCAACTACAGGTTATTGTGTTTTTTTTTGTTCTTCACTTGTTTCTTGGCGGACAAAAAGACAAAAAATAGTGTCACTCTCCTCAACAGAAGCCAAATACAGAGCTATGACAGGTACATGCTGTGAGTTATCTTGGTTAAAATCATTGTTGAAAGACCTACAGATATTGCACCTGAAACCAACATTACTACACTGTGATAACAAAGCAGCTTTACATATAGCAGCTAATCCAGTTTTCCATGAGAGAACCAGACATATAGAAATGGATTGTCACTTCATTCGGGGAAAAATACAGGATGGTTCGATCACGACTGAATTTGTTACTTCAGCAAAATAGCTTGCGGATGTCTTCACTAAACCATTGGGAAAAGAGAGCTTCTCCATCATGATTCGCAAGTTGGGAGTTCTTGACATCCACTCTCCAACTTAAAGGGGAGTGTTAAGAAAGAATCAATAAAATCTCATGTTTACGTAATGTATTAGGAAACATATGATGTCAAAGATATGTATTCCTATTGTAACTCTTATTCCAGAATTAGCTTAGCACAATATAGAAAAATAATCTTGTATATAATGTAGCTGTGACAAATTCAATTGATAAGCAACAGGGTTGGCAATTCCTTTTTTTCTCTGAAATTCACAAGATTGACCTCGAATGATTTTCACGCAAGCTCCGTTGAATTTTTAAGGTTCTTTGTACCCTTTTGTTTTTACATTAAAGTTCATTATGGCTTGAATTATTATTATTTTTATGCAATTTTTAAAGTTGATGGTCTGAATTTTAAGACCTCTATCAAATTCTTTTCAATACTGGCCCTAATATCTGAGCTTAGAAAGTCAATAAAAATGGCAAATCTCTTTATTCATGTGATATGCATATCAATTTAAAATACTTCATAAGTTATTAAATAATGCATGATACATGAGTTAGATCAATAATCCTGCACAATATATGAGTTAGATCAATAATCCTGCAGATAGGAGCTATCTAAGAAATCTTGACACTAATATAGATAGGGTTCCACGTATGAAAGACATTCATCTGAAAAAAAAATTCTATCTATTCAAACAACAGATCCAGATGATTTTGTATTTCACTTTGCCATGGGAGCTGTTGAAACTCCTACTAAAATTCATGCAATTGCTTAATTTTCACTCTTTTGATGCATTGGAGTCAGAAGTTTTGGATGCCCTCTGCACTGTATTATCTAGGGTTTATTCCATTGGTCCCCTCTAGCTATTGGTGTGCCAATGTTGTGTTTCTCCTTCTTTGTTGATCAAGCAATGAACTGTAGCTATGGTAGCAATGAATAAGGAGTTGCTATGGAAATTGATAATAGCCTTAAAAGGAAAGAAGTGGGGATGCTTGTGAAAGAGCTAATGGAAAGGGGAAAGGGTGAGAAAATGAGGGAAAAGGCTAAGGAATGGAAAAGGCTCTTCAAAAGGATGTTGGACCAAAGGGTACATCATACATTAATCTGGACAAGTTCATTTGAAACAGTACTCTTCTCGCAATAATTAGATCTATTTGCTTAAAATGCAATTGATGAGCAATAAGAATTGGAAAAAAAACAAGATTGCAGGAGACAAAGAATATTGTTTCATTTCATTGAAGTTGCGATATTAGAAATTAGATATGAAATAAAACATATTATATTTTGTGTTAATGCATGAACGTTCCAATTACCTACCATTATAAATAATCATTTATCTTGTAGTTTCTCCTACCAATTCAATAAATTAAGCCAATATTTACCATCTATCTGTTTTTTCAACCACACATGTTTCATTCAATCTTTTGTCAAAAACTACAAGAATGTATGAAAGCGAACCTTATTTCTTAAAATAATGTTGTTGGCATTTAGCAATCACTTTAGATAATGTTTATGGATTGTCGGTGACATGGTGTCATCAAGAAACATTTATCATAAATGAAAGAATTCACTCATTAAGATGGAAGGGATTTACAAGGAGTTAAAATGTTATTCATGTAACTTTGTAATCAATGTTATTTAACCTAACTTTACCTGACGAATGAATCCAGTACTTATATTTATTCTTAGATAGATGTATATTTATATCCATTAGTGTTGATGTACCCTCATCGCAAGAGCACAACGTCATGGTCCTAACTGATTTTTTCAAAGATTTTAGGCAAATAACTGGTTGTGTAAAGAGAAGGTATTAACATCTATAATACCTCTTACCTGAGATAAGCTGCATTACTTTTTATTATTTATTATGGTCTGATGATGTCTATTTTTACTATCCTAACAAGACGGGTTTGCTACGATGATCAAACCCTGGTTTTCTAGGTCAAGAACTCAGTCTGGAAAGGTGAAATATTTTTAATTATCGTTGAGGCTTCTTTCGAAGTGAAATTGAAATTTTTGCTACCATGTCATTCCAAATAATATTTCATATAAATTCCTTGTGAATTTTATCCTTATATCAGAAGTGAATGAACTGTATTATTCACCGTAATATTTTAGATAATAACTTCATACAGGTTTTTTTATCCTTATATTAAAATAAGTAATAAAATTATTATCCATAATAATATTTTGAATATTAAACCGTTTTAAATTTTTTATCCATATATTAAAAGTGAATAATATTTTATTGCCAAAAATAATTTTTAAATATTTTTAAATATAGACCAAAATCTTTTGGAATTTTACCAACTTGTTGTAAAATTCATATAATATTTTTCTTAAAACATGCCAAAATATTTTAAATTTTTCTTTAAAAAGATGCTCAAATAATTTTAAGATTTTTGTCCATATGCAAGAAAAAAAATATTTTTTATTATTTTTTTAGGTTTTATTTGGCAAAAACTAATTATTTCTTGAAATAAAAATATCCAAAATGAGGTGTTTTTTAAACATATCCTTAAATCAAAAACTGCCTTTACGAATAACATGAAAAATCAAACAGGGTCTTATACCTTTGACCCGACCGGTCGACCTGACTGAGTTGACCTAAAATTTTTTGTTCGATCATAAACCGAATAAAAAATCTTGGTTTGACTTGAAAACAGCCAAAAAACAAAACCAATGCCAACAAAATATATTAAACACCTAAAAACATAAAAAGTCAAATTCTTGAATAAAATGGATAAAATATACAAAAAAGATAAAGAACATCAAGAACATGAAGAACACTTAAACCCAACCCAGCAACAAGGGTTCCAAAAAAGACCAAATCTGATATATAAGAAAAAAGGGTACATATATGTTGGAAATCATGCAAGGATCAACAATCTAGCATCCTTTCACTTCGATTATCACTAAAACATCACGACTTTATCAAAATAGATTTCGGTTCAAAACCAAAACTCTATTATTAAAACCTATCAAAAACATGTTATTGATGCAAATAAACCCTAAGTTATCTCTTAGTCATACATGACAAAGGGTTCTGTCCAAAGAAATGGACTAAAAATAGTTCAAAACATGGGGGCTAAGGCAATGTTCTTCTCAAGAACACGAATAACATGCCCAAAAACCCAGCTATAAACCTAGCACTGCCCAGCCACTGTCAAGCCCAGAAAATGGCATTTTTGGCTTATAAAATATGTTTTCTTCATTCTAACCAGTCACACTACCATACACAAACATGTTTGAATCTAAAAAACTAATAAATAACATCAAAATCAAGCATGAGGTACCAAATCCAAAAACTATCAACTTAAAACATATTCATACAATATAGATTTAAAATTGGTTTTTTAAACCTATTTTATGCATGAACAAACCTAGTAAACCTAGGAGAAACATCCTTACTTCAACATGTATTGCTTAAGTCAAACAAAAACTAAAACAACACTATATATATAAAAGGCAACTTAAACAACAACATTATTATATCAAAAACATTAAAAAAAACTTTAAAAACAATACAATAAATAAAGATTACATCAACAAAAAAGTGAACACAACATCATTTATTAAGCATTCATACCTTTTTTCTATGTTTATAAACATAAACATAAAACAAAAACAAAAACAAATAAAAAAAACACTTCAAGCAAGCCACAAGGGTATATAGAATAGCTACTCTCTCTTTCTTTACTTTTCTTTGAAAAGTTTTTGCCTTTCACAACTTACTCCTCTTTCAAAGCTTAGGAAATTTTTATGTTAGGTTCTTGGACCTTTACACTTAGGTTACAGGTTAATATTTTCCATATTTATCCCTTTTTTTCCTTCCCCTCCCCCTCAACTTTGATCTCAAGAGGGTATTTATAGTTTTACAAGGGTTTTGAAAGGTTTTGAATTCGTTTCTGACCTCTTGATCTTGAAAGAAGAGTTGTAAACCCTTGATAAGAGCTCACTGAGAAACCTTTTAATGTGAGCACTCGAAAAGAAAATTGGTTTTTGCATAGTGATTTCATTGTCAGGGATGACCGAGTGTCAGGGATCACCTAAGACCATCAAAAGTTGATGGAGGGACTGCACACCTTTTATTTGAATCCAACCTTACTTAATTTGGAGGTTTGTAGTTCATTCATTTAAAGTTGCCAACTCGATCAATCAAAACTGTTGAAACAGAGATGCTCGATTGAAAAACAATGTATCATTCATCTTCTCTTCATTAAATCTAAAGGGCGCGTTGTTTAGGGGTTTTCACTTAGGATTTGGGAAATTTTAATTAAGTCCTTGTTATTCAAATTGCTTTCAATTGCACCCATAGTTACTTTCAAACTTTTAATTTCATGTAATTTCACACCTGTCAAACTCATTTGTCAGCCCCTAAGGTGACTGTCTTTTTTATTTTAGCTCTTGGTTCTGAATTAGTGTATTTTAACCCTTAATTGATCAATAAACTTTTAATTTCTTCAATTTAACCCTTGATTTGGTCAATTCCAACCTCTACACTCACGCGTCTTTTCCAGTTTAGTCTTTGATTTTGGATTTCTTCAATTAAGTCCCTAATTGCACATCAAACTTCAATATTTATGCAATTAAGCCCCTAATTTGACCAAATTAACTCTTAAAAAATATAATTCAACCCCCAGACTTTAATTTCTTCCAATTGAAGCCTAAATTGACTTCAAAAATCATTTTTCTTGCAATTAAGCCCTTCATAAATTCAATTAAACCTTGAAAAATTTTAAATTGAGTCCTTAAACATCCAATTTGAATTTCCCTCCTTAAATTGAATTTTCTTTGTCAATGAGGCCTTTATCAGTCGAAAATACACTGCCAAATTTTTCAATCTTATATATTTTGATCTTCCTCAACTAGTCTTCAACAACATCCTGGGCGTTCTGGTATATTCTTCTCACTTATATACTTTTCTATTTTCTTTAAAAAAAATTCAATTTTTTTTTTGTATTTTCTCTTTTATTTCTGATTTTTTTTGTTTATGTAGGGTCCTAAAATAGGTAACAACAAGTGTTTTGTCAGTCTATTGTCATATTTAGAAAGATTTTTGAGAATTTTCTCAACATAATGAATTGGAACAATACTAATCCATTAGATGTCTTAGAAATTTTTATTCCTAATATGATATCTGTAACATCTAAGTTTTTCATGTCAAACTTGTTAGTTAATATTTTCTTAGTAGATTTGATCATGTGAACATTACTATCTAAAATTAACATATCATATATAGAGAGACATATAATGACATAGCCTTTATTTGTGTTTTTCATATAAACAGATTTATCAACTTCGTTGATTTTGATCTCATTTGACAACATAACATTGTCAAACTTTTCATATTATTGTTCAAGTTTTTGTTTCAAACTATAAAATAATTTGACAAGTTTACAGATTTTTTTTTTTAATAAACCCCTCAGGTTGTTCCATGTAAACCTCATCTTCAAGATCACCATTTAAAAAAGTTGTTTTTACATACATTTGACATATATCAAGCTTATTAATAGTTGCAATAGCTATTAATTTTTGTATAAAAGTTATTCTTGACATAGGTGGATACGTGTCAAAATAGTCCACAACATTTTATTATCTAAATCCTTTAATAAAAGTCTAGCTTTATATTTATTAATAATTTCATTAGCTTTCATTTTTCTTTTGAAGATCCACTTATGACTTATTGGTTTACTTCATAATGGATTCAATAGGGTTCTTCATTCATCAATAAAATTTGACTATTATAAAAAAAAATTATAATAATAATAGTGATAGTGATGGCATCCAAGATAAGATAATAATGGAGTTAATGGTAATGACATAACAATAATGGTTATAACGAGTAAAATAATAATGGAAATAGAAATGGTGATGATGATCAATTATTTTTTTAAAACATTTTATTAAAAAGGGAAAAACTAAGTACAAATTGTATAAAATATCTTACTAAAAGCAAGCCCCCCAAACGAAGATTTAAATCAGATAACAATGCCATTCACAAGTTAAGTGGGTACATCAACGAGATACGGTATTCTAAACAAGAAAAGATGTGGAAGACAGCAGCATTTATGCATTAATTAAAGCACCAATAATTACTGAACTTTTTCTCTTAATTCAATACTGATAGATATGGCTATGGTATTATATATAATATCTGTTCGCTTTCTGTCTTAATCATCGTGACTTATCGTGGAAAAGTTAGCTTGCATATTCAATGATATGAGCGACCACAGTCCTCGTTTGTTGATTTATTTATTTATTTATTTATTTATTTTAAGAGAATCTAATGCAATCTTTATTTAATTTAAAGGTTTAATGTTATTTTTCATGGATGTTAGATTCGTCTTAGGGTCTAGAATCTGATCCGGGTTACAGGTAAGGTCATTAGATTGCTAAAATAATGCTCGGTAGTGTGGTTAGAAAATTATTATTTGTTTAAATTTTAATTTTTTATTTAATATTATTTTTTAGTATTTTTAAAATGTTTTAATATACTGATATCAAGAATAAATTTTAAAAAATAAAAAAAATATATTATTTTTATATATTTCTAAGTAAAAAATATATTTTAAAATACGTACCAAATCAATTTATAGGTCATCCAATCATCTAGATCAATCCCAAGATATTATTTTAAACCAAAAAAATTAAAATAATATCGTTTAAAAAACAAATCTTGAATTTGATTTGCCATATCTCACTCATGTTAATTAAATCATAAATCAACCTATTAAATAATCTAGATTTGATTGGGTTGGTATTCAAAATAATTTAAAATTAAAAAAACTTAGCTTGTGCAAATCCGACTAGGCTTAATAATTATAAAATTGATAGCAAGAACTCTAGTATAATTGAATTTGCGTCAAGGTTAACATAAGTCCAAATTCCATTATCTTTCCGGATTAAAATAATTAATTAATTATCAAAAATTAATTAATGCATGTAAAGCACATGGGTGCTTTAATCGATGCTTACTGTTGTCACCGTGCTCTGCCGTGGGAGAATTCTAACTTAATTTTGAATATAATAAAAAAAGTAAATTAATATCATAAATGTGCTGTATTGCATTATAATTTTTTTAGTTGACGAAGATAAAATACTATTTATGTTTAATAAATAAATTAGAACAATATATAAATTGATAAATTACAAAAAAAAATTATTAATTCTAATTAAATACATAAATAAAAAATTAATATTTTTTTAAAGCAAAAGACAGTTGAGTATGCAAATATATAACACCAATTTTTTTTAATTTATGTGCTCTTATTTTTTTATTTGAGAGTTTATTTTTTCTTACCAAGAACAAATTGTTTTTATTTTTATGATACATCATGCAAATAAATCTTATTTTTATAAAATAAATATAAAAATAAATTATAGTAATCTTTTTAAAACATTATGAAAATACAAAATAGCTTTTAAAAAATAACTGCTACTTAAAAAAAAGAACTAAAAATAAATAAAAACTAGAGAGAGGGCATTTATTTGCATGATGTATTAATTACAAGAATATCAGCTATTGGGAATTTGATAGAGATCTTAAAATTCAGACCATAAACTTTTCAAATTGCATAAAAAATTTTAATTCAATCCCGAATAGACTCTAATAGTACAAAGAACCTTTATTTTAGAAAAATATGTTTGGCAGTGTGATAACGGTTGTTTTTCAAATAATTTTTCGTGCCGAAATATATGTCAATGATTTTTTTTATTTTTTTTAAATTATTTTTGATATCAGTATATTAAAACGATTTAAAATATATAAATTATATTAAATTTTAATTAAAAAAAATTAAATTATTTAAAAATATAGTTTGCAAACAGTTAATGGAACTTGCATAAAAATCATTCAAAGTCAATCTTCATGTTGAGCCTCGTCGTTTATTCTTTTTACACACAGCGCGCAAACCTTTTTTTTTTAATAAAAAAAACAAATCATTGATCATGTGTTAATTCCTGTTTTATTCATAGAATCATGATTTCATGATGATTTCTACAATTCCGTTATGCATCGTCGCCCATCACAGCATAGGCCTTGGGCACGAGGCAGAGAGCATCCCTCCAATGCATAGCAAGACCGAATTTGTAGAGAAGATTAAAAAGTGAAAGCTCCACGGTGGCAATTCCAATATTTATACCAGGACAAATTCTTCGACCAGAACCAAATGGTATCAGCTCAAAATCTTTTCCTTTCAAACCAACAGACAATATATTCATGTAAACTAATTAAATTATGTTTGGCTCGGAGTTATTGTGGTTCTTTTTAATATAATATTTTTTAAATATAAATTATATTTTTAAAAACTATAAAAAAAACATGTTTTTTACTTAAAAAAACACAAGTTACCTCACATCCAAACACACACTAAAATCTTTGCTGGTATTTTGTTTCCACCAATGTCACACTCTGTAGTTGTTTCTTTTGGGATTAGTAGTGGTGCCGGTTGTTTTGTTGTTGAGGTAACTTTTAGTTGTTATTATTATTATTAAAAATAGAAATATTTATGATAAGTAGAAATTCTGTGAAATTTTTATTTTGAAATTATAAAAATTCATTTAAAAATATTTTTAATAACAAATTTAATTTCATATCTTCGCTTTCATTCCTTCAATAAAACATCATAACATGGAAAACAAATAACAATGACGAATTATTTTAATTATTTGCTTATTGTTTTTTCTACTCCTCAAAACAAATATAATAATACCAGTTTGATTTTTTTTGCGATGAGCTGTGGGGTAGGGTATTTTTTTCTCAACACCAAAAAAGATGCTGGCTTTGTTAACTTTTTTTACCGTTAAAAGATTCTTAACTGCGGACAGAAAAGGCTCATCTCCCTCCCACTCTCGACAATGTAATGTGTTTTTATGTGAATTCCACGTTGTCCAATGTCCCCACCAATTAACAGGAAAGTTGGAAAACTTTCAAGACTGTTAGGGGCAAATGTCTAAATACAAAAGATGCAAATTCGAACCGACAAAACTTTCAAGGGCTGTTGTGAGTTTTTGAAAAAACTAGCAAACTGGAAGTGGTGACGGTAGGATGATGCTGGCAAGGCAGGAGACACGACTTGTAAATATTTAGGTAGTTAATGTTAGTCTTGGACCATGATGGTGGTGTAGATACTTTTTTAAATATTTTTTTATATAGAAATATATTAAAATATATTTTTTATTTATTAAGATTTATTTTTAATATTAAATCAATCTAAAATCATAAAAAATTATTCATTTTAAAAAAATCAAAAAAAATCAGAAGTCTAGTTGGGCCTAGTATTCACTGGACAGCTAGAGCATCGCATTTGTTTGAGTTTTTCTTTCTATGACAACAAAATTCTAGCCTGATTCGTGACCGGTGGGCCTGGGGTGTCTTTTCGTGTTTTGCACATCGCTAAAACACTTCGATTATGAATTTGGGTCCTGCTTCCCATTCGGCTGCCCACTAGGATAAATTAAAGCTGGTTTTTCAAATTGAAACAAATAGAATTGGTGGGAGAAAACATGGGAATAGTGTTCCTTCAACCAAACTCTAGATTGAAAGCAAAATATGGGGGGGAAAGAGCTTGCATGCCAGTGAAAAAATGATAACATTTTCAGCAAATTTTTGTTTTCCAATCGTTCAATTTTCTGCACTATAATAAGCCCGTTGGTGTGTGGGCATGTTATCAAGAATGGTCATGGGTCTATTCTATCAGAAAAAAGAAATATCTAGAGTTTGAATGGGTCTCCCCACATGTCAAGCGTAGCAACACAGCAAGTATTGCATGAATTTTTTTTTAATTTTTAGACCGTTGGGTTTGGTTGGTAGTGTTGTGAGGCATCTCCATGGAAAATGATGCGAGAGGGGGAGGGCATGCTCACTCATTTTTGCTTGTAAAGTCGAGCATGTGGAAAGCTGCGAGGAAGCATCAGTTGCTCTCGACACCAGTGACCTCGCCCCCGAAACATGCTTGTTGCTGCAATGGATTAAAAGCTTGATGACCCCATGCAATGCAACCAGATTGGACCCATTAATCGCATATAATTACGGCAAACTTATGTCCAAATCAGAAACAGACATGTTATGGGACTTTGAAGAGGGGTCATGGAAATCATCAAAATGTTGCAATTTAGGCCCAGCCCAGATAAGCCTGGGGGTCAAAAATGATTAAATCCTCATGTTTAATGTAGTTTTGATTATTAAATATCAATCAAATTAAGGCCATAAAGCCCCGCCAATTAAATAATTAACAATGTACTAGGGCGGTTTTCACCGTAGAAATTTGTATTGGGCGCTGTCTCACAAATAACGGTAAATTGGAATAGTCAACTTTTAAAAAAAATAATTTGGTTTTTAAATTATTTTTTATGCACAATTAAACTTTTTTAAGCCAAAATTTCCACCCAACTACATTTATTTTTTTTTATGAGATAAAAGGTTGGATTACAAGTTATAGAAACGAAGTAAAAATGGTAAGGTAAAATAGGAGGTAAATTTGAGTTTCATACAAAAATATTTATTTTAGTCCTATTTTTTTTTTATTAATAGATGATTGGTCTCTTTAGTTTTTAGAAATTCAATTTTGATACCAAAATTTATTTTCTCTATTTTTCAGTCATTTTCTATGAGAGGAGAGAAATAAGTTCACCAGATTTTAGTTTAAAGAGAAAAAATCATTGTTTACACTTATTCTGATCACTCGGTGAGGGGAGTCTTATGACTGTTATTTGAAGTTTTAATATCGTCTAAAAAACATATTTGAGTCAAGGATGAGAAAACTTATTCAGTTTGATTTTGTGATTTGTGTTATTTTTTTCTTGTTTATTGTGTTGCTAAATTGGTTTCTACATATTCTAAGAATGATTTTGAGTGTCTTTAGCTTTAGATGGATTGAAAAAATTGTTTATTTAAAAACTTATAACCTTGGTTTTTCAGCCACCACAATGATAGGTGGGATTTGAGTTAGAAGACGACGCATTATCTATCTTAGCGAGTGACGTGTAGCCTTCGTATTTTAAGAGAGAAAAATAAACTCGACATCCGTCCTTTAAATTAAAAAAAAAAAAACCAAGTCCAGACGCGTGGTTTAGGGCTTAAAGGCCCACGTATCTGGGTTGTTCCTTCTAGAGGCCCAGTGTGATGGGCCATAAACCAACCTTGCCGAGGTTTTTTTTACTCTTTTTTTTTTAAATAATTCTTCTTCAAAAGTAAATATTTGACGAGATAACTCTATAGGATCCTTATCAATCTCTTTTCATAGTATTCTTTGTGCTCTACTTTCACAAGGCATCAAAATGCACTAAATAATTGATTCATGGGTCTAAAAAATCGCATGCCATCGATGGTCTGCAATTTGATAGGAAAATGATGGAATCATTTCATTGTACACTACAACAAGCGAATGCTAATTGATCAAACTGGTGAAAGAAACATTTTATCTCATCATCATCATCATCGCCAGCAGGGTCTTACCATGTGAGGGGGCTCCACAAGACACTCCTCCAAAGAAAGAAAGAAAGTCCGAATGGTGGGCGGTCATGTGCTGTTGTACCTAAATTGCCAGTTTGAATTCTGAAATAGTTTTCATTTAGGTGCGTGAAGGAATGCCTTTGCTTTAGATGGGATTCAAATCTCACTAGGAAGCTTGGATTCTGGGTGAAAATGGTGTTTTGCCATTCAAATATATGTGTATTAACGTAGTAGGTGTGATTGATTTCTTCATTGAAGGAGACCCATGGCATGAAGGGAGACCACACAGCTACAAAACAGCGTCCATGTACAATGTTGTGAGAAACCTTGACGCCCAAAAATTGGGGTTTGGTGGATTGGTAGGTTCGACTACCTCATGTACATCAAATGTTTTATTAACCATAAAAAACTTAATACGACTACGTTCTGCCTCGAAATAACAAGTCTTGATTGCTTTGTGGCTCAAAATAACAACGGTTATATATATATATATATATATATATATAGTTTCTGCCCGTTTAAAGTAAGTTTCTATTTTTGATTCAGTGCGGCGCGATTTGTGTTTCACTTTAATTATAGATTCAAAAGAATTTGATTAATTAATGCATACTGCAATTTTATACGATTAACTAAAAACTCTTTCTTAAAATATCTGTTAAGAAAATATTATAATTTATAGTTTTTTTAATTAATTTTTTTAAACCAGAACAAGAAAAACAAATAAAATATCAAATTCATATTCTAACTTTAATAAATCATTAATCAGTACATATTAAAATTTTATATGATGAACTGAAAACTCTCTATTAAAATTTCTGTTGAATTTTTTTCATAATTTATAATTTTCTCTTAAATTTATTTTTTAAATTAATAAGTCATTCATTAATCATGTCGCTCTCAAGACTGCTGCAAGGAAAATGGATAAGGTTAGGTTAGACATTTCTTGATTAGTTAGTTTTAAGATGAAAAGACCTTGTCATCATTGTGCAATTAATTCCTGAATTGACTGTGTGCTAACTATTTGATTGAGGCTTAAGAAATTAATGATTGTTGATTAATCCCTGAAGAAGCCCGATCCACAGCATCGTATTTTGTAAGGTCCCGACATCGATCATTTGTTTTATGGAATCCCACTTGCTGCTGCAAGACATCGCATGGGCTCTTTGTCGTTACACGTGCCATCCAGCTATTCTTCCACGTGGAGAGTGAAGACAAATTAGCTTGGTTACCCTGTTGTCACTTTACATAGCATCGTGGCTCTAAATTGTTTGTTGGATATGGAAGCCATTACAAGACAAATATTTTGGCTCGGCAAATTGCACTGAAAAAATATCCTTCCATCGTATTTTTTTTTTAAATTCAACTCCCCCTATAATTCTACGAGAATCAAACTCAATTGTCGTTTCATTGTAACTAAAACACTTGAGGTGAAACAGTGAATCATCTTAGCTCTGTTTTTTTTTTTTTAATTCAGATTGATTTTTTTTATTAGTTTTTTTTTAATTGGATCATTTTGCTTTTTATTTGACAAGCCTTGACATTTTTTTCATCTATATCTCTTTTTTTAATGTATCTTTTTTTTCATTAAATAATTATAACATAACTAATACCTAGTAAGTCATGAAATAATATTTAGAATCATGAAATGAACGAGCAAGAAGACAATGTAAAATACAAAAAAATAATAGAAAAAAAAACCCTATAAAAATGCAATACAAAAGAAAAATATAATCTATTATGAATTACAATAATTATCTAAGATAGTAAGTCTTGACATTGAGTTGATTCCCAACTTTATAAGATAAAATTTAATTTTAATAATTTAAATCAATTAAAAATTTTAGGATTCAATTTTAAATTGAGATAGATATTCAGTCTTTTTTAATATAAAAAATAATATTTTTACTTTAGCTTTCTAACTCGATATTTAGTTGTAATCAATAAATTTATTATCATTTATTGTTAAATATAATATATGATTTATTTTACGGAACACACCTTTTTCAATATGTAGTTAATAACAATAAAAAATACAAAGAATTTCTTCTTATCACACTATCTTTATTTAAAATAACAATAATAATAATAACTAACTAAAAGTTACTTTGAGAGCAAAGCTAACCTGGATCTTGAATCATTGAAACTTTAAATAAAACATGGCTAAATATAAAATTAAATTAAATTTCCTATCAATCATGAAGAATATCCCTATAGTTTAATGATTAAATTATTAATTATATTTTAGTCAGTATCTGACTTTCACCTTCCACCTTTTAAAAATTTAAAATCATGGGGTGGTACATGATGATTATAAAAAAAATCAACTGAAAATAAATTAAAATAATATATATATAAATTTATTTTAACTCTTTTCAAATAAAAAAACATTTATCATGATAAAAAAAACAAATACTCGTCCAGACAAGTGTCAACTTCTCAGCAACGTTATTCGTCTCACGCGTCGCGATAACTTACATTATTGGCTGGGTAGTGGGTGGCACTGCACTTTTCGTACACACTCTTCTGTCACTGTAAATGCATCATCCATGTTTGTTGTGCAATTGAGTATCGATCCACAGAAGGATAATTTCTGCTCTTGCCAATAAACTCTTGGCAAGTGCCCAAACTCCTAGTGTCCGGAAGTTTGTGCAATGGCATCTGGGGGTGGAAAGAGGCATTTGATTGTGTTCATGACGTGATGTATTTGGAGGATATATTTGCAATACATTTCACATTATTTTTTTTTAATTTTTTCTACATTTTAAGCATGCACTAGACATGGGAAAAAAAAAAAAAAAAAAAAAGAGCATGTGAAAATGCATTTTTGATATATTCTAAAATTTATAAAAAAAATATTGATAAAAAATTAGACAGCAACATATCATGTCAAATATGATATTTTAGCCATGTAACATAATTGTAAAACTTGTACTGTGGAGTTCAAGTTTGTAAAATTTATACTATTGAATTCAAATTATTTGTTAAGATTTCCATAGTTTTTTAATAGTTATTTAAATACACGAGCAACCTAGTTTCAATAAAAGATTTTAAAAGAACTTTAATTTTAATATTTAAATTTTAAAAAATAAGATATATCAAGAATATAAAAGAATTTTAAGTTATGAAAATTTTATATTTATTTAAACAATACCTATTAAATTTTATCCATGTTATAAAATCTAATTGATGGATTGAACTAGTAAGTATGTGTTTGATATTGTAGTACAATATGTTTTTTTACTTAAAAATATATTAAAATAAATTTTTTAAGATTTTTTTTATTTCTAGTATCAACCCATCAAAATTATAAAAAAATTTCACTAAAAAAATATCAACTTCATTTTTCAAGGCGAATATATTTTAAAAAAACATAATAAAATCAAAAGATATCATGCTTTTAATCGAAATTTATAATTTTTCTTGTCAAAAAGCTAAGTCATAATTATACCTTACTGAATTTTCTCTTATTGTATCTCCTACAGTGAACAAGTTAATTAATTAAATAGAACAAAGTTAGTTAGTTAATTAATTAAATTAAAAATAGTTATCAAAACAGGTGATAAACTAGAGAGTTTCAATTTCTTACTGGCTCCAATGCTACAAATTTGAAAGCAATTAATGTAAAGGTCGTCTACAAAAGACAAAAGTCAAAGACACCAATACAGTTCACGAATATACACACCTTTCGCATACCGGACCAATCACGCGTGCCATTACACACCAAATACGACAAACAACACGCTAATGGAGTAAATAAAACGGCAACTTTCAAATTAATCACGATCCAATTAGCAAGAAAATCCCCTCGTAAATAACTTCTCGCGAGTCTCGTGATCAAACGGCTACATGAGCTGAATAATATAAAAAAAATATTAAAAAAAGAAGAGAAAAGGAAAGCGTAGAGGATCTGACAGCCTTTTCAAGCTTCTCTCTTTATCTCAAACGGACAGGGCACAAGGAGAGGAGGGAGAGAGAGAGAGGACCAACGGAGTTGTCGATAAATGACGGATTCCAAAACATGAGTGAGCTCGATTTAAGGAACATGTTGAGGTCCGTGTCTCTCTTGGCTACAATTTCCAACAAGCCACATCGAATATAGGTTGGCTAAGAAAGAAACAGAGTGAGCGAGTGACGAGGGAGGAGTGAGCGAGTGAGGTTTTTTTAGAGAGAGAGAAAAACAAGAAAAACATACAAATGGGAAGATCCACTTCCTGTTTGAAAATAATCACCTGCGGTAGCGATTCTGCTGACAGAGATGATCTTGAACTCCCTGAGGTACCTGATTGGTCAACAATAATCACTTAGTTTTTTCCCTGCTTACTTTCTATTTTCAGTCACTTCTTCTTCTTCTTTTCCCGGAACTTGTTGATTTTTGAGTTTGAGTGGTGATTTATTAGTTAAATTACTAATGTGTTTGGTTCCGAAGAATTGTTGGAAATGGTAAACGAACAATGTGCGGAAGATCCGAGAAACTTTGAATTTTCGTTCAGTGAAGTTTTGTAATTAATGGTGTTAAAAATCTGATTTACTATATTGGTTGAAGCTGGATAGAAGAAGAAGGTCGGACGTTGCAGGAACTTTTTTAGCCATTTTTTGTTCCTTAGTCAAAGTTATTAAGTCTACGCGAGGATTAGAAACTTTCGTCTTTGATTTAGTCAAGGTTTATTAACGCCAATCTAATTTGAAAGTTGAAACTAGTAAATGTAGCATGCTATAATGGATTATCAAACATTATAGGCAGGATTGGCGTTTCGTTTTTGACTGATCAAGTTTGAAGTATGATGGATACATGTAAGATCTATAGATATGGATGACAGAATTCATGGATGGTTTAAGGAAATTATGTGCATCATGGTTGCAATTTGCAATTGGTAGTGTCGATCAGGCATCGCATGTGTATGTGTGAATGTATGTATGTATGTATATTTCTTGCTTGAAATGCCCATTTCATCGAATCGTATTGCTTGTATGTCTATAAGGTTTCGGTAAGCCATTCACCATCAAGAGTTACAGTTGAAAGTTGGAAAAAAAAGGAAGTCTGTTTTAATGTAGCATCAGTTAGATGATGTTATGTAAATTTCATTTCAGAGCAATGGTTCAAGTGACAAGCGCGGATGGAGTTTCCGGAAGAAATCTGCCCGTCATCGAGTTCTCAGCAACACTATCATTTCAGAAACCACCCCTTCTTCTGTGAACAAGGAGAGTCCAGAACCCGCACATCTAAACTTCCAGCCACCAGACATCCCTACTGCTCCGGAAAAAAATGCTGTGATACAATGCACTGATGAGAAACCACAGTTGTCTGAGAAACCACAGCTGCCAGACAAGCTGCAGCTGTCGGAGAAACCACTGTCTGCTTCAACAGACCAGGAAGTAGCTGAGACCATTGTTTTCACCAAGGATGAGAATGAAGTTGATGATCGTGTGGAAGAGTCTGTTGTTATTGTCATACAGGCTGCTGTCAGGGGGTTTTTGGTAATTTTATTTTTGCTTTAAGGAAATGTTTAACTATGGAGCTTGCTTGTTGGTAATCATTCTAATCCATTCTTTCTTCGAACTGTCCTCCAGGCTCAAAAAGAACTCCTCAAGCTTAAGAATGTTGTCAAGTTGCAAGCTGCTGTACGTGGCTACCTTGTCCGGCAGCATGCCATTGGAACCCTACGTTGTGTTCAGGCCATTGTTAAAATGCAAGCTCTTGTTCGTGCTCGCCGTGCTCGTTTGTCACCCAAGAGCTCATATGTAGAAAACGAGGTTGGTGGGAAGCATGGCAAACCTATATCCAAGACCTCGGTAACGCTACTCAACTTAAATAAGAATGTTTTAACCAAAGGGCACTGCCTTTACAAGGGTTTCTGCTTAAGAGTTCAAATTGACAAATGGTTTGGTTATGTGGATGATGCTGGTCTGGCACAACCCACTGTCCAAATGAAATAGCTAGTACTTCAAAACTTTTGTCTGACGTCCCAAATTCTTCATGTCAGTTCACTGTTCTCACTCGGTTACTGTTGCTTTGATTTGAAAGACATTTTCAGAATGTAATAGAAAATTGTGAATTCTTGGAAGGCAAGTATGAAATGATATCTTAAACCAGTGTTTCAAAGTTTGGAGTTGGAGATTAATGAACTAACTTGTGATGTTTCGGAACTTTTCCTTTTCATTTTAGTTAATTGCATTATGCTCGCTATAAGTAACAGCTATCACGAAAGCTACGTGTAGGAGAATTTTCTGCTCTCCTCTTGTTAAAGAAAACTGGCATCTTCTCATGCTTTTGACAAAAAAAACTCTGTTTATATACTTCATGGACAGCAATTCTCTTCCCAAATCATCAGACAGTCTCATACAAGCTTTCTTTTCGTTTTGCTTTCAGGAGAAGGAAAGCTCAGTAATCAAACCAAATGCTACATGCTCTTCCATTGATAAACTGGTCGGCAATAGCTTCGCTCGTCAGGTACGGAAATATGGGGACTATTCTGTGTATTTTGCAACTGTGTTTGTGCTATACATGTCACTTATCAAACATGCTGACCTTTTGCTTTGAATTAAAGCTAATGGAATCGACACCAAAGACCAAGCCTATCCACATCAAGTGTGATTCGTCTAAACGTAATTCTGCATGGAACTGGTTGGAGAGGTGGATGTCTGTTTCATCAGTGGAACCAACACCCAAACCAGAGTTTATAACTGAACAACTAGAAATAGAGAAGAGGGAGAATTTTACCTCTTCTGTGCAAACTAGAGTCCCACCTGAAGAATTCTGTGAGTCGGAAGATTCAAAGTCCAATATCAAGGAAATTGCTCTGCCATCTGAAAGTGAAGAGAGTCTGATAAAATCCGAAGCGTTTGACTTCAAGTTTCAGGTGTGCCATCCAAACTCTCCTTTACCAGGAGATATTTTGGAGCAGCCTCAACCTGAGACGAGTAATAAATCGGATGCAGAAGAAACCTCAATAACTATAAATTCTCTTCCAAATCAAACTATAGAATCTGAAGTAAATTCTAAGAGGGTGAACGATTCTCTTCCTCATAAGCTAGAATTAGATGGTGAACAACCTGATCAACCCAAACGTTCTATGAAAAGGGGAGCCCCTGAACAATTGGAGACTGAAGGAAAGAAATTTGTATATGGATCAAGGAAGGCAAGCAATCCTGCATTCATTGCTGCCCAGACAAAATTCGAGGGGCTGAGTTCAACAACAGCCAGTTTGAGTAGATCATACAGTTCTTCACATCAAGATAGTGGAGTTGAATCAAACACGGAAATATCTGGGATAGATACAGAATCAAGGACCAAGGAGCTTGACATGGCGGAAAACTCAGTCCCCCATAATTCAAGGGTTCAATACGTTGGCTCTGAATGTGGCACTGAACTTTCTGTTACCTCCACACTTGATTCACCTGATGTATTTGAAGTTGGAGCTGCAGAACTTGAGCATGAAGCCAAGGTTTCAGGGGAAGAAACTCGTAATCCTAACAGAACAAAAGACTTAGATGTAGAAGATAAAGACTCATCCAAGGATCAAGTTTCAACTTTGTCTCTCTTGGATCAGCCTGAGAAACTTGAGGACGCCAAAGGTGAATCAGCGAATCCAATTGTTGTTGCAGATTCCGCACAGGAGGAGATGAATCCAGAGAAAAGTGTATCTGATGTCAAGAGAGAGCTGAACTCGGAGACTGGTGGTCTAGCATATAGATCATCCCCAGAAGCTTCTCCCAGAAGCCATGCAACTGTTCCAGAGTCCCAAGGAACACCTTCAAGTCAGTTATCTGTGAAAGCTAAAAAGAGCAGGGCTGACAAAAGCAGTTCAAGCCAAAAACGTAAGTCTTTATCAGCAAGTAAGAGATCTCCATCAAACCCAAATCATGATTCTGGTGCAGGAACTAGTGAGGAACAATTGTCCAAAGATCAAAAGAATGGGAAGAGGCGGAATTCATTTGGTTCCACAAAACCTGACAGCACTGATCAAGAGCCAAGAGACAGCAGCAGCAGCAGTTCTCTCCCTCATTTCATGCAAGCCACGGAATCAGCAAGAGCCAAACTCAACGCAAATAACTCACCAAGATCCAGCCCAGATGTGCAGGACAGAGATTTCATCAAGAAGAGGCAGTCCTTACCTGGTGCAAATGGAAGGCAGGGTTCTCCACGCATCCAGCGGTCAATGTCTCAGGCACAGCAGGGTGCAAAGGGAAATGATAGTCACATTGTTCATGGTATTCTCTGAACTTCCTTGTACTCATTTATATTCTGTCTTGCATTGTGGTTGAAAAGGTTTTCATTGTCATTTAACAAATTTACTCTTATTGGGGATGTTATTTAGTTCCCAACTGCAAATTTTTAAAGATTTGATAGGATATTGTTCAGTACTACTATGATTATTATAGCATCTTTGCTGTTATTAGCATAAATTGCTTAGAATCCATTTAATATAGGTAATGGCTGGTGACCATCATGCATCATGAAACAGTTTATTGTGGGATGGTTCATTTTGGTTTGAAATTCTTTCACCCAAAAGACAGGCTGAATAGATTCTTGCCAATGATGCTGTAATCCACTATTTATTTACTCGCCTCCTGAGTTAACCTTCACAGCATTTGCTGATGCGATGCTGTTGTGGTGGGGAGTTTGTAATCTGAGCATGCATTGCTCCTTACCTTAGGACAATTGTCTCGAAACTGATTGCTCCTGTGCTTAACTGCTCAATTTCTGTTTGTTACAGAGAAAAAGTGGCAGAGGTGAACAAAATGAAAGTGTTAATGTGCACAGCACAGTGTTTTACCTGCCATGGGAAACCTAGAGTTGATTGTTGATCCACAAGACGGCATGTTATCATGTTTTATACAATTTTTCTGCAACTGGATGGCGCTTTAGTTATGCACACTGGGAGTTTGGTAGGAGGAGATAAGGACTTCTTGTATATTACTGGAACCCAAAAAAAAAATTATATTATTTTCTCAAACTCTCCACTGTGGAGGTATGGTCTGTCTGTGTCTGTTCAACGTTATTTTGTGTGATACTGTTGAGGCTTGTTAAACATGTCGTGGGATGTGTATCTGGAGTTTGAGACATTAACAATGACGTGGGAGCTTTCCAAAGGCCACCACTGGTTTTTTCAATAAAGATTTTATTTCTTCAGCAGAGACGCAGGTTAAAATCTCGTTTAGTTCTCTCCACCATTACAAAAGGAGTCCTCCAGGTTTGCAGACTCCCTCTACGGAAAGGATGCAGAGTCCTGACGGAGAGGCATGGATACGCTTCTCATCAAGTGCTTCTGTCATCTTAAGTCGGCAATGTTTCTAAAACAGGAGAGAAAATCCTAAGGCAGTAATGTTTCTTGTGCACAATTAGTGCATCAGCGGGGATCTATAGCCTGGCCCGGCAACGTGACTATACCTGCCTGGTTTAACAAGTCAACTTGGTGAACCGTTCCTCCAAGCCCAGCTGGGCTAGGTTCCTTCCTGAACCATATTTCTGTGTGAACTTGGTAAAATTTAAGCAACTTGATTGACCTGAAAAACTTAGAATAAACTTAATAAGGTTAATTTAATTTTTTTTTTCTAAATCTATTTAAAATGATATTGTATTGGATATAGTTGGGCTGATCTAATAATTTACAGGTTAATTTGCAACTCGAAACTTGAGTCGGGTCATTTCTCAAGTTAGGTATAATGATTACAGCAGGCCTCAGTGAATTTACCTTTATTGTAACATAAGTTTTTGACTTCCAACCTTTCCTTTTGGTTTGGTAATAAAAGTTCAAGTTGAAATCCTCGAAAGCTCAGTGACATGAAAGATGAGGCGACCCAAAACATTCAAAGTCTGTCCAACATGGTCAATTCCACTGACCAACTATGCCTACATTGCTTGAAAAAATCCTAGGATAACTTCCCGTGAGCAAAGTAAAATGACAATAGCAAGTATTTCATTAAAAAAACCCACATCCTGCCTCCCAATAATCACTCGAGGAGTTCTAAGGGAATCTAGCATTGTCATAAAAGAGAAAATAATGATAGTTTTTCCAGGTGTGTTTCACCTGTCTGAGGGCTCAATCTGGGGCGATCTATTTTCCTACTGAATCTAGAAAAGTTCTTGAAGGCATGTGAGGCTCTGCAGAGCAGCAGGGCCTGATCCTTCATGAAGCTATAACCCAGCCCATGGAGAATGCCATAAAAACAACAAAACCATACGTGGCAAAGTAGCTGGCAGGCTATCAACCATGCGTGTACCGACCAGACCAACAGCTTAACCTTTCGTCAGCCAACTGTCCTTTCATCGTCCGATTCAAAAAGAAGAAGATAGAAAATAAAAATTAAAAATAGAAACTGTGGTCAGAAAATCTTTAACGCTTTCCAAAACAGGTCATATCAAACTTCAATCGCGTTTCACTAACGTGGTACTCACCCCACTGCCCAGGTTTGTATCAGTAAATTTTTTCTTCGGCGAAACCACACTTTGATCCAGTGTTATTCCAGCCCGGGCCGGCACGACAACACGGTAACTTGTGGATTCAAAATTTTGTTCTGATTTATTTTTACATCAAACTTGATTGGAAATGATAAAAAATGATTGGATTAATAAATTAATTTATAATTTGATGGTAAAAATTATTATAAAATCTAATTTGATTCTTTAAAAAAACTATTTTCAAAACATTATCTCAAATTTTCTTAAAAAAATAATTTTTAAAACCACATTGTTTTAAATTTATTTTGGTTAATCTAAGTTGATTTACCCAACATATATTTAAGCCTTGAACTAAATTGAGTTTTATAACTTTACTTTATATTTATAAAAGCATCCCATAATAAGATTTGATTTAATTTAAGAAACAGTGATAAATAAAATTTTAAACAATTTTAATTCAGAATTGTTAGTTAAAATTATTTTTTATTTTCTTTTTTTTTAAATATAATATTTCTATTACAATGAAAGTAAGTCTTTAAGAAATACTCATGTTTTATTAACATATTCAAACTTTATTTTTCTTTTTTCGTTCACCCTTCCTTCATTTTCTCTACTTGTTAAAAAAATTAAAATAAATAAAATAAAATAAAATCATCAAAAACACTAAATTATCAATGAATTTAGGAACATAAATATTTAAAAATAAAGCTTGAAGCCACAAGAATCAATCGATTAATTTTATTAAACTCTAATGATGATTAAGTTATAATTAACTCGAGCAGAAATGAAGTTTAGGTACTCATTTCTTATATATAAAAAAAATAAAAAAGAGGAAAAGAAAAATCTCAACTCACGCGCTGAAACCAGAACGTACGTACATACTATAGATACAACAGAAGAGTGAAAAAGGAAGAAGAAAACGATATAGAAACGGCAACTCAAAAGAAAGAAAAAAATCCAGAGGATTAGGGTTCCCTTGGATCCCTCTGTGCTCTCTTCTTCGATCGCTTAAAATCGTGGAATGGGTAAGTAACTGATAAGGAGAGATATCGATGCAGTTGTAAATCTAGTTTTTTTAGGGTTTCGAACTCGGGAGTGGAGTTTTACACTCTAATCGAAAATTAATTTTATGGTGGGGGAAATTGGAAATTGAAAGAATCGAAGAATTTTTGTTGATTTGTAAATATGCGAGGATTGAAGAAATCAAAACGAGTTTGTTGGGCATCAGATGTTAATCTTTGTCAGGTAAAAATTGCAAATTTTTCAAAGAAATTTATCAATTTTAACAAGAAGAAGATGTACTTTGTCGAATTCATTGGCTTAGCATGGAAGTTAGAATCTTGATGAATTCCAATGTCATGCAGTTGAAGAAGAATCTATCCTTGCTATTTTACTGGGAGGAAATGTGTTTTTGATTGCTCACTTGCTTTGCTTCTCTGTTGTTTGTGCTTGTATCACTTACTTTGATAGTGCGTGTGTAATCGGATTCTGTAATGGAACTTTTGATTCTTTCATGGCATTTCTGTGCTTCAGGAGGCCAATACTTGAGCATGGTTTCCATTACATTTAATTTGAAACGAAGCTTGTTGTGTTAGGAAAAGCAGCAGTGATAGAGTAGTTTTTTTTTAATGTGATTTTTTTTTCATCTTGTTATTTACTTTTGAGCTGAAATTAGTAATCTATGTGTTTTTTAAGTGCTTGTGGTTAAAAATGGTATCTTTCTTTTGAGGGGTATTGCTAACTCTAGAAGAATGCAGTAATGAAGGTGATTTTCTTTGAAGTATCTTGTGTTTGTGTGATAGATATGAGGTATGATTGATTCAAGTACAAACTGAAGCTATCTTGGCTAAAAATGTTGTTTTTTTTCTTCTCCAATTTGGATTGTCAATCTAATTACAGTGGAGTAAGCACATTCATGAACTGCAACTCTTTGTGCAAGCTGCTCAAGTACGAGATTGAGATTTATGAAATTTAAGCCTTGAGGCATTTTTGAAGACTGGTCTTTCCTTTATTGCATGTTCACATCAAAAGAATTCTGATTGCTGATAACAATAATCTATGAAATAAAAAAAAGGCTGTAGTAGAAGGTAATTGCCTGAATAAAATTAGAATTACATGTGTTTGCGGAGATTGGGCAGCACCAGCTAAGAATGGTTGAGAAGGGATAATGTATAAGAGGGGCATATGATGTGGAAGCATACACGGTCTTAAATATGCTTTTCTTGGGAGATCAAACTGTCAAAGTTTTAACAAAATCCACAAAGTGCATGCTAACCATGGTATGGTGGAAAATGTTTTATGTTTCGAATTAAGAATTATTGTTCACAAGAGTTTTTTTCTTTTTAGTTATAAAATGTTTTATCTCCAGCTTTGTTTCTTTTTTAGTTCCTTATGCTTTGAATTTCGCTATATAGTTGCCTGCAAACTCTTTGCTTTATATGTGAATGTATGAATTTTTTACCTAGTTGCTTTTTTGGCAAAATCAACTTATGCATAAAGTGCTCCTGGCTGCATCATTTAAAAGTGATTATAATTGATATTGTTATTATGCATTGGTGGTAACATATTTTGTGATGAGATTACTGATAAAAGAGATTCCATCTTGAGGCAAAATATACGTGCATGCATTTGTTCCTATGCATGTGGGATGATGGAGATAGAGGGTTTTGCATTTCTCTGGAACTTATGCTAAAAGTGTACTCATGTCTATGCTATAGTAGTATAGCGAGGTGCAATTTAGCAGTTTTTTCTTAATTGGTTTCCTTCTAAATTTGTTTTCATTTTTCTTTCATCTGGAAAGGGGGGCTAACTCCAAGACTAGAGCTTCCTTTAAGAAGGGAGGCAACTATGGTATATTGACTCATAAGTTCCACAGAACCACTGGTGAGACATTCAAGAGAATCAGACTGCATCAGGGAATTGTGTCCTTGGCTGACAGCCAATAACCATGAACACCTCGTTCCCAGAGATTGTGGCACATTATGCACCTCCAATCTCTGACTTGATTTAAGTTGTCAACGGACTTTAGTGTGCAGCATCCATAGATATTAGATCTATTTACATAATTTGAGTGATCCCTGATTGCTGATCCAGGAAGTTGTCTTTTTCTATCTTCGCAGAGACAAAAGTTCAAACACAAATGTTCTACTTGGTGTTTCAATGTCGCTCCTTGGGGCCCTCTTTTACTTCTCTTCTTTGATGCTGCCTCGTGCACCTATTTCTTTTTTCAAATCATTTACTTCATAAAAGAATCAATCTTCTGAGCATTGTATCTTATGGCTGGACACAAAAAATAAAGACTGGTGGCAGAACATTGATTCAGGAGCATTTGGATCCTCTGTGTACCATGTTATGAAGGAATCAAAATGGATTCAGGAGCATTGATTGTTCTCCAAAACTGCCAAGGGATTTAGCCAATGTTTAAACAATATTTTTTTGAGTGTTTAAATTTGAATTTATTATTCGAAGCTCTACCTGACAAAGGTAGAGACTCAAGCTGATTTCATAAACCTTCACTTACAGAACAAGTTTGAAGTACATGTAACCTCTTAAACATAGGCACTGTGGTTTCAGCTCTCATTCAAATCCAACTATCTAATTGTTGCGGTGTCATTCTTGTCTCTTGCTTCTAAGTCATTGGCTGCATATATGATTCACCCATGTTTTATAGTCTCCATACAAACTGAACATTTGTTGGTTGTTGACTGTGGTCTAGCATCATGCATTCATCTTTAGTGATGGTTTGAAATATCCATCTCATTATCAGTTCACCATTTATTGGATGGCCAGTTCAGGATGTGCATAAAGGAATTGCATGATGTTCAAGGCAGTAAATTTTTTTCACCTGAGAAGATCTTAATTTTCTGTATAAACTAACACTTGCATTGTTATTGCTGTGTACGAGTTCCATTTGTTTCGATTGCTCCTTGGAGTTTCAGAAGTAAACAAGGTTTTAGAAATTCTATTCACTTAAGAAGATACGGGTTCTGGTATAATAAAACTTCCATTGTGATTTTTGTGTTTTAGTTCCCTTTTTTTTTCAATTGCTCCATGGAGTTTCCGATGTTTAATAAAGGATTTAAACAGTAGCTGTAAGGGCCCAGAAATTGAACTCCTGCTTCTCCCCTTACCAGGTAAGGCTGTTCCTGTCAGAGGAATCTCCTTCACAAATCGGGTCAGGTGCTCAAGATCACCTCCAAGCAAAGTCATCATGGCCAACACATTCAGCTGGAACTGATGACTTTCTGCCACCTGGCTTTGAAGGAAGCCATCCTTCAAGCCAGTTGCAGATCAAGTTGTCAGAAGTCCCTGTGATAAAATGGAGATGTCCGCCCAGGGTAAGTCAAAGTTTTATAGTTTTTTAATTGCCCATCCCTTTGGTTTTTAATATCAATCATTGCACTGAAGTTTTGGACTATCGCAGCTTGTCTTGAACTTGACTTGGCAATTGGTTGCTGGGGAAGAAAGCGAAGAGATGGAGGTTCAAAATCAGAGGGAGATGAGAGTGCTTGAAGCTGTTTATCCCCGACCATCTGCCATTCCTCCAAAGTTTGCTACTTCTCTATTTGCCTCTCTCTCTCTCTTTTTCAAATCTACCTCTTGAACTGAAAAGTTGTCTGTATGCAGCTCCACATTTTCTGTGGACCTGGAAAGCTCTCAGCATGGTGATCATCAAATTCCCCTGATTCCTATTACCCCCATTGAAGATGAAGATGCAACAGAGGCACCATCTGATGTGATGGGACCATCAATGGTTCCAATGAATTCACAAGCCCAGCTATTAGCTTCTGGATTTCCATCCTTTCAAAATGGCATTCCTAGCTTTCCAAATGGGAAACCAACTGCAGGAGTTCTCCCTGGTGTCGAACCCGATGCAATGGCTGCTGTCAATAAAAGCAGTGAGCAGGGAAGTTTGATAGACCCTGACCTGCTCCTCAAAATTCTCAGCAACCCAAAATTGATTGAGAAGTTGGTTACTGATCATGGAGCTGTAGCCAATGCACAGAATAATCCCAATACCCCTTTGTCAGATCCTCTAACTTCTCATGTAACTTTGCCCAATCCAGCACATATTCAAATGAATAGAACAGAATCCAGTGCACAAGCATCTTTAACTGCGACTTCAAGTGGATCATTCTACACGCAGCCAAACGGGGTGCCAATGGGGGTTCCTTCTAGTGCACGGATTCCTCCACCAGGAGTTCCATCAACACCTACCGGAGTGACACATGCAAAGGACATTAATTACTATAAGAACTTGATTCAGCAGCATGGAGGCGATAAACAAGAAACACCTCAGCAGTTTGGTAGCCGTTACAATCACCAAGTAGGAACAAGCCAAGATTTAGTTAATTCCAAGTCAAGGGAATCGAAACACAAGATTATGAAGCCTTGTATTTACTTTAATAGTTCAAGAGGATGCCGGAATGGAGTCAATTGTGCATACCAACATGATTCATCATCCCAGCAAAAGGGCAGTGGCATAACGGAGGTGCAAAGCTCAAAGAGAATGAAAATGGATCGGGAGATCAGTAGCTAGTGTAATATTTCAAGTAGCTTTCATCTGACAAAAAAGGCTTATAGCTGCTCAACTTTTTATACTTTCTATTTCATTTTTGGTTTGATCGTTCAGCAAAAAGTTCCTCTCTATCGTGGAACGTTAAAGATTAAATTATGGGCAGAAACCATCATACTTAGAGGTTGATGCGACGTCTCTTCTATCTATCTTGAGCTTACATTGAAGTTGGTATGGAGTTGCTATTTTTGAGCAATTTGTGTTCGAGCCCTTTGAATGGCGCATCTCAATGTTTGTTTGGAACCTCGCAGCTAACACCTCATGTTAACGCAACCACGAGAGGTTGCTTAGTGGTAAAACACAAACCATCTATATTCAATTCCAGATTTTACAGCCAGCATTTCCTATCGTTTTCTTATGACCACCATAAAAACATAGTTGTTAAATCCAGGCTGGGGTTGACCCGGTTAAAAAGCCTTGTTCCGAGTTTCATGATCAACCTAAAAAAAATTAAAAAAATTAATATTTTATATAAAAAAATAAATATAAATATAAGTTATATATATTATAAACCAAGAAGTTAATGGGGCAGCTTTTTACCGTAAGCAAAATGTGGACAGTTATGTCTATTAAATGTAATAGAGATCCGAATCAATTCCATGTATATATGCATCACTTGTAATAATCTTCCTTTAAATATTTTCCAAGCATGGATCTCCTATAAAAATGAAAAACATATATAAATTAAAGGAAAATATCTTAGGATTATCAAGGGATGAAATTATTTAACCTGGATACCTTTGTCATCAAAGTCTGGCTCTCTTTCATCAAACCCACGTCGCATTGTAGACTTGTACTGCTATATCATTATTGTAAGTGTTCATCAAGCTGATTTTTTTCCTACAGCAGTCGACAATAAGGGTATTCTAATTACTTTGACATGCAATAAAAATGATAATGATCATGTTTTAAAGGTTTAATACTCATATATGATAATATCCTAAAATTCAAATTATACGAATAAAAAATTATTTAATATTTATAATAGTAATTAACCAATATATTCAAGTGCTTAAATTTCTTCTTTTTAATCTAAAAAACTCTAGATTTATGATAGAAATTTAAATACCTGCAAAAACAATTTTAGTTAGAGGATTTAAAAACTCTTCGATGATAAAATCAGTATATTTATGAAATAGATATTAAATAACTTAAGGTAATAAATGACTTAAAAGAACTTTAAATTCAAAAAACAAACATATTTGTTCTTGAATTTTAAATTAATTAATACTCTGAAATTTATATATCTTTATCTTAAGAGATGAAAAGTTCTAACATTTTACGGATAATTCAAGGAGTATTTATACCCTTGAACCTTGTCATTTTCAAAGAAAAGAAGGACTGAAAAGTTCTTTGTTTTCGGTGATATTAATGGGAGATAAATATTTTTTATATATCATTAATAAGATAGTAAGTATGGTAAGTTCCTTAAAAAATTTAGTATACATCCATGAGTATAGATATGGTTATTTATCATGTCTTTAATACTTTTATTATAGAGGATTGTCCATGATTATGCATATAGCCTTAGAACTTGATAATATTTAAGTTCTTTGGGTCCGGTATATTCATCAAACCTACATTACCTTGAACTTGATTGATTATCAAGTTTAAGTTCTTTGAGTTTGGTATATTCGTCAAATCCATTTTATTTAAAATGATTTTTATTTATATAAATTTTAACCAAAAAATTAACTCGTTAATTATCATCACTAACATGTTAAATTAATGACTAAAAACATGTTTATAACTTTACTTCTTATACAGAATTGTGTTGCTAGATAATAATAAATAATTATAAAATGTTGGAGGAAACTAATGGTATAATAAAACATTAGTTTACATGTTGTTAGAAGTTGCTCCACTTATTCATCTTTCAAAAGAAATATTCAAATTGGAGAACTAATCTTTAAATATTCAAATTGTTACAAAGATGATAAAAGATTAAGTTGAAATCTAAATTAAGAAATAAAAACGAGAAACCAATAAATCTATAAACTTATAAATCAACAAAAAATATATAAGTATATAGGGTGCAAAATGTTCTTATATCTTCCAATCTAACTAAAACTTCACATGCACTTCTAGTAATATTCGACACCGTATGTGCTAAGGATTTTGTAGAGATAAAAGCAATGGGAATTTGAGGAGATATGTGTAGTTATTGCTTTAGCATATCGTTGTTAACTGATTTGATAGTGATAGCTTGGTGTGCTTTTAAGTATTTTGCACCCTTTTTTTATTTTCTTGCCAACCCAAAGCATAATTTAAATTCCCCAGATGTAATTAATAAATAATGAAATAAAATTATAAAAATAGTTTTTCTACTAATAAACGAATTAATTGAAAAATTGTTGAAAAGTGATTGAATGAAACCAAACTTGTAAAATAACATTAATAATACATCTAAATCTAATTTTCACAGAGTTCTCTAAATCATGGTGAGTTTTTCAAATTTTTGTTTGTAATGCTTGAGCTATAATTTGAAAATGGTATTTGAACTCAGAAGTTTTTTTTTTTTTTTAATTGAGGGAGATGCCGTGTAAACAAATTATAGCAATGTCACCCTCTTAAATGTTCTCATGGCAAATAACTTTTTTTAATTTGTTACTAAATGAAGCTTTGAAGCCCAGCCAAAAATGGCAGGAACGTAACCCGTACTCGAACATTAATTCATCATCAACGATGTGTACAACCAGTCTATCACGACATACGACATTTATACAACTTAGAACAAGAAATGTGAAGAGTATCAGTACCGAATCTAAAAAAGATTAAGTTTTGAAATCTAAATTAAGAAACAAAAACACGAAACCCCGAAATCTATAAATCAACCAAAAATGCAAGCATAAATGGTGCAAAATGTTCTTATAACTCAAACCCCTTTAAAGTTTTTGCGAGTTTTTCAAGTTTTTGTTAGTAATGCTCATGTTATAATTTGAAAATGGAATTTGAACTATAAGTTTATTTTTAGTCCAGAGATATCCCATGTAAAAAGACATTATAGCAATGTCACTCTGCCTTAAATATTCTCATGGCAAATAACTTTTTAATGGGTTACTAAATGATGCTTTGAGGCAAAGATGGCAGGAACACAACCCGCACTCATGCATTACGTCATTATTAACCATTTGTGCAACCAACATTTATACAACAAGAAATGTGAATAGTATAGGTACCAGATCTAACTTCTACATGATTGTAACAACCTCGCCACCATCAAAACTTCCTGTCCACTTTCTTCAGCGGTCTTCCCTTTGAACTCTGTTAGGGTCAGCCATAATATCCATCATCATCTTCTCAGGTGAGTCCTCCCAACTTGCAAAAGTTTTCAAGTCAACCTGCCGAAAATACAAGTTATATGGTTTTTTCATATGTCAGATTCAACTCTTGAATTTGAATATCAACATAGGCCTTCTATGTATGGCAGGTTAATTACCTTGCGTCTTTGTTCAGTGAAAAGGTCCTCTCTCTTCTTATATGAAAGTTGAATCTCCCTTGCTTTCCTCCCACCTAGACCCCAAACTTCAACCTCTAAAATCAAAGCTTCAACCGGGAGAAACCCCTACGGTACAGATTTATAATTTGGAAACAAAGTTGTTAGCCTTTAAACGTGTTCATAGACTATTAATATGGATTTTCCAGTGTTCATACGCATGTTATTGTCATTGCTATTCAATCCATATATTGTCTAACAGGCAATCTTATATGATCAAAATCATCTCCATGAAGATGACAAACAATTAGATTAGAGATTGCCTTCCGTGAGAAAAAAATTTCAGAAATTCCACAGTGAAAAACACAAATCAATCAAAGAAACAAAATGGTTAACAAAATTATTGATAAAGAATACTTACTGATGCATGCATGCACGCACTCAGAGACCAAGACAAGTTAATTTAAAACAGAAAATCAAAAAGGAACAAATTACTCGAAACCACAAACGGCGCACAAACTAAGGTCATGGCAAAAAGCAAGGTAGATTTCCACTATTAGAATAGCTAATGCTGTCTTCCTCTGCCAGATCACATTCTTCAAATACTAAGATTTGGGAGCCAAAAGCTCACCAATAGTGGTAATGTGGTTAGCCAAACACACTGGTACCTGATTTGGGAAAAGGGGCCCATGATGGTATGTTTTGTCAATAGCGTGATGACGCACGGTAGCTTTGGCAAAGTCTTCATCCATATAAACTCTCTCATTCCCATTGGTTCCCCCAAATGCAATGCCCACGGGCTTTGGATGTGGCTCATAAACTCTACCAGTAGGATGCAAGTGGCTGTAAACAAAGTTTCTCTCCTTCCCTGCCAATGGTTTTACAATTGGCCACTAAGGTCTCAAAATGGAAGCATTTTTCATGGATTCCAATTGGGCCTATCAACTTTCACAAAAGAAATAATTTAAGAGAATTTGTGACTCTCTCTCCCCTCAATCATTTAAATCACATACCAGAAGGTGAGAATGCATGAAAGACTGGACATATAGCATATAGGGTTCCAGAATTTCCATAGAACATATCCCTGTTTTCAAAACCCTGGTGCGTGAGTGCACATATGATCCATTTCCTAATATTGGTGTTATCTTCTTGTGCATCTCCAGTAGCAGAAATTAGAAGGAGCAACGGACCAAGATAACCTTCAATGTTAGACCAAAATCTGTTCAAGCCCTTCCCATGGAGAGATGACCTAAGAGTCGTTGGAAAACAAATGCTGAGTGAAATTTGATACAGTAGCAAGCAAATTAATAACTAAAACTGACACATGATACCCTGAAAGAAAGTGGGGAGGGGAGAGAATGGGTTGGTGGTAGCAACTGAAGCATTACGAGCAATTTTACTGGTCATTAAATTTATTTAGGGCATCAGCAGGATAAGCAGCATAAAATACAGGCAATTAGGTCTAAAAAAGATCAGAAGGGAAGATGACAAACCGATAAAGAAGATTTTCATCTTTAGCATCACCGTCACTAGGAAAGTACGGTTTCAAAATTTCTTCACTTATTGTACCCCTGATAGTAAGGGAAATTCCCCACGCTCTTCCACAGGTTAGAAGGTAGGAGCTGCACTCCTTTTCTGGAGAGATTTCTCTTGATGATGAGTTTGAAGATTCCAGCACATCTTGCTGTTGATTGAGAAGGAAAATCATATCACATATGAGCTCTCATAACCAGTCATAAACTTTTAAGTCAAATAGGATAGAGCTAGTAAAATGTCATATGAGCAGAAAGCAAGATCAAGTTGCTTGTTTATAATCTAAGCAGGAAAAAAATCATAAGTGGCTGGCTAACCCCTTAATCTTTAAATGACATCAAAGCAAAAAAATTTGTGATTTGGTTAATATTACATACCTCTGAAATAGCGAAGTTTTGCAGTCTTGCATTGACAAATTGTGTAAAACACTCCGTGAGGTTAGGCACTGTTGTCAACATCCATGTAAGAAACTTTCCTGCAGGAAGTTGTACACCTAAACTTGAAATATCACAATCCCACAATTCCAATCCACTGCCACCCTCAGCACAAGAAACAACTGCTGATAGCACCAAAGGACTAATATCCGGAAGATATAGATACTCTCTCTCTTTCAAAACTCTCCAAGTTCTTGAATTCCACAGCATAGTCCAACACATCCAAAGAAACATAAGCACATCAATAGGTAACAGCAACCCACTTACCTTATAATCACCATCATCAATAGCTTCAAACTCCAGTTTCAAAGGAATTCCTGCTTTCACTCCCGCTGCAGCAAACAGTCTCAACAATGTCTTAAGTAATGCTGAGACAGGCATCCTCCCACAGCATTTCAAATAACCTCTTACAAACTCAACCCAATTGACCCCTCCTTTATCAGTAACAAAAAACAGATCTACCATTGATGGACCCAAATGATCCAATAATCCCAAATGGCAATCAGGAATTTTAAGTGCTTCACATTCTTTGTTTTTATAATTCAAAGAGAAGCATTTCTGCAACAAATTAAAATTACATGACTATCCAAAAATTATTGGGCAATACAGGGGAAAAAAAATACAGCTTTTAAAGAGAAAAGCTGGGTTCTTTATCAAGATAATTTAGAACCCATAATTTATTCTTGGTGTTTTTGTAAGTACCTGTAGAGATTGAAGAGGGATTGCATTTGTTTGTGGATCGGCAAGCTTAGAGAAAGCATTTTGAAGCAAGGAGATTGATCCGGTGGAAGCTGCTAGACTTTCCACTTCCCTTTGTTCACGTGATACGTTCTGCTCCGTAGAAGACGATGCTCCCATTCTGGCAGCAAGCAAGCAAACAACAACTGAGATTTTGTTTCTCTAAAGTGAGAATACGAGTGGATTTTCTTCTCTTTCCGTTTGGTTGTCTAGAAAAACTGAGTGATAGTATTTCTCGATTTCTGATTTTTAAGCGGCAAGCAAAAGCATCCATATCATCTGTTTGCTGCTTGCCACGTCGCGTGTGAATCACCCTGCCAGTGCTCATGTTGTTGAATAATACTATTTAAGTCAACCGCGCTACCCTTATTTTTATCTTGTATATATATATATATATATATATAAAAAGGTTATATATACAGCTATTTTTCAATATATTTCTTTAGTTAAAAAATTTTAAATACAAATCAAAAAAATTATGTATACATATAATAAAATAAATTGAAAATTATGTTTGTTAATAAATTAAAAAAATAACAATAACTAAAAACAAACTGAAAAAATCAAGAATCAGGTGTAGATCAAGATATTTAATTTCGCAAAACAGAATATTTATTCAATTGTGTTGTGTTTGCTAAATTTTGTTAGTAAAAATAATTTTTTGTATTTAGTAAAATAATAATATAAATAGACACACACATTAAATTGTTTGAATTAAATAAAAACATAAAAAATATATTATGCAAAACTACACATATTATAAATATTATCTAGAAATAAATATTTTTTTATTTTCAAGAATAAAGTTCATCTATATAAAAGATAAAAAAATATATATAGAAAAATTAGAAAAATCACTTCAAAAATTAAACAAATATGAAATAATCTTATAAAAATCTCAATAAAAAATGATTAAATAAGAAAATAAAAACATCACAAATTTGCGATATTAATTGAAATATAAATTTAAAAATTATTTTAAAAATATGCATATTAAAAAAATATCAATCAAAATAAAAAATAATAATAGCCCAAGTATTGTGGACCCAAACGAGTTAAATAACCTTTTATCATAAATTTATACTTATATTAAAATAAAATAAAAACTTAAGTGCAGGGATGGGCTTTAAAGCCCAAGCTCGTGGGCTTGGGTATGGTTCCTTTTTTATTTATTTTTGAAATGAATAGATGATTTATCGTTCATCTTTACTATTTAAAAAAAAATACATGGGTAACACATCGCTTGCAAGCCTAGTTTTTTGCCACCATAATCATGGCCAAAAAGTCAGTGCAACGATTCTCTTGGTCAAAAAACATAATTTTTAAATCATTTAAACTCAAAACACATCTCGTTAACACCCTTAGAACACCCACAAGCCAATGCATCAACTCAAAATACCAAAAACATGGTCTAAAAACTCAAGATCAAACCGGTTTAGATTTATCTTTTTTGATCTATAACTATTTTTTCAATAAATATTGAGGTATCAAAAAACCACTATGAAACTCTTCTCGTCTCATGAAACTCGTGGAAACAAAAAAAAATCATTTTTGTGGTAAAAAATGGCTTGAATGGTGATTTTCTCTCTCGTCACTAGAATTCAACAACCCCTCTTTTTCTCGTCTCTAATTAAGGACTAAAAATAATACAAATAAATTTGTGTATCAAAAATAAATTTAAAAATTTAAAGGGATCTAAATTGTATAATTTATGTTATCTTGAAAGTTTGAGGATATAAGTATATTTTTTCTAATATCTATTACACATCATCTATATTTCACGTCTTTTTCATTACGATCCCTCTTGTTCCAATTTCACAACTGGGTAAGAAATTCAAAGTAATTTGCTTTCAATTAAGATTAAATCACTTAAAATTAAACTTAGAGAACTAAAAAGAAGAACTAAAAAAAACACAGGAGGTTTATAGTATCATGTGAGTGTGTAGACAATTCTAGTTATTGGAAAACCCTTGAGTTTTAGTTTTATACTTGGTTGTTAGGTTTTGGTTCACGAGTATATCCAATTTAATATTTTATATTTTATAAATTATAAAATTGACTATTTATTTTTGTTTTAAACCCTAGTAAGTTTGATATATTAGATTAGACTAATTTTTTTTATTGATATTATAGATATTTACATGTTGAGCTTATATTACCAATTTTAATGGATTCGCATTTAGAGACAGACCTCTAATGTTATGTCTAACTTTCATACATTGCACCACCATTAAATTATAGTTACCTTTTATCTCCTCTCTAATAAAAAGACAATCCTTTTTTTATACGTTAAAAAAATATAATATAAAACTATGAAAACTTCATTTTCTTTGTTTTTTCAGTTTCTAATTTGAAAGAGAATATAAAAAGTTGTTGGATTTTGACTATAGAGAAAGAAAATTTTCATTAACATGGATCTCAACCACTAAAACAATCGATTCTAATATCAACGAGTTTCATTTGTAGGAATAGTTTCACTTAAGTGTTTTTCACCTTGAAAATGCTTAAAAAAAGATATGGACTCGAAAATATATATATTTTTATTTCATGTTGCTTTCGAGTTTTTTGGCAATTTTTTAGGTCATGAATGAATTTATTGATATGTTAAGGGTGTCTTCTATATATTTATGGATAAGATATTGGTTGAAAAATAGGTTTTTAAGGGAGATAAAACTCCCCTAGCTTTCTAATTACAATGATACTAGAATTTAAGGAGAAACAAGCAATGTGTCATTTATCAAAGTAGATGACGAGTTGTCTGAAAATAAAAGGATTGTTCGCCCCTTGAAAAAAAAGTTAACCTAAGTATGCGGGCCATCCAAGGTAGGCACACATGCCTAAAGTTTGTTTTATGTCCTTTAACTTTTTTCCTTTCAATTCCAGCATTCAAATTTTGGTTTTTCATTGAATTTTTTTGTTGTTTTTTTTAAATAACATCTTTAACAATCTTTTATGATATTTTATAGAATATTATTTAATTCAGTGCATGGCTCTGTTTTTTATTCTTAATTTGATGTATTCTTAACCCCTTAATATTTCTTTCAAAATAAATCATTTCATTGTTTGTTTTTTTGAAGGTATTTTTTTATTTGACTTTAAAAAAACCCTTCTTTTGTTGTTATTTTTCTTTTTAAAATATAACTATTTTTTATTTCAAACCATGGCATCAATCTTATTTTTTTGAGAGAAAAATTGATGTTTGATATAAAGAAAGTCTCCTGCATCTAGTTGGTGTATAATTAAATAAAAAAAATTACAGAAATAAAAACTTATTTCATCCAATAATGTTCATGACATAGTTTGCACATTTATCAAGTTATTAGATCCTGGGTCTCCTTTTCTTATCGTTTTTTAAATTCAATATTTTTATTTTCAATTATGCCTTTTAAATTTTATTTTTTACACTTGTTATAAGAATTGTGTAGAATAAATATTTTTATATATATAAAATATTTCATCCGTCATTAAAATATTATATATATTTATTTATTTTTTATATTAGCACATCTAAAAATATAAATAAATAATTTAAATTTTTAAAAAATGTAAAATTTAAAAATACCGCAAAAACAAAGACACTTAATTGATAGATAAAGTAGCAAAAATATAAAAATCGGAACGCTGCGTTTGATGTTTGCGGGGGTGACTTGACATTGAGGTTGGCAACCCGACCCTTGAAAAAGCGATTCGAGAGGAAGATTTGGATATTGGGATCGCGCAGAAGAAAAAATCAGAAGCGACAAGTCCACCTTCCACCTAGCTTCACCGGAGTTCTGATCTAGGGTTTTCTCGAAAGGCTTTCTTGATCATATCTCCAACTAATCAAATGACTCCACCTCCAGGTCCTTACTCCGGCGCCAGCACTCTCGCTCTGGTGAGCAACTCTCTCTCCACTCTCTTCCTTCTGGTCGATTCCTGACCTTTAAAAAGTTGATTTATGTGTAGGTGGCGCGTGCATCGGCATTCAGTTTTGGCTTGGTTTATGGAAGTGTGAAGCTCAAGATTCTCAAGGTACTTAACTTGTTTAAGCTTTCTTAATTTTATTGATCATTTGCTAGGCAGATCTATTTCTGTTATCAGTTTTATTTTATACTTGTCAATTTGATTAAGTTGTTTTCATGGAGTAATAAATGAATAGATTTTATTCACTAACAAATCAATAAGCTAATTATGCGAAAATTTTGATTAAATTGGCCTTGATCTGGCAAATTTTGTTGTATGTAAGTTATTAACGTTTCGATTCAAATTTGATTCGTGATGAAACTTGGATGCAGCCGTTTGTTGTTACATTCTGTCGATTTCGTTAAGAGAATTCATCTTTTGAGGATTTGTTGGGACTGATTGTTAATTTCTGAGAGAAAAAAATTGATTTCTTTGATTATCAGATGAAAGTGAATTCGCGTAACAAGGCGGAAGCTAAGGCACATCACTGAGGAGATAGTGTTGAATGATGAAATAAATGATCATGGATCTTTCAAATGGTTGACATTGGATAGGATTACTCGTATGCAAAAGAGACTCTTGATTTAGAGAATCTGGAGTTTTTTCAATTAATTTTTTTATGAATCACGAGAATGGCTGCTGTTAATTTTCATTTCTGAGGAAGTGAGACATAGTTTTCTATGAATTGAACATGTAGAAGAACAATTGTTTTGCAGATTTCTGGATTCATATACCATATCTCGAGGCTTTTACAATCTTCTTTTTAATACAGAACAGTTGTGCTTGGTGATTCCTACCTCGATAATTATTGTTCATTACCACGTCTTTAAGCTCTATAGTTATGCTGTCTTATTGAAGCAAGTATTTCAAAGAACTTGGCCTTTTCTGTTTCAAGGTTTTGTTCTACCAGTTGACGCCCAAGTAAATGGCAGAAACAAGTTTTTTCGATAGGTTTTCCCCTTCTCTTTTTTTTTAATGGTTTTTGGAAGGGCATGTATCAAGATTCAAGATTTTGGATACTCTGCTCTTCCCTGTATGTTTACAGTGTATCTATTTTGATCGCCTTTTTGTTCATAACCTATTCATTGCTAGATCAAGTGAGCCTTCATATTCATGAATCAGCATTCTCGCCTGGATCATCCCAGTCGTACAATTAGCTTGAGGTCTCTTAGAAATGTTAGTGTTGTTTATTCACAATGGTTGTGATGCTCAGTGGTGCTGATCATTTATTTATTTTCTTTTTTATCGGTAATCTAAACATATTTTGTGAGCAGTTTTGGAAAACCCAATGTCGATTGCACTTTTTTTCTCCTTGATTATGGGTTTGGCCTTTAAGTTATAATTAAGGCTGGGTTTGTTTTATTGAAAAGTAATTTTCAGGAAACTATTTTTTAAATTTTGCTGTGTTTGTTTGCCATTAGAAAAAGTTGGTTAATGGAAAACACTTTCCGGTCACTGGAAAACACTTTCCAGTCAAAGAAAAATTTGGGTTGATTCTAGAAAAGTATTTTTCTTTTATTTTGGGTGGAAAATACTTTCCGGAAATTGTAAAAATTTTAGAAATATCGTATTATTTGCTGATTATATTAAATTTAGTTCTCAAAGTATTTGTTTTTTAGTTTCATCCCTTAGAATTTAATTTTTATATTGATTTTGGTCTTTATTTTTATAATTGTTATTTATTTTTCTCTTATTATTTTTAGTTGAAATTTTTTATCTATCAAATTTAGAATCATTATTTTGATTGTTACTTATTTTATTTGAAGTAATTTATGAAATGTTAATTATTATTATTTTAATTTCTTCATCTTTCAATTTTTTTATTTTTTAGATTTGATCTCTATTATTTTTATTATTGTTTATTTTATTTGAAATAATTTATGAAATTATTTTTTTCAATTGCATTCTCATTCGACTTTTTAATTTGTAAGATTTGTTTCTTATTATTGTAATAAACTTGAAAAAAATAAAACATTAATAAGTTATTTTCCAGCTTATTTTTAATGACATAATCAAATACTGGAAAGTGTTTTTCAATTTATTTTCTATTACATTATTATATATCAAAAAAATAATTTTATTTTTCTAGAATTTATGTTTTTAAAATTTATTTTTAAAAAAAAATTACTTTTTTTTAGCAAGTAAACGAACAGTTAGATGAATTTAAATAGGCAGTTTCTACCGTTTTAACTGCAGCGAGGTCGTTTACAAATGAATTAGCTGGGGGTGACGTGTCGTTCCAAGATGCACTACGATAATACCTCGGCCCAATTGTTCGTCTATGGGAACGTGACTAGCCGTGTTCCCAAATTTCTGAATTTTTTTATTTAAAATTATTTTTTCATATTTTTATATGTTAAAAATATATTTTATAAAATAAAAAATATTTTTAAATAAAAAATACTTTAAAAAATAATTAAATTATTACTGTAACAACAAACATGGATTGTATTTGACAATTAAAGAAATAGAGCGAGGTCGATGACCTTGACCATGGTATCATAACGTTCCTTTACCGAGGCTGTTCTACGGACTGTGATAAGCTCCTGAGTGAGAGCATTCCATCCCTTGTGTGAACACGTGGAGGGCCCAGATTGCCCAATGAAAAAGGAATCTCTTTACAGATCCCGACCAGTTCTACTCCTTACCTTAATGCTCAGATCTAAATCATCTTTTGTCCCCCTTAACTCTTAGTTTAGACCACTCCCACACCTTTCCCTTCTTTTAACAATGCCATCTTTTAACATTTACCAAAGTAGAAAAAAATCAGCCAATGATATACAAAATGATTGCTTTTGTTTAAAAAAATTAGTGGATTCATTCAAATCAGATTAAGATTAATCTTCATTTGCCCTCATTAATTAAAGTCACCAACTGCAAATAGAGAACTAATTAAACACTTTTTTAAGCAATAAAGATAGATCTGTTTTTCACATCATTACCCTGTTCAAATGTAGAAAGAAAGTGTTAAAAAGAATTCATGAATTCAAATGTCCTAAAATCTTAAATAAAAAAAAAAATCAATTAATTTTGGCTTAGGAAAACCAGTCCAAAAATATCGAGATCATTGATAAAGACTCCACTTGGGAATTCAAATTATTATTATTTTTATAAAAAAAATTAATTTTTTTATATTTTGAATCGTTTTAATAATTGATTTTAAAAATAATTTTATAAAATAAAAAATATCATTTTAATATATTTTAATACAAATAATATTTTAAAAAATAATTATAATAACACTTTTTAAAATCCTCAGTGGCAGTTTTGGTTATATAGTTTCTGTTTTTAAATGGTTTATAATATTATTTTAATAAAAAAATATTTTTAAAAAACATGTTCACAGTTAACAAACACATAAAATAATAACTGCAACCGACAACCTGCTCCCCAAAGCCGCTTTGTCCTCACTAATCAAGCACTAAAAAATCTCACAACTTTCTTCACTTCACAAACATCAATCTCCGAGTACTTACAACGACACTCCCTCCCTCCCTCCCTCTCTTTCTGTGAAGAAGAGGCTAATATGGGATCAGTGTCGCTGAAAATAGGAGATGGAACAGCCAGATTCAAGAGAGCAAGTTTCTGTTCATCAGCAGTGAACATTCTCATGCTCTTCTCTGTACTAACCACTAATCTTTTTGCATTATATGCCTTCACATCTTCTCCAAAAGACCATCAAACTCACCTCTTTCACAATCCCCATAAAAATATATCTTTGATCTCTGAGCATGTCTCTTTAATACTAAGAGAGATCGCTGCTTCTCAAAAAAAGCTTGCCGGGATGGAGAAAGAGCTTTTGGGCTATGAAACTATGGATATTTCAAGGCCGAATATTGCAAGTGAGCTCAAATTGTTTTTGCAACACCATCAACTCCCTCTTGGCAAAGATTCAAGAACTGGGATCACTGAAATGGTGGCTTCTGTGGGTCATTCTTGTGAGAAATCTGCAGACTTGTTGTCTCAGTATATGGCTTACAAGGTTTCTGGGCCCTGTCCTGGTGATTGGAGCCTTGGCCAGAAGTTGATTTTGCGTGGATGCGAGCCTTTGCCCAGAAGGAGATGCTTTGCAAAGTCTGTTCAAAAGGTGGGTCTTTATCGTTTTCCTGTTTCTCTTTGGAAACCTGTTAGTGAAAAGATTTTAACTTGGAGTGGTCTTGGTTGCAAGAATCTTGAGTGCTTGAATAGAAAGAAGTTGAGCAGGGATTGTGTTGGTTGCTTTAATATTACTAGTGGTTATGAGACTCAAAGGTTTGTTAAAGCTCGAGGCAAGAATGATTTTATCATTGATGATGTGTTAGCTTTAGCAAGTGGGGGAATTAGAATTGGATTTGATATTGGTGGTGGGTCTGGGACTTTTGCTGCTAGGATGGCAGAGAGAAATGTGACTGTGATTACTAATACTTTGAATGTGGATGCTCCATTTAGTGAATTTATTGCAGCAAGAGGGCTTTTCCCTTTGTATTTGAGTTTAGATCACAGGTTCCCTTTCTATGACAATGTTTTCGATTTAATTCATGCTTCTAGTGGATTGGATGGAGGGGACAAACCTGAAAAACTGGAGTTCCTAATGTTTGACATCGATCGAATTCTGAGGGCTGGTGGATTGTTTTGGTTGGATAACTTCTACTGCGCAGATGATGAGAAGAAGACAGCTTTGACTCGACTGATTGAGCGGTTTGGGTATAAGAAGCTGAAATGGGTTGTGGGAGAGAAGATAGACACAGCTGGGTCAGGGAAATCAGAAGTTTATTTGTCTGCCGTACTACAAAAGCCAGCAAGAGTGTGATGATTACTGGAGTTTTCACAGGAAACTGAAAGAGGTGAGAGTTTTGCTTCCATTTCTAGCTTTGTTCACACAGCATTTTGTGTGAGTTCATCGACTCAAACATTTTCTTAAATTCGTTTCAACATGCAATAAGTGCATCAATTATTACTTCTCTCAACTGTAAACCAGCATTAGGAGATGATGTTTGTGCTTTGTAATCTAGTAACTGGTTTATCTTTTACTGTATTTTAGGGGAGTTAACTATCCAAGCTAAAAGAAATGTTAGGAAATGGAAAATTCATAGTGTATAATAACTATCCATCTTTAAAGTGCAAGTTCGTGATGTTTCTTTCCATTCACATTGCAGTTCCAAGTTTGAATTTGATAACTATCCATCTTCATGGGTTCTAATTGGGAAACTGTCTTAGGTAATGATAAGGGAGTGGCGTAACCGGTGGTTACAAGTCTTGACTTGCGTTCACCTAGTTTCTGGCTTGTTCTCTACCTTCTACTTTTCTCTTTAGCACACCGACTACTTGATATGTGAGTACCAGAGTTCATGTGGGAAGTCAAGAGCATATGAATGTAATAATGCTTGGAACTAGGAAGTACTAGTTCTAGATTTTAGTTATAGGGAAACATGATAATCACTTTTAAGATATTGATTCGTAGGGAAGATTTTGGTATCCTTTCGCAAACGGATATTGACAATATTCCAATTCATCTTTGTGGTAGTGGCATTGCATTCTTGTATGTGCACAAGCTGTTCCCTTCATTTCTGAGTTGTGTTTGGCTTCAGAGTTAAAGCGAGCTAAATGGTAAATTCTTTAACAATTAACCTCCCTTAGCCTCGTTTGATAATTTTGTAAGGAAAGAGGAAGTAAAAGTTAGGGGCTTAACTTGAACTTGACCTCTTATTCTCATGTGTTTCCAAATGAAAAACATAATTCATTTAGGAACGACCGGTTGCTGCAACCTCGTTTCTAAACAGGCCATTATCCCGATTCAAATATTTGTGTTTCCCTCTTCTAGATTGGGTACGATGGTCCGGCGCTTTTGGGCAATCCCTTGGATAAGTGCACTTGTCCATTGCAGTTGAATATATAGCAATGGAATACATGAACAGAATAAAAAACATGGCCCTGCAAGCTAACTATTCTAGGAAGACCATTAATTCTCAGGTGTCCTGTAATGAATGAAATTTACTAAATCATCTGTGAACCCTCCGAGTCTGGTATCTCTTGGTAGGTTAAAAAGATGCTGTGGGCAGATGGCAGCTGGAGCTGGCTTTTTGGACATAATTTGCTGGCTTCTCCATAAGGGGAGGGACGTAGGAGTTTTACTATATTTACTCCTTTTCACCGTCCATCACAAGTGGTTTCAAACGTCGAGGTGATGTATAATCAATGCTGCATGGTTCTTTTCCTTGCTTTGCTTTAATTTTCTTCTGCCAATGTATGAATCGACGGTGGGACTTTTTAGAAATTTTGAAGCTCCTCCAACTTGATAATTTAATACCTTATCTGCAAGATATTAACTGCTACTGTCCTGTCAGGGAAAATACTTCGATTTCCAACTGGTTCGGCAGTCCTAGGCCCACCTAATAGCCTATTGTTAGGCTCTAAACCTAACCTAATTCAATACTCCAGTCATAATTAACTCAGGTTAATTTTGATTAATTAAAACAGTTTTAAAATTCTTCTTAAAATCAAACAAAATCTTAACTAAATCAACCGTGCCATACCGTGTCCAGAGTTTGCAATGGCCTGTAAGCATCCTATTTTTCACACCAAAAAAGAGTTAATTTTTTGGAAACTTCCAGGACCTAGCCCGAGTTACTATAACTCAAGTGATGTATTAAGCAAAGCAACACAGACATGTCTCTTAATTACCATGTTAATATATTATAAGCTAGTAGTAATGTCTTAGGCTTCTGTAGAAGAATGTATAATCCATCATCCCATTAATTATAATAAGTTCAACTAACATACATATCTAATCATATATCAGGATAGACCTTGACAAAGTGGAGGCTGAATTGGATGTGCCCACATGACTCACCCTCACCGCTAGGGTGAGATATGAAATAAGTTCGCCGGGAAAGCTTGCTTTAGGTTTGAACAGGGGAGGAACCATTCCGATAACGTTCTTCTCCACCAGGTGGGAAAACGTCCATTTAGTTGCGAGGGGGCATGACTTGGCTGAAGAAGTTTTATCAAGCATGGATACCCTCTGTGATGGGGGCATTGATGCCTTGGATGTTGGCGCTGTTGAGAAGCTTCATTCCCTCCTCACTCATCTGCTGAACTTCTGAAGGTGACAGAATCCTAATGCAGCGAACACAGCCAACGAATTCCCTGCACAAGCACATCAAACTTAGGCCTTGAATTAGAAAGGACTTCTTTGCTATCTACACACAAAGAATGTATATAACCACAAGCAAACCAGCAAGAAATTGGAAAGGGCAAAAGGACACTTACTCCCAAGGATCATCACCTATGAGTAGAACATCATTCTCGTAGTCCACATATACTAATTTCCACCCAGAACCTTTAGGGTTATTTAGCAGCCCATCAAGTCCAAACATGCATTCAATAGCGGAGCATAGTTCTTCATAATTTTTGAAACTTGAGACATCAATTGACCTCCCAACAGACCCTGTCTTCTGAACCTGTAAACCATAAACAATGTTAGCACCCACCATTCGATGAAATGTAATAAAATCATGGGAAAAAAACATCCAAATGCCCTCAATCTCACTCACAAACATGCAGAGAGACTAAAAACCTGAACAAAGGTAACGTTTAAGGTATGATTTTACTAGATAAAGTCTTCCATTTTGGAATAATTATGCTAATAATCTGATGTATATGACCCAAGCAGATTGTTACCAAAGATCTTTTATTTACAACACAATCATGCATACCTTGGTATATGTGCGCACACGTGGGGCTACTTGCTGCCATGAGTTATTCTGGAGCAGATTGCTATTATCAAATTCAATGTTGCTTGAAGATGTGCCACCTGAGTTGTCAGGAAAGTCTTGCCGTGAGAAAGCTTGGGAATCTGCTAGGCTTGCTGAGGTAATCTGAGACTGAACATCCTGGCTTGAGCTGAGGTTGCCAACTAGACAATCTGAAGCATTCTGCAAATCAGCATCCTTTAATGTGCAGAACTCATCTAGAATAGCACTTGAGACAGACCGATCATACACAGAACCACCACCATTGCTAGCATCAATGTTAAGAGAACCATATATTCCACTTTGATCATTGCTCTCGTCAGATGAATCCTTCACTGCACCTGAGTTGAAGCTACATGGCTCTTGCTGAGCCAAAGGAATCAATTGGTTTGCTTCGGATAAAATTCTCAAATTGCTCATCTGATGATCCCACGCATCTTGATGCATAAAAGGTAAAGAGGGATCTTGTAATCCAAACATAGACAACGGTCCTGATCTATACATACTGTCAATAGACATTGGATGTGATATCCATTCGCCTGCATCTAGAAATGGAAGAGAACAGTTTGGTGTAGTGGCATCAGCTAGAGATGCACGGATCTGCTGGGAATTAAGTAGCGATGACTCTGTAAGTGCCTGCACTGGCCAGAGGCTGGCTTGTAATTGTGACTGGCCCTGATTCTGATTTTGGAACACCAGATGATTTGTGGCATTCTGCTGAGTCATAGGACACGAGATTGGTTTTTGCACAATGCACTCTCTTGTTGAGGCTGGTTGGCTTAACTGATCTGGCAAATGCTCAGGTTTTGCTTTGAATTTCCCATCAACAACTCCAACTGACGCTTGATTTTCAACTTTGCTCAAAGAAAGTGACTTCCCAGCTACATTTGCTTTTGATGAAGATGAGTTCATGGCATTGGATTGGTCTAGACAGATCTGGGAATAGTTTTGGTTTTCTATGGGCGTAATTCCTGACTGGTTTAGCTGAGGCGTCTGATTAATTGCTGCCTGCATGTTATTAACATCTAATGAAGCCACCTTCACAGCAGATACTTCTGGTAGTGCAGTTCCACAGATTCCAGGATAGTTAACAGCTTGAGGTTTCATTAGCATGTTAATCAGTTGTTCAGAATATATGTTTGACATTGAAGCACATGGAAGACTTGCATTTCCACTCCCTGGAAGCAATGCAAGAGGCTTTTTTACCAAACCCCCCCATTCAGTATCTCCTGGAAGGACAAACAGCATAAAATGAATTTTCAACAAATTTTCCTAACCGAAAAAAAAAAAAAAAACTTGCAAAATGCTCACCTAAAAATCCAGACTGCAAGGGTCGTTTGAGACCAGAAGTCAGAGAGGGAAAAATAAAGAGACTTTCAGGAGTCTCAATTTCCCATGAACTAACCCTATTCTGCTTATCAGAACACCCAGGCTCATCCCACTCTACCTGTTTGTAAGACAGATATGAAAATCAATTGCAAATTGGCAAAGCAGAGAAACAATAACATAATACTAATATCACTGCAAGAGAAAATGATTTGGTCAGATCAACAAGTAGCCTAATCTACCTGAAGATTCCGCCACTTGGAACCAGGCCACCTCAGTGGATCTAAGTCACTAATACCAACTATTGTGCCCATATATCTGTGGAATAGATTACAGACAGTTAATAATATACATTAAGACAGATAAATGTTCAGAGCCCTGAGCATGGAATTAAAACATAGATGACTTTGAACTTCACAGAAAAAATAGAATGTGCTTCTGTCCTTGTCACGATGCAGAAAACTAAATGGGGTTACTTAATGAATTAAGCAGTTGATTGAAATTCATGATTGTCATCCGTGCAGATGCATTACCTATACCCGCATAATTAAAGATATAAGAGGACTCAGAACTCAGAATATGACCTGCGTTTTCCAGACTCTTCTGTCTCAAACATCATTCCAAATCTCATACCAACTGAGACTTGAGTCCCAAATACAGTTTTCCGGAATTTAATCAATGGAATGACAAAGTCTGAAGGGCATGCCCTGTGAATTGTAGAAAGCAGGTAACCACTAATTAGAGTCAGAAATCAAAATAAAAAGGGCAAAGGGCAAAGACAAGTAGGATTTGATTGTAAATTTAACAAACCTTGGATTGTAAAAAATGGTGAATGGGCTTCGATTGCCAGCAGCATGAGCTGCAGCAGCAAGGACACCAATGTGCATGCTATCAGCAGATAGAACTGATGATGGTAATGTTGTTTGTTGACGGTTTGCATGCCTCACACCCACCATCAAGTGGGACTTTTCATTCCTGAAATTACAGAGGATGGGTTGCTTTAAGATCATTATGGTGAGTTGTCAAAATCCATGAAGATTACCTATTACCTATTGTTTAACACAATTTTCTTAACAATTAAATGCAATTAAATGCGGTCAAATAGCATAGCAGAGCTTCTCAACACTTGGAATAAAAACCGAAGCTTCTTTTCTATTGAGAATTCATTCAAAAATAAAAATAATGAACTTATCTGATAAATTATTGGTTATTTTTGTAAAGCTAATTTAAGAAGACAAGTTTCTGCAGCATCCAAGGAAAATCTGAATTCGAATGGTATAACTTACCTGATAAACAGAACAGAATCACCTGCTTTAAGCCTTTTTGAACCGACAAATAAGCTCCACCCAGTTGTAAGAAGGTGTCGCTTTGGCTGCCCTGCATAAAAGGAAGGGAAAGGAGGATGAAGCATAGCCAGAACAAGTTCAATGCTAAGGTAAAACAAAAAAAAATGCCATCATTTTTATGGGCTAATTTTACTAGATTTTAGGGGTGAAGAACATCTTCTAGGCCAAAGTTTCCACTGAACAAAGATATTCATACTTCTGGTTCTCTAAATATAAGGTCTTCGTCAAATAAATTACAAGTTTACAACTACAATGCAGATAGCTCCTCACCGCGGTATATATGGCGAAATGTCCAGGTATTATCATGCAAGTCCCTGACAACAAGCTCCTGAGATGGTGGTTGCATTGAGTAGTCCTGAGACAAGCAAAATTTAATATAACAGCTCCCTATTTCATCGGGGCTTGCAAGTAATTTCAAATTAGCAAGATTAGCTTACCAATGGAGGGAAGAGCTTTTCTGCTGCCCTGCGTGGCACTGAGAACCCACCATGTGTACTTGTATCACTAGCGGTCAAAGCTTTGCAGAAAAATTCACTCGGATGCTTGCTGGGCTTTAGCCCAAAATCTGGTACAGGGAAGACGTCTTTTTCCTACATGAAGGTCAGATTCATTTGTTTTGAGGCTGGATGAAGGGATAAGCAAATGGGAAGAAGTTCGATGAATTGACAGTGTTTAAGCTTTACAGAGTTCACTGGTTGAAGACTCATTTGAGCATGGATTTCATCTGTATCTTTGTCTGCCTATCAGGAAAAGGTAAATCACAGGTAAAAAACTGATCTTCTAACAGGCAGAGTGTACACTGGTACATATTTATCAAAAGAAAAGCATAGAAGAATCAGAAGAAAAAATGGCATACATGAAGGGTAACATTGTGAACTTGGCACAGTAACTGAGAAGGGAGATTTGGGTAGTTGGGGATCTGTGAAGTAGCTGATCTCTTAGTGGAAACGGCCACCTATACATGGAAATAAAATGCCCCTCAGTTCAGCAAATCAAAGATTGAATAATCAGCAGCATAACAAGGCTTCCATAACCTTGGAATCATGGTTTAACTTCAATTTCTTTTAAAACCACCATGGTCCCACTCTTCCCAGAATAAAGTCCTAATTTACTATCAGTTGGTGTTTTGGAATTGTATGGTTGATACACTGCAAATGAAAAGTCACCCGGTTCGTCAAAAAAGAAAAATCATCACACTTAACAAGAGATCAACCTCCATAACGCAATTTAGTACAGTAGAAACCTCTTATGAACGTGCTTCGTATCGATAAATAATCATAAGGGGAGAAAGGGTCAAGATTGAAAGAGATAAATTCAAACCTGCTCACTGTGTCCTTGAGGGAAATAATACACCAGACTTCCAACCTGGGGCAAGGAAACTAGCGGGCCTGCACAAGCGTACCACAGCTCCGAGTTTATTGCCTTCCGTGTCCCTGAAATCATGCACAACAAAATCAAAAACATAAGACACATACTTGGACAAAAGAGCACTGTTTTTGGACATGTACTTATGCAGAAAGTTAAGCCTTCGTGTTAAAGACTCATCCTTTACCGGATCATTTCAGCCCGTAAGCGATAACAATTATAAAAAGTCAAAACTCTTCTGAGAAACAAGGATTTCAGTGACATGAAACAAACCAGACTGGTCTTGAAATTCTTTCAACAACTTCATTTCCTCGAGCAGATTTGTTTGAGCTCCATTAATAATCCCTCCTGTTTTGATTTTCTCTTCAGCAGAACCCATCTTCTGCTTCTCTTTGTGTTGGTAAGTACTGTCTACCACACAGCCAGAGCACCTCAATAGAAAAATTCCATCTTTACCTCAACAACTCAAACCCCTTGATTACAGGAACCCCATCAAACAACAAAAAAGTACAGCATTAAAATCACAAGCCTGTGTTCCTCCAAAAGAAGCTAAACTTTTAAGACCAGCCCATGTCAAGGAATCTTAAATTCACTAAAACGACCAATCCAATTGGGCAAAAGATAGAAACAAACACCTTCTTGTGGGGAGTCCTTGATAATCCAAAATCAAGGAAGACAGCAGCAAAAAGGTATTCACTAGACTAGATAGAGTTTTTTAAAGTTGTGGGGGCAGAAAAGGAGAGCTTTTTATTGACACGGCAAAAACCGAAAGCTTTTATGCATCAAAGCACGCGAAGAAAAGCATGAGTGTGGTGGTGGTCTTGTAGCTATTATTCATTCGACTTTTCATTGAAACCACTGATCTCCATCTATCATCATCAAGAAATTCAAAAAAGAAAAAGAAAATTTATATCTCTGTAAATGTGAAGCAGTGGCAGCCGTATTTGCTTGAAAGTAAAAAGAGGGTGCATGCTATTAGCCTGCACTCCAACTTTCCGGAAATGGCTCTCTCTTCGCAGCTTTAAACTGTTTTAAGGAAGACCAAGTTAAAACGAAAGTAAAAGATGCAATAAATAAAATAAAAATAAATCACAGTAAGAGGAGAACACGAAATCAATTACAGCAGAGAGTGATAGCGACAAGAAATAATAGTTTTTTTAAAGAGGAGGGAGAGAAGAAAGAATGTGAAGGTGGCGCATTTTAGCACGTGAATACAAGGATTTACGAGGGGTATTCTTCTGGGGAGAACCTTAAAGTAATCTCTCTACGTTTAATTGATTCTTAATGTAGTCCTCAAGCAAACTATTTTATCAATTGAGTCCTTCACCTATCGATCAACACAGATTTGTAACGTGGAACTTTTAATTTTCTTCAAGATAGTGATATTTTATACGTGCAAGGAATAGAAAAATATGAACAAAAGATGTTATGTTATTAGCTCAGAGTTATGAAATGACGGGACTTTACCTCTTAATTGAACGTTTATTGCTATGGTATGGTAGAGTATTCGTGTTTTTTTAAAAAAAAAATTGTTAAAAATTAAATTTTTTATATGTTTTTGATCATTTTAATAAACTAATTTTAAAAATAATTTTTAAAAAAAATATATCATTTTGATGTATTTTAACTTGAAAAATACTTTAAAAAATAACCATGGCTACACTTCCAAACAAATTTTATGTATATTTTTATTGATTGTGTTGATATATATTTAGGATTAGTAATGTGATTTTTATTCTATTTGCAATCAGCATCATATTTTCTTGAGAGAAGTTTAACATTTACACGGTTTCATGGATAAAACATTTAAGATATATTTTGGTATTGCGATGATTTTTATAATTATAATTTAAAAATATATTTTAAAAAATAATATTTAATAAGACTGCATAAATATAGTCCAAAACACTTTTAAAAATATACTTTGAGTAAAACATTGTTTCAACTTTAAACCACATCTCATCACTTTACCAAATAGACCCTTAATTTAAGGTTCAATGGAGAGTTTTGAATTTTTTAGCTTTGTGATGTTGTTGTCTGATTTTTTTTTCTTTTAATACGAATGTCTGAGTTAATTTACGTATATCTCAACTAATCTCATGAATCCTAAAGTTAATGATTATATAAATATCCAGTATCTTATTTCTTAATGTAGAAGCTAGTTGTTGTATATATTTCTTTCAGCAAATTCATACTACAAGATATTTTTGTTCTCGCTCAAATAGCCTTGATTAAGTATAATGACTTGATTGATAAAATTCTTAGTTTGGAAACCTAAATAATTAATAATTGGTGGCTAATTTGGGTACTAGACTCCATTCCTCTCCTTTAAACCTTGGATTTTGGCTTTTTACTATATGGATCTTGTCGTGCTTTTTGATCACCTTTACATTTCACCTATTCTATCAGGGCAAATTTTGGTCTGTTTATTATGTGTTTATGGAATCTTGATTGTTTGGAAATTCAAAAGGTAGGAACAGGGAAGTGCTTTTACATCCATGTATGCTTTTAGAGTTTGATTGTCTTGACCACTGCTCACGCATGCGAGATAAAAAAAAATTATGGATGAATTTTGTATAAATTTATGTTATATTGTGTTTAATTTTTATTAAATAGAATGAATAGTAGTAGATTTAAATTCGTGATTTATTGATCAATAATACTCTTATATCATGTCAGATAATTATCTTAATTTAAAAGCTCAAGTTATAAGGTGAGGCATTATAATATGATTTATATAATCCTTTAATTTATAAGGGAAGGCACATCATAACATTAAGCGATATATATGTCATATCCTTGCATTCATTGGTGCACGACGTCGTTTGACTTCAAGGTTTATTTACAATCCTTTTGTTTTATGTATTTGTTTTTGTTTGTGAAACCACTTGTAAAGTTATGAAATCCTCGAAGATTGTATTAAAAAATATATAAATTAAAAAGAATAACGGTTTTACCATGCGCATATTTAATATTCACTCTCTCAATAATCACTATAGATTTAAATAGTATTTAAAAAAATTAATTTAGTCCTTAGGTTCTTGTTATGCACAATCAAACTCCTTTTAAGCCCAAAACAATAGCTAGCGAGTTTCTTTTTTTAAGAGATGATGAAATTGAAAAACAAATAACCAAAGTAAAAAACACGAAGAAAATAGTTTAGCACCCCATCTTTTCAATTTAGCAGGTGACCAGTCCCTTAAGTTTTTTAAATTCAATTTTCATGCCAAACTTTTTTTTTCCATCATTTTTCAGTTTTTTTTTTTTGTGAGATGATGGAGAGAGCTCATCGAATTTCGATGTAGAGAAATGAAGCTCATGGCACCTATTTTGACTATCAAAATGGTTAAAATTAACATTAACCATTATGTGAAGAGAGTTTTATGGTTGTTGTTTTAGGCCTCGATACAACCTAAGAAAACAAGATCTAAATCGAGGATAAGATATTTTATTTGGTTTGATTTTGTGTTTGGAATTTTTTTTTTTTTTGCTTTCTAAATTGAGAGGTTGATTTCTTGATGTTATAAGAGTGTTTGTATTGTGTTTTTTTTTTGTTGAAATGAGTCGGTAGACTATACATCATTTGCTATAACATGTAACATGTCGCCTATCTATTTTTTTTTCTAACAGAGATAGCATGCCCTTTTAAATGAAAAAACAGTTGGCCTAGATATGCGAGCTTGGCTTGAAGGCCCACGTGCATCGACTTTTCATTTCAAAGGCTCGGGGCACTTGGCCATTGTGTGTAAGCTACCATGCTCATTTTTCTACCCTTTTTGTTTAGAATACATTAAAGTTGTATATAAATTTATAAAAAAAATGTATTGAAGTCGATCAGGTCTATGATCAGAATCACAGCTTCAATGAGTTAAGCCACATCACCTGAGCTATTATTTTATTTTTTTATGCATTTTTTTAAGAAAATATAATCTATCTATTTGTTATTTATGATGTTTTTTTTTACTTGAAACTAAAAAAAAATACAGTTTAACTATTTGTTATTAATGATCTGTCCTTGTTCTCCATTGGTGCACAGCGTCATTCGACTTCAAGGTTTATTTACAATCCTTTTTGTTGTTTATATTTGTTATTGTATGTGAAACCACATGTAAAGTCATGAAATCCTTGAGGATTGTATTAATTAAAATAAAATAAACTAAAAGGGATAAGCGGTTTTACCATGCACTTATTTAATATTCACTCTCTCAATTATTAAATAGTATTTAAAAACTTCAATTTAGTCTTTAGTTTTTTGTTATGCACAATCGAAATCCTTTTAAGTCCAAGACAATAGCCAGTTGGTTCTTTTTTTTAAGAGACGGTGAAATTGAAAAACAAATAACCAAAGTAAAAAGCATAAACAAAATAGTTTAGCACCCCATCTTTTTAATTTAGCAGGTGACCAATCCTTTAAGTTTTTTGAAATTCAATTTTCATGCCAAACCCCCCCCCCCCCCATCATTTTCATTTCTTTTTTTGTGAGATGACGGAGAGAGCTTATTAAATTCCAACGTAGAGAAATGAAGCTCATTGTTGACACCTATTTTGACCATCAAAATGGTTAAAATTAACATTAATAGGTTCCATTGGGTGAATAGAGTTTTGTGATTGTTGTTTTAGGCCTTAATATAACATGAGAAAATAAGATCTAAGTCGATGATAAGATATTTTATTTGGTTTGATTTTGTGTTTGGATCTTTTTTTTGGTTTACTAAATTGAGAGGTTGATTTCTTAATATTATAAGGGTGCTTGTATTGTGTTTTTTTGGTTGAAATGATCTGGTAGACAATACATTATTTGCTATAATAAGTAACGTGTCACTTATCTTTTTTTTTCTAGTAGATATCGCATGCCCTTTTAAATGAAAAAACAGCTGGCCTAGACATGCGGGCTTAGCTTGAAAGCCCGCGTGCCTCGATTTTTCATTTGAAAGGCCTTGGGCACTTGGCCATTGTGCCAAGCTACTAGGCTCATTTTCTATCTTTTTTGTTTAGAATATATTAAAGTTGTATATAAATTTTTATATATTTTTTTCTATTGAAGTTGATCAGGTTTATGATTAGAATCGCAACTTCGATGGGTTAAACCACATCGCCTGAGCTATTATTTTAATTTTTTATTTATTTTTTTGTCCTTTGCTTTTAAAGAAATATAATCTATCTATTTGTTATCGATGATATGATTTTTTTTTAACTCGAAACTAAAAAAAATACAATTTTATTATTTTTATTGATGATTTGTCCTTGCCACCATGGTTTATTTCCTTTTAAAAAATGTTTCTTGTAAAAAAACTGGCAAACAATTTATTTCCATATAAATCTATTAAATGAAAATAATAATATACAAGATAGAAAATAATAATATACAAGATAAAAAATATTGTGATGTGGAGATTGCATGCATAACTAGTGTCGCAAGTTTGGTTGGCTCACCCGAAATAGCATGGTGTTTTTTTTAATTTTGTGTTGTTTTTTTACTATTTTCATCATTGAACATTGAATTAATTAGAGATTTAACTTTTTAATTTATTTTTTATTTTAATATTATTTTTATAAGTTTTACATGTCAACTCGAATAAATCAAGTACATTTACATCCCAGTATAAAATAAAAATATCATTTTATTATGCAATTGATTTTAAATTCAATATCAAGATTTTTTTTTTTAAGAAACGTGTCAACAATACTTATAGTAAATCAAAAAAAAAAAAATGGTTGGTTGGTTGATGAAATTTCACGCAGGGATGAAAAAATTGGACTGTGATGCCGAGATCCTCCAAGAAAAGAAAAAGACGATAAGAGCTGTAAAATAATTTATTTCCCCATGATTTAGAAGATGAATGGTACTAATAGATTGATAGATTTAATTGAAGTGAATATATTACTCAGAATAATTGATTTTTAAATAAAATTATAAAAAATATATTCACCTTTAAAAAAAATCATCATCATCACGGATTAGCATATGTTAAACATTAAATCAAAACATCAAAGTTAATCTGAATATAAAAAACAACCCAGACCTTATACAAAATTTACGAGCAGCGTTAGGATTTAAATGATCTAAATACATTAATTATATAAAAAAATATAACATGTTAGGGCGTGTTTGTTTGTTTACGCGACAAACCACGCAATGAAATCCTGACCGAAAAGACAGAAGTGAACATTTGACTGCATAGCAATTGGAATTGCAAGGTATCTCTGTCCTTTTATAATGTTTTTAAAAAAATTTAATTTTTTTTTATTTTAAATTAATATATTTTTAATATCTTTAAATTATTTTAATGTGCTGATTTTAAAAATAATTTTTAAAAATTAAAAAAAATATTATTAATATATTTTTTTAAATAATAAATATTTAAAAAATAATCATAATTACACTTTCAAACATATATAAATGAAATTAGCTGGCTGAGAAATGAAAGCACCGAAGTGAATCCTAAAAGGAAAAAAAAGAAGGCCATGCCATGTTCATGAATTGCTAGCACCAGGGAAACATCAAAAATAATGTTTTTGAGATTGGAGCATGGATTTTTTTGAAGAATTTTATTTTAAAATACATTAAAATAATATAAAAATATTAAAAAATATATTAATTTAAAAAAAATAATTTTTTAAAAAAAATCACGTAGAAAATATAATGCCAAACTCACCGAAGTATGTCATTGCTACTGCTGCATGGTTGAAGACGCGTGGGCAAAAGCGTCACGCAAGGTTCTCAATTTATTATGATTTCTTCTCTATCAATGAAAGACGAAGTCCAGCCTGCCACCATCAGTGGGCCATCCCAAGAGAATAAAGAGCTCTTCATCCTTTCCAGTGAAAAGAGAAAAAACTCGAGGACGACTTTCCTGAACTTGTCTTCTAGTCAAGCACCATGCCAAGAGCATCTTGCAGGCTTCGATTCAGGCTTGGCTGTGTTTTTTTAATATTATTTAAGTTTTTTATAAAATAAAGATTTTAAACGTGAGATTTAGAGTGGATGCATGCGTTGTTTGACTAATCAGACAATTTTTTTTTATTTGAATGGTTAAAATGACTAAAATACCGAAAGGTATGCAATCCTTGAAATAACCTTATCACATCTTCCTTAATCTCAATAAATGTAACTTTCAGGGGCTGGTATGACATTTAATAAATTATATTTGATCTTTAAAAATTGATAAAACATATATCAGCCTATAAAAAAAATGCAATATAAAAATATAATTTAATAATATTTAATACTCAAACTAATTGAAAAATTACTCATGCTAAAAAAAAAATGACTATTAGCTCAATTAGTATTGTAATAACAATTGTTTTTAAAATATTTTTTATTTCGTGCACATAATTTTTTTTATTTTTATTTCACCAATCACTATTAATAATTTAATTATTTTTCTTATTAATATCTAACTTTTCAATCTATTACAATATCATATCCTTACAAACCAACCTCTAAATCTTTAAAAATTAAGATTATAATAATTATTCTTTTCTATTTTCTTATTATCCTCCCCAACATAGCCTTAGATTTTAGAAGAGGCAAACACAATGCAGTGGCAGTTTTGTAATAAATTTAACATACGAGGACACTTTAACTACCTCTCCCCGCCCAAGAAAAAACAAATCAAAAAAATCAAATCAACCCTGTCCTCTCTCTCCTCTCTACCTGTCCTCTCTCTCCCTGGAAAACATGAACCCCGATGATGTTCGGCAAGGCAGTCCCAGAGACCCATCCCTGGGGCAGTGATTTTTTTCACTCTGGTCGGAAATTCCACGGAATGCATATCATGTATTGTCTGATTTATGAGAACAATCCAATTTTCATTCTTTGATGTTCTTGAATTTCCACGTAACTAAAACCCAACCCTCTTGCTGGTAAGATGAATGGATGGATGGCAGGGAAAGGAAAGTCGTGACGAAGGAATCAAACAATAGTTATCACACTGGCCTGTGGATTGACGGGGTTGTTGAAATTCAACAAAATACCTTTTCAAAATAGTAAGCATCGAAAATGATTTGTGAAATGAATTTAGCATTTCACATCGTACTTTTTACGGTTAACATTTGAAAATAGCCGAATATCAACCGCATACAAGACAGGGATATCTGTTAGTTTGAAAATAATAAACACATATTTATAGTAATTGTTTTTTAAAATATTTTTTATTTAAAAATATATTAAAATGATAATTTTTTATTTTTTTATTTTTTTTATATTAATATATTAAAATGATCTAAAATCATCAAAAAAAAATATTAATTTAAAATTAAAAAAATTAAAAAATATTTTTAAATATTTTTAAAATGTAAAAACAAACTATTCCAGTTTTTTAAAAATAAACTCAATAAAAATTATAAATTTTAATAAAATATATGCAAAATTATAAAATATTAATTAATTAAACATTTTCAAAGCTATAATTAAAACGAATCGCAATTTTAACCACGTCTTGCATACTGCTCTGAACGGCTGCACCTCCAGATTTGACAGTCCAAGGATCGCCACTTGATGCGCACACAAATTTATACGGAGGTGGAGTATGATCGGACGGCCGAGACGTGACGCTAAAATCGAGTGGCACGCGGAGTAGAAAACATGTGGACTCTCTCCTCTCTCTAGACAGAATCTAGCTGCACACTGTTCGACGGCTTCGACACTTCACTCGCCGTACCAAGCACTTGATTTCTACAATAACATGGCTAATTCATATGTCCAGACACACCATTGATATTTTTCCACGTGTAAATCACGGAAATGATCTCGTCTGATTTTACGAATGTAGGACCACCAAGCTGATCTTGTTATTTTACGTGTTAATCCTATTTTATTGATATTTGACTCCATACGTAGAGTAATCAAGCCATTAACATCAACTTAATCAAATCTCCTAGGTCGTATGATGGTGGGTCCTACCCTGGTGACATCACCTACAAGGTAGCCTTCTCATTGTCAAAGGGTGGGGATCGGAAAGTGTTCACCTCATTGTAATCAAATCCAGCCGGCGGGTTAATCCGGTGACCACGACCTGACCCAAGCCAGGTTTAAAATAACAGGATAGGTATTGACAAAATTAAATGCTAAGTGACCTGGGAAATCATTACGTGATGTAATCAAAACTCAGTTATGATATTTTTTTTTATAAAAAACAATATATTTTAATTTTTTAAAAAATATTAAAATAAAATCATTTCAAATTAATTTATATTAATCTATTTGACCCGCTACTTTAAATCACATAAAAATTTAATAATGTTGATTCAATAAAAATAAGCTAGTTCCACAATTAATTTCGTGGCCCCCACAAAATATATTGTATGATCCATGGTCTAAATTTTAAGATTTCAAATCTTAAAGAAATTTGAGCGAACTTGACATCCATCATTACTGATGGTTTGTATAGATAGATGGTCTTATTGTTTATATTTGGAATTGTGGTGAGATTGTATTTTAAATTATTATTTTTGTTTGAAAATATATTAAAATGATATATTTTTTAATTTTTAAAATTTATTTTTAATATTAATATATTAAAATAGTAAAAAAATAATTTTTTCAAAAACATGTTTTAATCACCCAAACGTAGCTGGAATAGCTGATGAGGTGTCACAAATCACCCAAACGTAGCTGGAATAGCTGATGAGGTGTCACAAAGCTACCGAGGGCTGTGATCCTATGACATTATGCCTCGAGGCACTAATGAGGTTTACTCATTTCCTCCCTATTTATATTAGGGTCAATGCCTAATGATGCGATCTTTCTAGAATAAAGAGACAAGGAAAGGCATGGCATGCAACAATCATCCTCTAAAATTCCTTAATTATGTTTATGTTTGGTTTATTATTTTGTCTTTTGGCAAAGCAATTTATATAAAAAACATTTTTAAGTCAATTTATAAGACAATCAAAACTAAATAAACATTTATACGAGCTTAGAATATACGTCGTATGTCAGTTTAATATTTTAAACCAGATAAATTTATTAAAATGCTGGTCATAATATTTCTTTTTTTTTTTAGAAAAACGAGTAACTTTTTAGACTGCCTCGCCAGCGACCGTCATTGTATGACTAGTCGCCCCTCTAGGGTTTAAGAGATATATGGGGCTAATCCATCAAGTTGAGATGGGTTAGATAGATGATCACTGCCTGGGCTTTACAGAACAAGCAAATGATTGGGAAGATTTTTAGCTTTTCATTAACGTAAAAACAAAAGCATTAAACGGGGATTAAAGAACAGAATCATCACATAGAGATTCTCCATAGATTTTTTATGCGATTCATGCAAAAAAAGAAGAGGAGGAGGAGGAGGAGGAGGGAAGGGGTCCACCGGTGATAATTGACGATGAAAGAAGCTACAAAACGAGCGTGGCACAAGGGGAACATGGAAGCAGTGTATCGTGTAGGGATGTGAGGGGACATTGGCTTCTGAATCTTCTGATGGGAAGGGGACTCCGTTTTGTCTCTTTAGTATTCCACCATCGCTTTATCATTCATCGAGCCATATTCTCGTCGGCCATTCAACATTCAAGGTTGCTTTATGGCCTTTTTCATTAGAGGAGGAGGACAGAAAAGAGCCTTCTCTTTCCCATGTTTCCTCCCTCTAGTGATTGATCACTCACCTTTTCTTTTCTCTTTTTAAATTTCAATGGTCTTCTTGCATGGGTATGGTCTGGTCTTCTGCTAAAAAATCAAACCCCCCTTGTCCTCGTGGAAATCTCTTCGAGTCTGCAAGGCGTTGCTCCGGTTGGATGAGACTTTGAGATTAGAGTGCCTAGATTGAACCGCTAATTAGTAATTGAATAAAACCACTGGCTTCTTGTTAATAAAATTCAGTTTATTTTTATTTTATGTTTTAAAAATAGTTTAAAATATATATTTTTTTTTATTTTAGATTATTTTTGATACAGGATAAAAATATAATTTTTAAAAAATAAAAAAATATTATTTTAATACATTTTTAAATGAAAAATACTTTAAAAAATAATTGCTATTACATTCTCATATATTTTTTAAGTTATGTTTTATAGCGCAATTCAACCCTTTTTTTACATTAAAAGTATTATTTTATAATTTTAAAATAATGTAGTAAAAAAATTATTAAAATATATTTTTAATTAAAAAATATTATATATTGCATTATCAAATATATGAAGGTATTGCTTAACATTGCAGTGACAATTGTTTTTCAAAATGTTATTTCGCTTGAAAATATATTAATATAATTTTTTTTTTATTTTTTTAAATTTATTTAAAATATTAACTTAAAATACAAAAAAAATATTTATAAAATATTAACTTAAAATACAAAAAAATAATTTTTAAAAACACGGCCTTGGCTTAAACAATCACACTCCAAGTTATCAATCCAATGAGTTACTACTCTCTTCCCGCAAGAAAAGAGAGGTTTATCTAAAGTTTAAGTATTTTTAAAATTTATTTTTAACATGATTTAAAAATATAAAAATTAAAAAATATTCAATTTCTTACCAACAAAAAAAAGACAAAAAAAACGCTTTCAAACAAGAAAAACAAACATACCTTATCCCGCGAGTTTTAACCTTGATTTGCATCCAATCAAAATCGTGTTTGGCTACCCAGCTGGGCCCCGTTTTTGCGAAGGTGACTACATACGCACACACTTGCGAAGTATGTTTATGTTTCTTAGTGGACATTTATGATTTCCGTTTCGCATCAAAATAGCTGATTTTATGCACTTATGTTTTGCATACTTCTACACCACGCCCAAGTCTCTCTCTGCAGACTCTCATCGACAGCTTTTGCACTTTTCAATTCCTGCATAAAATGTCAACATTTGCGGCCATTGGAGTACCTGCTCACCAAGAGGCATGCCTTCATGCTTATCATCAAGAACATAGTCTATCAAGGGCCGTCGTTATTATTATCGTTTTGAGGCGTGGATTTTAATAATATATTCTAAAAAAACAAAAAAATATTATATTAATATATTTTTAAACAAAAAATAATATAAAAAATAGTCATTATAAGAATACTAAACACCGTCTAAAAACATGAATGTACTCCCGAGTGGTTTAGCCAAGCCAACTACCTATGCAGAGTAACCAAAGCTAACTCTAAGCTTATTACAAGCAGTGATGCCTTGATGGATCTTCTCTACAAGCTACCCCATAAACATGGAAGATTGGTACGCCGACGTTTACTATAAACTCAACCCTTGGGTTAATTCAAAAGGTAAAAATAACACACATTCAATGCAAGATTCAAATTCAACTCTTACCACTAATTTCTTAAAATAATTTACCTATGTTCAACCTAGCTTATTGTTAAGATATTTTAATTTATAATGGTATAAAAATAGGAGGAATAAAAAACTTCAAAAAAAAATATTCTCACAAGGAAAATGGAAAACAGAAAAGAGAACGTCGGCCCTTTTGTGGAAGAAAAGGAAACGAGCCTATTGCTCTACCCGGCCTGAAACCTAGCCCATCAAATTCTAAAGACAACTCATTCAACCTTTACCAATTCTTAACAGATCCAAACCCATAGGCCCAATAAACTCCGGCCCAATATCTCTCATCACCGTCGTGAAACCTTGACCCAACAATCCGTGCTTAGCTTCTCTGGGTTTTTCCAGGGTTTTGCAGCTTCCAATGAAAGCCCTAGTCCCAAAATCCTTAAAATCCAAATCCAAATCCAAAAATTCAGCTCTCAACAATGGAGGGATTGAGCAAATCGGTAGCCGATTTGATAGTTTACGAGCATCCATCGCAGAGCAAGGATGTCGATAAAGCAATCCTCCGTGAACTCAGCTCTCTCCTCTTCAAATCTGTTTCTTTACCCTTTCACTTTATATTGAACTGTAGATTTTTGGTGTTTTTTCCCAAGGGTTTTTTTGCAGATATTCTCAGGCTTTCGATGGAGTTGTACTGCCTTACAGTGTTGAGCCTCAAGATAAATGTGCGAGAATTCTCTCTGGGGTTCACCCTTATTTTGGTGTCAGACTACAAGCAAACATGTTAATCTTCTCGCCGAAGCCGAACATGCTTTTAGGTTTTTTTCTTGCCTCTTCATGGGAATTTTCTGTCTGTTAATGTTATAGTGCATGTATGTGTCGTGGTCTGGATAGTAGAGTGGAGTTCATTTAGAATTGATGCTGAAGTGTGGGGTTTTTGTTGATTCACTTAATGCTTGTTTACTGATCTTATAGAGGGGAAGGTGGTGAAGCTTACGCGGGAATCTATTCATTGCATTGTTCTTGGTTTCTCATCTGCAATTGTAACAGATGAAAATATCCGCAACGAGTTAAAGTATAAATCTGTATGTGTATCTATACACTTGTACTTTGAAGTTCTTACCTTTTCGTTTCTGCAGCTAGAGAGTTGATGTCTCGCTGGCTTTATGCTTGCTTTGTGTGTATTATTTGTTTTAGAAACATGGCGAGGGGGTATATGTGAGCAGATATCACAAGCGACATGTGATAAAGGTTGGAGCTGTGATACGTTTTGGTGTCAAGAGGTGATGAATTGTGTTCTTTATTGTTATATTTTAAAATGGCCTGATTTCTGTGAACAGACGGTCCTTTTCCTTCCCGGTCTATTTAATCTGTTTTCTCAACCCACTCACTGTCTTGATGGAAAGGCACACACTTTCAGTCGGTCTCATTAAGGTTTCTAAAACTGAATTTGGATGTTCTTGTTCCTTGAAAGATGCAAGAGTATTCATTTACGGTTCATTTTAGCACCAGTACCATAAAAAAAGATATCTTTATGGAACAAAATATCAGCCCAGTTAATTTTTAGTAACATAATTGTTGATGGGCATGTGGAGTGCACCTAAATCACTGGAGGTGTATTGTGGGGAGTTTGACATCCAATTTCTTAGATTTTATTTATCTGGAAGATTGTGCTTGGAGAGAGATCGGCGGATAGGACTACTGGTTGCTTTCAAGACCCTGGTTTTACGGTAGCCCAAAAAGAAAAATGTGCAAACATTATTTATCAACACTTCTGTTTTAGGCACTAACATATCACATATGTGATTTTTGCTATATCTAGTTACTTTCTCCTCTCTATTTTTCTGCAAGGATTGCAAGAAGCTCACAAACGACTACATTACCTAATTATCAGAATGTGAATGATGAAACAGCCTTACAGTGTGCCTTTTCTTTTTGGTTAGAATTTTAAGAGGATCACGACAAGACATGCCTAGTTTACTCATTGCCCTTAGTCTAATTGACTGACTGCTTAGTTTACTCGTGCCCTCGGTCTACTAGATAGAATGAAAATGGTGGAGGTAACTGTAACATTTGACACTTTGCTGTTGCTGTAAATTTTAAATCCCGTCAAGCTTGTTGTTTTTTCCTGCAACTTGTGGTGTTGCTTTTCCGTGCATCTAGCTACTCTGGTTGTGTAATACAAATAACTGTGAAACTGTTTGCGGTGTCAAATGTCAAGTCTCAACATATCAAACTGAACCAAGTCTCTCGAGTCTCAACATTTTAACTGTGATAAACTCCCTGCTGCATGTTCCCCTGTTATGAAATCGGGGTGATTCAGTAATTTTATTGAGACCTATACATCATAAAATAGATTTTATTTCGCTGACTTCTTATAAATGTTTGAATTTTGTTGATTTTTGCAGCTTGGATGAGGAAATACTACACATTTCAGGATCCTTGATTCCAGCCAATACTGGAAGTGTTCATTGGTTGGATAAATATTATGTGGATGCTGGAACTGACAGGTTTTCAACTGAACTCGCAGCTCCAAACTTTGGACGAATTTGTTTCCAAGTTTTTGGATTTTAACTTTTAGCTGACTTTCTATCAGTAACCAGAAGGCAAGGAGACACGTTGAGGAAGAAGTTGAAATGCAAGAGCAGGTCATTGTAGGCGGAGAGACATTGCCTTTGGTTAATGACCACGAAGTCAAGAGGTCAAAGAAACGTAGAAGAGCAGAAGATCAATGAAGGCTGTTGTTGCTTCCTGGTTGTTTACCATTCTCGTTGTATCTTTTTGATCCCACCCTGTTGTATAATCAGTTAAACAGTTTTAATTCCTATACAAAATCTTTTTTTTCATCCATTTGTATTCGGGGTTGAATTGTTATGCCTACCTATTTATTCTTAACCCCAACATTGATTAACATTGACCTCTCACCAAGTACATCTCTCGGGATACAATTTGTTGTAAATACAAATATTTTACTTCAAGTAATTTGAATTACTGTAGAGGTGGCACGAAGCCTTGTAGAAGTGGAATTCTAGATACCAAGACTTCTATCATGTTCCATTGTTTGCTAAGATTATTATGCTGTAGGCAAATGAAAGGGATGGCTGTGCCATGCGTGAAAGATATTGTCTAGGCTCATTGAGTCGAGTGATCACGCAATGTCCAAAAAAAGGAACTAGTGGAGGTTTGGTTTGCGGTGGCCGACCTACACTTGTCGCCAGATGGTCTTCATCAACCAATCTGGACGATGCTCAGAGGTTTAACCTTTGGTGATTCTCCATCATGTTGGATAACAACACTCTGTAAACTACATCTACATGGCCAGGTGTCAAAAACATAGGCCTCTGGAGATTTCGTCAATCTAATTTCTTGATCAATCACATAAAAGTTGGAGGACATCTAGTGTTGGTTTGTCAATCATTTTTTGCGAGGATTTGGGTGTGCAAAAGTACATTCCATTGGCACCATGTACTTATGATTGGCATGGCAGCTGCATATCCATTTTGCCTCCCATAAAACCACTACAGATTAAAAACAAATCGGTATTGGTGGAAGCAAGATCAGTTTTAGCATCATCACGAGGTATGGGGTTTCTTTCATTCAACACCCCATATTCGATCATGGGCCCATGTAATATTTCAGCATATATTAGATGTGAACAATGATATTTATATTGGGGATGAGGTGAGAAAGCTGGGTGAGAGAAGACTGGTTTTTTCTGGTTGGTGAATGATTCTCACTTCCTTCCAACTCCCATGTGAGAGTTTGCTTATTAAAATCAGAAGAATACAGAGAAGATCATGACAAACTTTCCCCTCATAATCCGGTCTTGTAACATGCTATCTTAGCTTACCAAAAGCATGAAGTCTAAATCTTAATTTCTTCTTGATGAGAATTTTAACCTCCCTTCTTATGAGACATTTAGCAGCCTGGTGGCATGTGTATGAGAGAAGGGCGTAGTAGTTAACATCGCATCTTTGTTTGGTTCACGTCGCCTTATTTCACCAACTTCTGACAAGCATTTTCTCACTTTGAAACTTTGTGATTAGTTTGGTTTTCGAAAATCTTTTATAGATACGAAGATGATATTGCCCCTTCGTTATAATGGAATAATCTGGTTTCGAGATAATTTTAAAACGCTCCTCCCTTCTCATGCATGCTGAGGTGAGTTGCATTTCGCCTGGTACAAGAAGCTTCTTGAACGAAGAAGAGGGGTTATTTGGAGTAAATTAAGCTCACGTCGAGTTTTGGTTACTGTTTCGATACAGAAAACAAGAAAAAACATTTTTTAATATATTCTTTATTTTAAAAATATATAAATTCACTCTAAAAACATATTTATTTAGTGTTTTTATTTCTTTAACCAAATATATATTTCTTTATTTTTTTATACCAAAACAATAATCAAATACCATGTAATGATTGTCTTTATTAAATAAATATGTATGTTGATGATTTCAACTTTCTTACTTCTACAAAAAAAAAAAGAATTTTAAAACAGAAAAATAACTAAACCTTAGAAAGTATATCAAGCTTTGGAACCGATGTTGTATGTTAATCCCTAATAATAATAATCAAACATTCTTCAACAACAAAGAAGTTTCGACTATATATTATATGATTGTCCTTGTTATAGTATAAGGTCGTAGTTTTATTTATATACATGAGGCATGCTAGAGTCTTGTAGGTCAATTTGATTAATACTCTTTATACTATAAAAAAATATACCGGGTAGGCCAATAACTATCAACGTCTTATTGCGACCTTAATTCTTCGTAATATCAAGAAAGAACATCAATCATTTTCAATCATTTGAAATAAATAAAAATTAAAATTGTAAAGGAATGATTGGCACTTAAGATCACTTTGACTTCAACTTCCTACCCACCTAGGCTTGCCTCTTGCACCCTCCACCCCACCCTCCACCCTCCACCCTCCACCCATAGCCCATTGAAAAAGAGGTCTCGCACGTTCATCATTGTGTTCCCTAATCAAGTCAAATATTTAGATCGATGACTAAATCTGTTATTAAGAGTAGTTGGGTCTTAAATTCACTCTAATCATCATCACTGTGAAAATTATGTTTAGGGGAGTGTGAGTTAGCATAATGTGAAATATATGGATGGAAATTAAAATAAAAACGGTAAAACTATTGCAAATATATGAAAAATTATATGTATGATGGTTTTCTTTTTCAAAATTAGCTAAAAAAATGAGGATAAATGGGGGATTTTTTTAATAAAAAGTTTTAGGAGGGTGTATTGAAAATCAAGTATAAACCTAGGGTTTAAATTTTATTTAAAAAGAAAAACTTCAAGTGCCAAATTAAAACTCTTAAAAGATAAAGTGCGTGTTTAATATTTGATGTATGATATATTTTAATTGAAGATGTATTAAAATAATTTGTTGATATTAATATATTAAAATTATAAAAAAAACACAAAAAACATCATTTTGATTTTTTTCAAACAAAAAATTAATCTAAAAACAGGTTTTTATGCAAAAACAGACACTCATAAATAAGTCCACCATTGAATTAAATCAGGGAGGCAGTTGATAGAAGTTCTAAAACAGCCAACTATACATATATACATGTGTGTGAGTTTAATAATGTAGCAGCCTCGCCATCTCTATTTTTTTTTCCTTAATTCAAACTTTTGCCCATGTCATGTTCAAGAAAGTTTGGTTTCATTCAATTAAAACTTCATGAATTTCTCTTCTTCATGACTGCTATCTTTTTTCAAGCATGAGAGAGAAGGCAATGGTACGGCAGTTTGTGGAATTTTGAAGGCATGGGTGTTCTGGGCTCTCGGTATCTGTACGGATCTCTTGGGAATTAGCGATCAAAAAATAGTAGTTAATGGTTCTAAAAATATTTTTTTATTTAAAAATATATTAAAATAATTTTCCCATATAAACATTCAAAAGCGAGTTCCCATATAACTCCATCGTTATTAAAACTGATTCGAAAGTAGACCAGTGTTAAGGTTTGGATTCCAGAAGGAGTGATTTGTACAGATCCAATGTTTTTTAAATAAAAACATTAAAATAATATTTTTTAATAAAAAATAACAAGTGTTTAACCGGGCTAACCAAATTAATTGTCAATTTAAGTTTCTGATTAGGTTAAACCTGGTTAATTTCTTCTCTTATTTTTCTCTCAATAGTCAATACAAACCTGTTCGCACTCCGGGTCGACTCGCTGTGCAGATCAGCTGGTTTTATAAATATTAAAAAGTGAGCCTCCGTCCATAACATTGTGTGTCCTTGTCTCTTATGTGCACCCAGGAATCAGCAGGCTTTGTATATATCAACGAGGAGTGGTGTTTTAGACTTTAGAGGATTAAGATTCTGTATTCACCGTCCAATTTATGGTACGAAAAGGCTGGAACAAGAAGACTTTTTTGCTTTTATCGTGTGAGTGGACATAATGTTAATTAGGGCTAAAATCCAAGGAAGGAATATTAATTTAAACCCATGTAAGTGTTGAGTTCTCTTACGTAAGATAAAGGTTTGTTTTATTGAAATTCTGTGAGGTCTGGTAGCTTGGTTCTACGATAATATCAAGTGTACGTGCGAGTGCACTTCTATCTGTACTGTCTTCCCCTCTGCTTGCAGAGGAGTGACGTGATCGCATTAATCTGGCACGTTACAAGTTGTGCATATGATGTTGCTTAGCAGCGGGGGTGCAGGAGAAGTCATCGAGAGTCGAGACTACTGACAGCCATTGATGCTTGCTGCTACGAGTCCTCTGCTACTAGCTAAGCAAGGTGGTGTTTGACACAATTTTCGTATGGATGTGTTGAATTTTAAAATAAAAAATTATTTTAATATATTTTTAAATAAAAATATATTTTAAAAAACACCCCACAATCCAAACAAACCAACTTACAAATTGCATGGATAGAAACCAAGGATGTTGCACACAACACAACTAGTAATCTAACCGGACTACAATATTTACCAAAAAATATATTGATAATTTTGCTATACAACTAGAGTGAGTCTAGTGTCCAAATATATATTGTAATAATAAATTGATAATTTTATTTTTTTATCAAATTATCCAAAAATACTAAATTAAATGGTAAAATGATTTTTTCCATGTAATTTATTTATCATTTTTATTTTGATCGGGTACAAAGATTTCTTTTATTTTTTAAACAATAAAATAGGTAAAAAATCAGATATTTTGTTTTTCGGAGGCTTCAATCTTTTTTCACAATAAATTTACTAAATCACCCTCGGTATTAAAATTAATTTAGGTTTGTTGTGAGGGAATTTTCATATTTTTATCTGGTTTCTTGTTAAGATCGGATGAGTAGAGAGGCGGTCTTCAAAGTAATTAAAAATATATATTAAAAATTCAAACCTATCAGGCACCTGCCCCGCGCGTCCTTTCCGAGTGTGCATGCAGACTTGTTCGGTATCAAGAATTTTCTTCCGCAGCGTCCTTTTCCTCTACAGAAGGCACGTGTTGGGTCGCGGTGGACAGATTGTCGCCAGAGCCGTTTCCTCCACATGATCGCTGGTGTGGGGTTGTAGCAGGAGGAAGATTTTGACATTGGATATTGTTTTCGGAAGAAGTTGAACTCGAGCTTTTTTTCCTCCATTACTGTAAACATTTGTTTAACTCTAACACGCGTTGTTGGCTCGATCGCTCATCAAAGTTCAAACAAAAGATTTCCTTGTTCTTAAAAGGGAAAGTAGCGTAAAACTAACACCAAGTAAATCTTGTCTTGAATTGATGGCTCACCTTACCTGGAATTCATGGTTTTATATGTAGTCACAGAAGATGCACTAAATGAGCCAAATTTATATTAAAGAATAATATTATATTTTTAAAATTTATAGATTAAGTTTTTGAACTGAATTAATTTATTAATATAATATTAGAGTCTTGATGATAAAATAATTACTATTTTAAATTTTACAATCTCTATTTATTTAATAAAAATTAAATATAATATAGTTTCATGTATGAGTTCTTTTCATAAATAGCTCTTGGATTCGTGATTCAAATCTATATACTTCGAGCTGACGAGGGCGGAGCCACGAAAAATTTCTAGGAGGGTTTAAAGATTAGGATTTTTTTTTTCTGAAGAAGCTGAAGTTTAAATTTCACTAGTTTTTATCTTAAAATTATTATTTTTTTATGAAGGGCATAATATTAATGTTTTTTTTTTAGGGGTACAAGCCCCTGTTGTCAACTTTTTGTTATATACTATTTACATGAGCACAAAACAAGCTGTTGGCTTATATAAGCTTTACAAAGAGATAAAATAAAAAAAACAACCCCGAAAGCCCTTGCCAGTCGCCCCTTGCCTCAGCTTAATGAGGTAAAACCGGATGGCATAAAGCGTAGAAGCTGATATTATGCAACTATACTGTTAATTTTAACCAATTCTGAATTCTGATGCTCTTACTTTTGATTGGAAATTCGATGCCATCAGTATTTTATTTTGGTTCACAATACATGGCTGCCATCCTTTTAAATATTGTTGACTTATTTATTCCTCTTGCAGCCTATGCATTATTTATCAATAGCGTCAATGGCCGACCCGATGAGCTGGTCGATTCTCAGGCTCGAGTCTTTATAAAACCTGGAAGGATAGTGCTTTAATTTGGCTCACAAATTTCTTAAAACATGCATGCTTATCATATATCTTACTGGTATAATGAAAACTACACGTACTGGATTTAGTTATATAGCAGGAGTGTTCTATAACAAATGGAAAAGAAAAGAGAAGGATCATATGATCAACCGATCGGTTGAAATGTGAGGCTTCTTGGAGGACTGTAATTTGCCATCTATAAAGAATTAACATCTGTCATCATTTGTCTTCTTTTCATTTTCATTCGAAAAAAACGACTGTTAAAACAATCCTGGACTCAGATTAGACAGTGCATGCAGGGCCATTTCCATTCGTAATGTGATTGATTGCCAATGCATTTCATGCTTGGTCGATGATATATATCTATGATCTCGCCCCTCTGAAAACGAAGCTTGTTTTGAGGGTCAACTGCATGCCTGTGTTGGCTTTTTATGCCAACAAGATACAGCGCTATCTGGCTGTAAGCAGCTGCTCAGGAGGGATGTACTTACCATTTTATTTGGGAATTAATATATATTTATAAATGATTAAATGGGTGTTAAACTGTTTGTCTCGTAACTGTCAAACTTAATTAAGGGTTTTGGTCACAGGGTTATATATATTGGAGCACAAAATGATATCGGACAATTATTTTTTAAGAAAAAAACTTTTTCGAATTAAGTTAATTATACTTGATTGACAAACACCATGTAAATTCATCCAGACAGATTTAATAACTACGATTTGTCTTCTAACGCACATGGAAATTGGAATTTATCGTTAATCTAGAAAAACAACAACATGCTGTTTCGTATATCACTGCAACCAAGCAGCTAGACAGGCAGGATATATAAACCTGGCAATTAATTGAATCAAGGTCGGGTGATTTTGAGACCAAGGCAGACTTATAATCAATTCCCTAGTAAATTACCTAGAAGAAGAACACGAGGTCGGATAAATTCAAAACCAGATCATCGACTACTTTTGAACTATAGTCTTAATCATAGACTGGCAATAGAATTCATGTGCATGCGTGGACATAATCTTCTCTCTGACATGATCATGATCGATTGTGAAGATAATATGCTTTGGACCTTATATTTGAACTCTCAGTTTCTCTTGGAGCATCAAACGATATCTATGGTCGGTCATGTCTACAGTTAGTTTGTCACATTATTCTGTGATTTGTCTGGAGTCTGAACTGGAAGACAACCTCACGTTTGCATTATCTCAATGGTCTGTACATGACCATAACAGGATGAACAGATACAAATTAACCTTAGAAACCCAGCCGGTACGTGTCACCCTCCCATGAGCATCTCGTATAAGCCAAAAGTTGGTGATTTGTATATAAAATCCAAAGCATAACCTATGATAAAGTAGCTACTCATGTTTTAATATAAAATTATTTTTAAAACCTTATTTAAAAATTTAAATTTTTATATTAATTTATAGAGTATCTACTCATGTTTTAACATGATAGAAAAATTTTGTTAATCAAATAATCACGATTTAAAATATCACTATTCTCATTCTAAGTTAATTAAAATTAAATGTAGAGTAATACAAGTTTGTGTAATTTTTAAATTTAAAAAGTTTTCAGAAAATATTTAGAGAATAATATAAAATTAATTTAAAAATTATAACTAACTGTTTAAATTTTTTAATTGATATAATTATCTGATAATACTAACAAAGAGCCTCTAAACTGGCTTAGCATGTGCCAGCTACATAAACGGCAAGAAACCATCAACCTGCAAGCAAAATGGTCGGCCTAAACAAAACTTATTACAAGGATTTTAAAATTAGGTTAAGGGATAAAAAGGTTGATTAAAAGTAGAGTTAGATTCCCAAAACAAACAACAAACAAAGACACATCTGTACAAACTAATAGAGCTAGTAATAATGACAACAGGTTTCTGTTGCAACTTAAACAATGGCAAACACACGTCCTCTTTCCACCTTCTAAAAGCAATTAACAGCCTATCATTCTTGTCTCTGTGATCCTTTTTCCTGGTCTGTCTCTCCCTTGTTCTTCTTCTTTTATTTTTATTTTGGTTAAAAAAATAATTTACTTTTCATCGAGATAGCCATCGCACCCCAATATTATCACAAGAAAAACCAAGCCGTGATTTGAGTTAATTTGACTCTACATGCTCATGCATCCAGTTAATTGTCCATGACAACTGTTTGGCATGTTTATGAGGAGATATTTTTTAAAATTACCCACATTCATGTTAGGAATATTTTAATAACTCTATCTAGTTGCTTAAAATAACATAAATTTCATGCATCATGAAAAACAAAAGTTCCCATATATGTCATAATATGAATGTTTGAGACTTGTTTTGAGAACAATACACTGAGATATATAAAACAGTTTTCGGTAATTGATGTTTAAACTATAAGATAAGATAAGATTCAATTCGATTCTTGATTTAAGTTGGGTAAATAAATCTAAGTTAACCTATGTTTTAAAAAAATATAAAATAATACTATTTTTAAAAAATTAATATTTTAATTGATTCAATATAAATCAGATCATGATTCAATAAATTATCATATTGATTCACAAGTTACACTAAGTTTTATAATTGTGGTGTGCTAGAGAATAATATAAATTATATACTGGAATCTTGTTTAACACCTTAAATTTTTAAATTGAATTGGTTTTTTAACATAATATTATAACTTTATTGATCAAACTGTTATAAGTTCAAATTTCATAATTTTTATTTTATTTGATAAAATTAAACACAGGATAATGTAGATTTGTGTGTTTTGTAATGTAATTTTTATGTTTTTAAAAGATATTTTTTAATTAAAAATATATAAAAATAAAAATTTTTTTAAAAAAATTATTTCTAATATAATTTCTTAAAAAAATATATCCGGTCACGTAAACAAATATTCTGGAATCAAAGGAAGGAAAAGCCGAAGTTGATGCGATAGTATAGAAGAAAAAAGAAAAAAAAGTCCACTATTTACTTTCGAATTTTCAAGTAAAAAGACAGCCGTACAAGAAGGAAACGACCGGTGTTGGGTCCGTGAGACCCGTGACACAGTCCAGTACAACTAAGCGTCTACGAACCTAGACGCCCTTCCTAAAAAGCAGTGTCTACGCTCCACCATTATCGCCCTCGCTTTCAATTTCTTCACTCCTTTTTCAATCTTGTGGAACATAAAATATGGTCCTATTGGCCCACTGGATTATCTAGTGGGTCCCGTAAGTAACCCCTCTCCCATTGGTCGTTTCCAAGGCGGACGGTGCCATGTCAGCCCCTGACCATGACGTGGGATAAGGGCTTCCGTTCAATACAATGCATAAATGAAGGTCCATGGAGGGTTTTGCCATGTCATCCCCTTCAATGGGACCCACGATTTTACGTGGTTACCAGGTTTCACGACAGATTATAAGAGGGTACGTACCCCCTCGCAGGGATGATAATTTATTCGTTATCTGCCTGAAAATAGGACCTTTTTTGTTTTTTTGTTATTATAAAATATTTTTTTATATTCATTGGTAAAATGGTACCCACGTTATTCTTATTATAAAATAATTTTTTATATATTCATTGATATATTAAAAAAAAACCCTTTTTTTAGTTTTTTCCATCAATACGTTTCAAAAAAAAAATCGTTCTAGAGTTTTAATTAATTACAAGATAGCATAAAAACCCTTTTAAACCGAACAGTACTTACCCTACCTGGAGCTAGTTGCATAGTGTCTAGAGTACCCTTTTCGATCCCTAAATCTTGCATATATTCCTCAGATCCTCTCGTATTTGTGTAGGCAGTAAGAAACAAATGGGAAGATTTTAAATGGAGAAGAAAACAAGGAAAGAAAAATAATGGTGCCATGCATAATCTTCTTGTGTTGGGAAATCAGAGTGGTTTTTATTTTATTTTTCCCTTCTGATTATCAATGATGGTTTTGTTAGGAAATATAGTAATTGCGTCAAAACATTGAAAATGGAATTATAAACAGTGTGATCCTTAAATCCTAACAGGTGGGGTTATTTAGGCTGCTAACGTGACATATGGGGGGATGCATGAAGCCTCGAATTACATGGACGTGGACCCATGAATCCTAAGTGGCCCGTCTTGACCATTCAAAGAATTGCTTTCACAATAGTGAAAATGATTGATCTTGGTGCGGTCGCATAAAAGCGCCATATGCAGGTTATGATCTTGGGATTAAAAAAGAAGTGAGTTTAATTTATTATTATGGAAAGGGTAGGATGCTCAAATATGGGCACTGTGGTGACTAGGAAGAGGCATTTTGGCATTTTGTCTTGGGATTATAAAGAAAGGGGAAAATGGGGCATCCTTGCACATGGAGCAAGGTCAGATGTGAAGAATACAAAATAACTTTAAGGAGGGCTACGTCTTATTTTAAAGAAATTTTTCTAGGAGGCAAGAGCATCTTCAATGGCCAAGAGCTCAACCACCAGCTATAGAAAGAGAGAACCTTTTTGTCCATCTTTGCATGTGGTGGGTTTCTGGTTTTGTATTTCTACTTCGTGCGCTAAAAGCATCCTGCATGGACAAACCATTAATTCCCTTCCCTGTTCCTTTTTCCAGCCTCTTATTGCCGTACGGTTCTGATGGGTTGAATTTTACAACAGCATGGAATTTGGCTGCTTCTGCACCCAGCTGTAACTGTTTTTATGGATTCAAGCTGCTCCCACAGTTTAAAATGGCTACCAGGACCCGTAAAAAAAAAACCTTGTGCTACCAGCTTTACCTTCCTCGTTCTGTGCTTATGCATTTATTGCGGTGGACTGGTCAGTTATTTGCTTAAATACACCATTTCAGAGCCCGATGTTCTGCCCTCTAGCAGCAGCTTGGACTTTGCAGTTAACCGAATTTCCCCCCGAGCTAGCACTGATTCGGGTTCTGATCGATAACTAGATTAGACAAAGCTCTTATTCCGAGTTGTCAGTTTTCTAGTCTGCGTTTTGGTGTGTGACTGGTGTCTAATAAAAGTCTTCACCGAATTAAGCTTAGCTTGACTCTTGGCACCAACGGCACTGAACGCATTTACTATGGCTGGTGCCTGATATGCATGTGAACTCACTCAAATTCAGTAGATTCTTTTAACTTTCCCCAATTCTCCCAGTGGCATTGATGATAACATTTTAAGGGAAGTCAAATTAAGCCCGAGCTTGACCGATCAATGATCCTTACTCAATTTATGTTTAAATTTTCCAACATGTTATTTTTTTTTACTATGAGAGATTCAAATTCGATATCTTTTCAAAAAATAAAAACATTAATATTAATTAAAAAAAAGATGAAAGTATATAAAAAAAATTAAAATGAACATTTGATTACTGTCTTAAAAAAAACATAAACAAAGATAACAGGGATATATCTATATATACTTTATTGAAAATATATAAAATAATTTCAAAAGTATTGTAGAAACATTTTTTTTTTTTTGGTCTCGTATGTCTTTTTTCATGTGTCATCATACACTAACCGAACTAGATGACATGAACGATAACAATTTTATTAAGACAATGCATGCACAGAGATCAAGCACCATACATAATATATGTTTGGAGTTCATAAGTCACACATGACCAGGATGTCCAAACCACAAGGCAGAATGCAATGAATCATAAGCAAAATCTTTCAGAAAATCTAGCCCTTGCAATAAATGTTGTCCTTTGTTGTTAGTTTTATGTAAATATTACCACGTATATTTTTATGTTATTTCACTATCATATGATCATGATACATTGTTATCTCCTTGCAAATCTGCCGAAAAAGCAAGGCATATAAAATATTGCGACAGCAGCAGACACAGCCTTGTAATTATCTCGAAACCAAAGGGCATCTTCAAACTCCACTCCCTATAAAAACCTTCTTCCTCCCACTTCCCAAAACCCCTCCAATCTCTCTCTTACCGTCTATAATTGAAGCCACTGAAACAGCTCAAAGCGCACGCCAAACCCAGCTCTGTTTTCTCTTGCTTTCCATTAAAATTAGAATTTTCCAGGAAAATGTCAGCTGGGCTAGCAAAATGCGCCAAAATCCGCCACATAGTGAGGCTTCGTCAAATGCTAAGGCGTTGGCGCAACAAGGCACGAATGTCAGCCAATCGCATACCATCGGATGTTCCAGCAGGACACGTAGCGGTCTGTGTAGGGACTGGTTGCAGGAGATTTGTGGTTCGGGCGACGTACCTGAACCACCCCATCTTTAAAAAGCTCCTAGTGCAAGCCGAGGAAGAGTTTGGGTTCTCTAACCAAGGTCCATTAACGATCCCATGCGATGAGACCCTTTTTGAGGAAATGATTCGGTGCATTTCACGGTCGGAGAACGGAACATCAGACCTGTTTGTGAATCTTGAGGATTTGCAGAGATACTGCCACGTTGGTGTTAAAAATGCTAAGCTTGATTTTTGGACCGATTCAAGACCCTTGCTTCATTCTGATAACTCATTCTGGTGAGGTGAAAAGAAGGACAAGCTAAGAAAAAATAAAGAGAGAAAAGAACCTCTGATCCTGACCCGGTATTGACTCAGTCCGAGTTAGGTAAGCTCTCCGCTGAAGATTTGAAAATACGATGTAGCTGACGAGTTAAAAATTCAACTTGACTCGTTAGATGTTAATGATTACTGGGTTTGCTTGCCTATGTACAAAGAGGTAAACTTGGTGGTTTTTTTTTTTTTCCTTTTTTGAGAAAGAACTGGATTGGGAGGGGGGTTACTGAGTCACACTCCGGAGAATGAAAGGAGACGGCAAGATTGGGTGGTTGAGTTAACTACCGAGTCGTCCCGGGTTCGAATTGGAGTTGAAGAATAGTATCGGAGACTTGAAAAATTGGACGGAGAAACCAAACAAGGGAGAGAAGTGATTATTTGCAAATCCCGTTATTTATTAATTGATTAATGAAAAAAATTGTAGAGATTCCAGCATGCTTTAATTATTATCCATTTATCTCCTCAATAATTCCCTTTCTAGCATTATTAATTGAGTTCTTCCTTTCTTTGATCATTGTTATGAAGCTCCGATGGGTTTGTCGTTTTAAAAGGGAGTTAAATCTGTGCGACTATTGTTAAAAATTCGGGTCGATTAATGACTGAATTATGATTTAAAAAAAAAAATAGATTAATCTACCCGAACTCACAAACCTTACACCGTTTCATCTAATAATTGATAGAATGTTTGTATTTTTTATTTTAAAAGTATTTTTTTAATTTTTATTTAAAATTAATATTTTTGTTTTTTTAATATTTTATTATTTTAATGTATTTATATCAAAAATAATTTTTTTAAAAATAAAAAATATTATTTTAATAATTTTTAAATAAAAAATACTTTAAAAATAATAATCACTACCACACTTTTAAATATTATTAATATTAAATAATTATTTTGGTAATTGCTATGAATAATTAATTAATTGATTGATTAAAAGGGTAGAATGTTTGGATATTTAATTTTTTCTGTACAGGGTTTTGCAATCATGGAATGGTAGCCTTTGCTGTGGGCTTGCGGGAGGCTAATGGCATCAAGCCA